>NC_065444.1:257496636-257825396 GCF_917563875.1 Diabrotica virgifera virgifera
TCAATGTGCCATCCCATCCATAAAAACAGTAATAACAGAATATTACAAAAAATATTCCAAGAGACTAGAATCTCATCCAAACGAGTTAGCCAGCAACCTCACTGATGATCACAATGATGTACGACGCCTGAAGAGATTCAAAGTAGTGGACCTAGCAAGAAGATTCGAATAATCTGTGATAACTAAACTTTTAACTACAGGTCAAATTTTCAATTTTTGTCAAAGAATTTACCTATTGTTTGTTCTTAGTTAAGGACAGATTGTAAATATTACAACATTAAATAAAAAAAATATACAGTCACAAGATTCGATTCCGGCAATAAAATTGCTGGTAAATAACTTTTCCCAAAAATGGCCTATCCTTCGATAATCTGCCCAGGCTATAAAGAGAATACTTTTATTTTTAATGGTTACTATATTTTGTCAGAATTTTATTTTCAGTAGCTCGTCATTTGTATAGGAACGACATTTTGTAATTCTACTCTAGTAGAATGTGCACATACAATGTTTTCCATAGTTGAACAAAAATTGAAAAGTATTGTCCGGATTTTTTCTGCGCGTGTAGCCATATATCCAGCTAAACATTTTTTGGTCTAATTTCATTAGCACAGTTATCCATCACTTATCAGGTACACCCTTCGGCAGCCGACACGTTTTTTCGAAACGGATCGTCTCTAACGAAATTGTAGTTTATGATTCAGTTCTGCAACAGAACAAGGTGCGTGTATGGCGTGTTGCTAACTGTAGCCATGTTGTAAATCCAACACGACTCCGAAGTAAATAGTGATGGATTATATCGCAATGTCACCGACTAGAGGATGAAAATGTGCTCAAACATCGACATAAATGTCTACACCAACACCCAAGCTTGCAGAGATATGTTGGCTGGCAACTGATTTATACACGTTAGAGTTTAGAGCCTCGGGAAAGAAAAATGTGGGGAAACGGGATAATCCAGACGTGTTGATTTTTTTGAAGTTCGTAACCGAGTGACAAAGTTCAAATATTTCGTATGTGGGTGTAAAATATTAAGAATTAAAACATTTTGCTGGTATACTCCAATAAAATTTTCCATGAAATTAAATTTTTTAAGAAAAAAAGGACATTTTAATTTAATATGTAAGGGAGAATGTGGGGGAATGGTGCGCACGTAAGGGGAAATCGATCCTGTTGTAAATTTTTTAAATCTATCATAACGGCTAGTACGTTACAGTAAGCCCTAATTATTCTACTTTGAATTTTTAAGATATGTTTTTGAGAACTACAAAGTACTAAAGCAAAATATTAAAAAAACGAAAAGAAGTACCTTTGCGCACGATTCCCTATCCATGAGGGTAATCATGCGCACGGATTGGTAAATGGTGCGCACTGAATAATGTTTTTATAAAATTCTTTAAACATTGTTCTTTTCTGTTTTCAAGCAAATACAACATGTCCCTAGGTGCAGCTGGTTTTCTGGTGATGGAATGAAACTTAATTTTATATCATATAATTTGTCTTCATCGATAATATCTGACAAATCAGTGTCTGTTACATCAGACTACTCAGGTGTTAGCTCCTTTTGCACTCTCATTTTTTAACAGTTGCCTTTCTTGCTGCTTTCTGTTCCTGCTTTCTCTTAAGATTCACGCCCTTTAGTCATCTTTTTTCCTTGGCGTTCTCCAATTTTATCTTCATTGGTGAGCTTGTAAGATTTTTCGATTGTTCGAGATTTTCTTTTAATTTCTGGTTTTACTCGTGATAGATGAACATGAGTGGAATATAATTATCTCCAGCACTCATGCAATAAACGGCCATGATAGTTCTTCCACCATCAACAGACAGAGCCTAGGTGCATAAACCCGTTCGTCTTTTTCTTGAAGTCGATCTTGAATGTTAAAAGCTTTTATCGTTTCCCTTATTTTTGTGCCGTCATTTCTGATTGCATACAGAGGATTTTGTAAATCTTCGTTAGTATAATATGTAAGAATCATATATTTTCTAGTGTAGTTTTGTGGCCTCTGAAAGGAAAATGGTAACTTTATTATTTACCACTTCATTGTTTGTGGGGGAATCATGCGCACTCCTGCGGACTATTACGTCCTCTATGTCTTAAATAGCAAACAAAAAACTACTAAATCATATAAACCAACAGATGCACAAAAATGTACGGAAAACAACATGATTTAAATCAATAGTAAGCTCAAAGCAACTTAATAAAACCTACGAACTTAGCGTCTTAATTTTTGGAGCAGAAAAACTAAAAAAAGGTGTACGACTTGTTGAGTTCTTAAAATCATCCACGGAATTTGAAATACAATGCAGCGCACGATTATCCACTACGCACCATTCCCCCACTTTCCCTTATTGAATTTTTTTGTGATTATCTTATCTTAATTAAGTATGTAGCGATTAAATTTCTATAAAAAATTATCCTAAACTTTTTACAATAGTAAAATTTAAAAGCAATGTTTTGCTCCTGTCTAATAACTTATTGTCTTATAAATTTAACTATTACAACAACAATAAATGTACAGGCCAAACCTTCAAAATACTCACGTCCAGTCACTTCTTGGTGAATCATAAGGTTGTAACTTTTTTACAAAGTAGAATCAGAAGAATTTCCAGTAACAAAAGGATTACGACAAGGAGGCTGCCTCTCCCCAATACTATTTAAGATCTATTTAAATGAAGCACTAAAACATTGGAGACGATCTTGCTTAGATGGGAATTCAACTTGACGATGATACAACGTTATATACTCTACATTTCGCGGATGACCAAGTCGTAGTAGCAGAGGATAAGAGACGCAGCAGAGACGGTTATTTCAAACATATGAAGAGTGGGGCCTTTCTGTAAATAGAAACAAAACGCAATACTTATGCATCGCGACTGAAGTAGAAGATCTAATAGTTAACGAACAAGAAACAATCAAGAACTGTGAGGAACAAGAGTGGGCGCACCGAAAAAGAGATAGAGCAAGACAGATGTAATTTGCTATTTCGAGTAGGGACCAATGCAGATTCCGGAGAGTTATCTATTCTCATCGACTTATAGTCGGCTAATTTAATACGTGTAAGTATGTAAACAATAATTTAAACTCAACCACTGTTTGGTAATGCGGTTATTAGCGAAAGTAGTCCAAAGTTCTCTGAAGATGGACGAATAAGTCCGAAAACGTTTGTTCTGAAGAACTATTGTAATCTATTTTGATTTTTAATTTAATTTTTTAATTAAATACTTAGGTATACCAATTACAAAAGAAAATTTTTATCATTACTTTATAAAAAAATCTAATCTGAAATGAATATGCCTTCGAAATTATTTCGAAAATTAACGCAAAATCGAAATTTTCTCTGATTAACTGACTTAGTTCTTCACTGTCGGTCAAAATTCTACATTAGAATCTTTTAGAGGTTTTGAAATTATGTGATCAACTATCTATTAATTTGTAAAAAGACAATCAGAAAAGTACCCATTTATTCAATAATATAGTAGTTTAAAATTTTTTACAAAACTTTATTTCACAATCCCTATAATTGTCTGCTAAGAAAGGCATAGGTATCAACAACACAATAAACCTTGAGATAACTTCAATTAACCGCTTACAAAAAGAACGGGCCGCCTTGACTACGTCGCCAAAGAAGAGTAGAGGTCTTTCGTTTCTATTGAATGTTGAACGAAAAGAAAGATCAAATATATTTGATGAAAATGCTCCAATCGGTCTTCTTTCATCGTTTCCGATTCACTTCCGTTAATCGAATATTCGTCGCCACTTCGCTCACTTTTCCTCTCAGATTTGAACGGGAGCGACTCAAGGAAGGAGGCGAAGGCGTTAATTGGGATCCCAATTATTGACGCTTGGTGTTGGTGAAGCTTTTCCCAATATTTTTTAACAGCTAATTTTACTACAATTACATATAGAGGGTGTTGTATCATCGAATTTTTATTTAAATTTTTGTAATATTTACAATCTGTCCCTAACTAAGAAAAAAAGTAAAAAATAAAAAAATATGAAAAATTTTTTTTAAGAAACGCTTTTGTTTAGTTATGAGTGACTAAAATTTAAAATGTTATAGAAAAATTAATTAAAAAGCAAAAAATAAAAAAATCAAACTCGAAGAATTATTCGAAAAAAAAGTCCGTTAAAAAAATGAAAAAATCTAACACATTCGTTAAAGAAAAGCGTGGGGCGCTATCCTCAAACTGTTTATTCGATGAAAACCCGCTCCATGCTTTTCTTTAACGAATGTGTTAGATTTTTTCATTTTTTTAACGGACTTTTTTTTCGAATAATCCTTCCAGTTTGATTTTTTTATTTTTTGCTTTTTAGTTATTTTTCTATAACATTTTAAATTTTAGTCACTCATAACTAAAGAAAAGCGTTTCTTAAAAAAATTTTTTTCATATTTTTTTATTTTTTACTTTTTAGTCTTACACTTTTCAAACATTAATTAATATATATCGCCATGTTTAGAAAAGGATGTAAGTATATGACAGATACATTTTTTGCATTTATTTCAACTTTTGATACATACGTACATTTTTTGTAATTTCTTCACACATTTCTTGGATCAAAATCATTATTTACAGTTTTCGCAGTCTTTCCATCTCTTCTAATACTTTACTATTGCACGGTGTAGACCCTGTTAATTTCTCGCAATGCAGTTCTTCGATGCGCAAGCCGTCTAAAGGTACGTCTCCATATAAGGGTAAACCTCGCTCGGTGTAGTAGCTCCACATAGTGGATACGTCGGTGATCGCCGCTCGGCGCTTACCCTCTTCGATTCAACCAGTTTGCGGTTTATATGTAGGGGAGTGCATGCCGTATCCATTTGAGCAGCTACACTTGTATGGATACGTACCTTAATGATCGCACTCGGCTCAATGCAACGTAAGCTTTGCAGGCTCAATGCAGGCTTTAAGCCTGTCCTTACGCAAACACTTCCGGGCCCAAGTTCACGACAACGTAGTCAACAGTCAAACTTTGCGTTTTATGGACAGTCGAAGCCCACGACAATACTAAGGGCAGCATTCGTCTCTCTGCGGTACCATAACTTTTTTTCGCTGAAAACTGGATAGAAATCGGACAGAAACTGGATAAATTTGAAACATTACGATGTATGAAGCATAACGTAAACCATTAACGTAAAAAGTGAAATTATGTATAGTTCATATAATTAGCTATAATCTGTAAAAGTTTCAAGTTTCTGCATTGTAAAAAACAAGAGAATATAAGCTTTTTCCATTAAAATCGTTTTTTTATTTAAACAATTCATAAACACAAAAAAAAATTTGATCGACTATTCGTGTATTGTTCTCGCGACTGCATATGTCTGCAAAATGTCATTCATTTCCATTGAAGAAAAGGCAGTCAAATTAACTTCTAAAGATTTGACACAAACGATTGAACTAAATAAAAGCGTTTAATAACAATAGGTAAATAAATTATTTGATTGAAAATTTGACTTGCAGAGGGAAATCAATTATTGATCTCTCTCTTTACATAAATTAAATTAAAACAAATTAAAACAAGTTTAATTATAATAGGTTATTCGAATCTTCTTGCTAGGCCCAATATTTTGAATCCCTTTAAGTGTCGTACGATCATCAGCGAGGTTGATAAGAATCTACTTTCTTGGAAAATTTTTTGTAATATTCTGTTATTAATGTTTTTATTGATGACACATTGAGGTATTGCTCTATCACATAATTTGGTACATACCAAGGGACATTCAAATTGTTCTAGGAACTTTGTTCTGGAATATCTGCAGTATTTCTAAGTCTGTTTGACTGGCTGCCCCCACAGTTGGCTACCATAGGTAGAGATGCATCAAGTCAAACTAGTTTGATTTTATTCAACAAACTTGACTTGACTTGAAAACCAAACTTTTTCTGTAAAAAAGTTTGACTTGACTTGATTTCGATATCTTTAGGTTTGACTTGAAATCAAACTTCTTCAAACAGTTTGAAGTTTGAATATCATATTGCGCAACGTCTTTATTACCAATTCTAATTGAGAGCGTACCGACTTTTTGTTTTGACTTATTTGGATAGGTCTGAACCTGTACTCTTCTACTCCGCAAATTAGTGTGTAGTTCATATCAAGAAGTATATGCTTGGCTTGTTTATTACGTTCGTTTTGAAGTGTGTGCTTTGTGAAATTATATCTTAACCTGAATATTTTTCGGCTCAGAACAAGTATCTGATCAAATTGAGTCTGATTTTGAAGGTATCCCTTCTCTTCCACTGCAAAAATTAAGAGAAAAAAATTTGTAGTTGAAGTAGAATTAATTAAGAAAAATAAATATACTGATTTATTTGATATTGCGGCAGGTGATTTGAAAACAATGAAAATTGAAAAGTGCATACTTGTATTATGTAAAAATAAAGAACAGTGTTATAAAATGACAATTAGTGAACTAATTCTTTAAGACGACATTGCAAAGTCGCAAAAAATTCATTAAACCTACTCTATCAAAAATATAATATTTGGTTGTTCCTTCATAAATTTTTGATAAAGAAGCCGTTCAAGTATCCTAACACAATTTTACAACCTCTTTATCCCATCTGTACCTTTTCATATTTTGTTGTGAAGAAAGGTCCAGCTATTTATTGCAAACATGTGTTACTGTGCTTGACCTGGTAATACAGATTTTAAGATTTTTTCACTTCAATACTATTGTCCTATTGTAACATGAGCTGAGCGTGAGGGGGCAATATAATACAATCCAGGGGTTCTATGTAAAATATAAACGAAAGTTGAAAAGTTGAGAGATTGTGATTCCGTTGTTTTTTTATTTAAGTTAAGAAACAATGTTATGTAACGCGCTGTTCGAACCCCCTTCACCTCCCCGTATAACGCGCCGTAACGTTTTACATGACCCCCTCCCCAACTTCATCATCATCAGTAGCTCGACAACCCTTTTTGGGTCCTGGCTTGTTCTAGGATTTTCCGCCATGCTGTTCTGTTCCTTGCTTTGTTCTTTCAGTGGGTAATCTCAAGTGTTTTCAGATCTTGTTCCACTTGTTCCATGTATCTAAGTTTGGGTCTTCCCTTTGACCTTCTCCCTACTGGTGTTTGCCTCATTATATGTTTTGGTGTTTCGGTCTCCAACATCCGTTCAACATGGCCCATCCAGCGCAGACCTCCGATCTTTATGGATGTAATGACGTCGGGTTCATTGTATGCTGCGTATAGTTCAAAATTATATCTTCTGCGCCATACGTCATTTTCTTTCACCCCTTTATATACAGTATGTCCCTGTAAGTTGTATCCATATGGAAAACTTTTTTATTATTAATTTTACGAAAAAAAGTTATTCTTTATAAAAAGTTCTGCATGGTCCAAAACCTAAGATTTAACCATCAAATATCAAATTTTTTGAATATTATACGAGGTATGTCAAAAAATTTGAATTTCACTCAAGAGTAAAGTAGCTTTATTTTTCGTAATATTGGAAATTGCTATTATGGAAAGTTGTTTGGAATTAAAAACTATATTCTAATATGCAATTACATCCTTCTAATTTAAAAACAAAATTTTGAGAAATTATGGATAACTATCATTATTTTTCCAGTTATTTCAATTCTGATAACTCTTTTATTATTAATTTTACGGAAAAAAGTAATTCTTAATAAAAAGTTCTGGATGGTCTATAACTTAAAATACAACCATCCTATATCAAATTTTATCAATTTTATACGAGGTATGTCAAAAAAGATAAATTTAGATCAAAAGTAAAGTACCTTTATAGTTCAGAATATTAGAATTAAAAGGATGTAATTACATACTGAAACATAGTTTTAATTCTAAATAACTTTTCATAATAACAATTTTCGATATTGTGAAAAATAAACGTATTTTACTCTTGAGCGAATTTCATATTTTTTGACATACCTCGTATAAAATTAATAAAATTTGACAAAACATGGTTTTATTTTAGAGTTTATTCCATGCAGAACTTTTTATTAAGAATAACTTTTTTTCGTAAAATTAATAAGAAAAGAGTTATCTGAATTAAAATAACTGAAAATAATGTTAGTTATCCATAATTTTTCAAAAAAAAAAAAAAAATTAATTAGAAGGATGTAATTGCATACTAGAATACAGTTTTTAATTCCAAACAACTTTTCATAATAGCAATTTTCAATATTGTGAAAAATAAAGCTACTTTACTCTTGAGTTAAATTCAAACTTTTTGACATACCTCGTATAATATTCTAAAAAATTTGGTATTTGATGGTTAAATCTTAGGTTTTGGACCATGCAGAGCTTTTTATAAAGAATAACTTTTTTTCGTAAAATTAATAATAAAAAAGTTTTCCATATGGATACAACTTACAGGGACATACTGTATATGTGTCTGAGGATTTTTCGTTCAAACGTACCTAATAAGTTCTCATCGCTTTTCGACAGTGTACATATCTCTGATCCATATATAAGGACCGGTTTTATCAGGGTTTTGTATAATTTGCATTTGGTTTTTCTTGTGATGTTGTTAGATATTAGATGTTTAATTAGTCCATTTACTAACTTTCGTTACCCTCCCCAACTTGCGTTACGTAATACTTTAAAGCTTCCAAAGTAGATTAAATTACATTTGGTATAATAAAAAAACTATCCAACGAATTCTTTGTTTTTATCTAGTGAGACTCAAATATAAAAAAGTTATATCGATAAAACGAAACTTACCAGCAAGCAATTCGAAGCATACAGGAATCATTTTCAAAAAATTCCTTAGATAGGGGAAGCAAAAGCTTCCTCTATCAAGATACTTTTAAGTGGCACTCATAGTATTATTCATTTTTATATCTTAATTGGCAACTAACATGTCAATCTCGACAAAAAAGTAAATAAATTATTTTTCAAACTCTTTCAGACTAGTTTGACAAACAGTTTGAATTTTCAAACTTATACGATTGAACAGTTTGACTTGACTTGAATTATTTGTCAGAAGGACTGACTTAAGTTTGACTTGAAATTAAGTCAAACTCAAGTCAAGTTCAAACATTCAATTCAAACTTGTGCAACTCTAACCATAGGCTCACTATGGTTTTAATATGGCTTTATATATCAGTAGTTTGTTCTCAAGAGATAGTTGAGATTTGTGACCGATGATCCAGTAAATTTCTCGGAATTTTATTCCTAGTTGTTTTCTTTTTGTGAAAATGTACTTTTGCCAATTTATTAATCTCCTATCAACGTGGATTCCTAAGTACTTGACAGTATCGGTTTATGAGATCTGTGTTTCGTTTAGAGTTACAGTAGTTGGTCATGTTTGTATTTTTATGGAGAAAGTAACATAGGTGAATCTACTTTTATTTGCCTTTATCTTCCGTATTTTAAGCCATTATTGGATATTCTTAAGGTCTTCTTGAAGGGTTCTGGATGATGTGATTGGATCATGGCAAAAGGGGTAACCAGTGAATTGATCGAAAGCAATTACTCGAAATCAATTGTTCGAAATCCAATTGCTCGAAAACGAATTGCTCAACATGAAAATTGCTCGAAATACAAATTGCTCGAATAAAAAAGAAAATTATATATCTAAATATTTATTCAGAATAATACAAAATGTAGACATTGTAATTATTTTTACTTTATTTTCTTTAATATTTCATTAGTAATTATTTTCTTCTATTTGTTTTACCAGTTTTCTTCGTTAAAAACTCGTTGGCGCCCTCTTTGATTATTCTCTTTTATTACCCTCTTTTATTATCCTCTTTTAATACCCTCTTTTATTATCCTCTTTTATTATCTTCTTTTATTATCTTCTATTTACTATATCTCATTTCATCTAACATCTAAATCAACATACTGAATATACCCCGTACATTGTTACTCTGTAAGTATCTGTTTTTCAATACGGAACATGCCCGCCACTGCCTATGTCGCACTGTCATGAAAGTGACACTTCATCCGTACTCGCTGTCATTTCAATTCTCCAAATGGCGGTGGTAATCTTATAAAAGGCATGTAATGTGAAAAATAAATCATTTCTCTTGGGGTGAGTTTTCATACAGTTTTTTTTAATAATTCCTTACAGTCATTATATTCCATCCATACCTAACTTCTTATAACATTTTTTCTAATATTTTTATATCTAATCTCCAATGTCAAACCATGTGTTCTGATATTTTAGTTTTAAATATATTATCTTTTTAATTTACATATATGCACGTTTAATAATCAAAATTTTAACTATTCTCCTCATCTAAATTCCATTTAATTTACCCTTGCCATCTACTATTTTTGGATACTATTTGGCAAAGGTACAATTTGGTTATTAACTTCTTGATTGTTGATATCACAAAAACACGTCAACAAATGAAAGAGTTAGCAAAGGATCGCAAGAAATGGAAGAGATGGATAGAAGATGAATAAAACCTCCGACGCCCCTGAGGGGCATAAGGAGTTTCGAGAAAGAAGAGAAGATTGTTGATATGTGTGTTTTTATCTTATAGTTTTTGGGAATAGAATAAACCTTTCTCCCTCCGGGAGCCTCCAACATCAAGCCATCCACACCGGTGATGGAACTACGGCGAAATAACAACGTGAGACCATGACATCCAGACTAAATCATTCAACATCTGCAGCTGCACTGACCTAGGGCCACAACATCTACATAGGTCAAGAGAAGTCCACAGCAATACCATTCAACATCAAGAAGTTACCATCAATACCAAAAGCCATAAGTATAATCCAGAATTGTTAGTTTTTGGCAAGAATTTGAATATATTTGTTAATGAAATTTTACAAGTCATATTTTTATTATACTTTTATGAACAATATACATGATTAGTTAAAAATACTGTTTTGTTTGCTTCCATTCTAAATTTTCAGAGTTCATTTCTAAGATTAGGACAAGACGAACACACACCTGAGAGACTGAGCTAAGCTGAGGGTGTGGCGATGGCTATCTTAGTTAGTTGAAGTATTATTTTCGAATATTATTTCAATTAGCTGGGGTAGTCCATCGCGCTATTTCGTTTCAACATAAGAAAGATACTTTAAATAGGACAGATTATATTATAATCGTATATTAATTTATGCAGGAAAAATATTTATTACAAAAATCTAAAATACCTTTGAACTTTGAAAATATGTAATAAGAAAAATAATGATTTGTAGCCTCCTTTCTAGGTGGAGTTCTAGCGTCCAGGAAAGCTAGAAGGAAACCACATTTAACGTTCAGCAGATGTTAGACGCAATTTGTCGCTTTTTTTCTATGACCTATGCAACTTTCCTCTGGATAATCGATAATCCACATTGGAAACTGTATGCGGAAAAAATTATGTTTCTTGTATTCGGTTTCCAAGTTATCAAAAAAAAAAACAAGTATTGTGGCATCCAGCATTGCCCTGAAATGTTATTTTAAAATTGATTTTTCCAATTTAATCAGAGTCATTTTCCCTCACTAATGTGTGAAAGGAAGCCCTAATACAATGTGGAGAAAAATGGCCAGTAGTATTAAAGAAATACTTGGGAAAACGTCAGGAAAAAAGTTTGAGGATAAAGAGAGTTGGTGGTGGTCAAACGAAGTACAAGGAAAAATAAAAGAGGAGGGAAAATTATATAAAAAGTGGCAAGAAACCAGATCCGACACAGATCTTCAAAACTATGTGGTGGCGAAAAAGGACGCGAAAGTACAGTAGCAAAAGCCAAAGCAGAAGCGTGTTCAAACCTATACGATCAACTTGATACCACGGAAGGCGAAACGAAGATATATAAAACAGCCAAACAGAGAGCAAAGAAAGCAAAAGATTTTAATCAGATTAGATGTATCCGAGATGAAAATAATAAAATAATAGTTCACGAAAAGGATGTCAAAAAGAGAAGGAGAAAGTACTTTGACAGCTTATTAAATGAAGAATTTGACAGACAGCCTGTGGAGTCAACGGAGACAGTAGCAGCAATGGTCACCAAAATAACAAACGAGGAAGTGGCTCAAGCGCTTCAAAAAATAAAGAAAGGAAAAGCTGTAGGACCAGATGATATTCCTAGGGAAGTATGGAGAGCATTGGGAGAGACAGGAACAAGGTGGCTAACAGGTTTATTTAATAGAATTATGGAAGTTGGACAAATGTCAGACGCATGGAGAAGCAGTATACTACTACTTGTCTACAAAAACAAGGGAGATATACAACAATGTACAAACTACAGGGCTATAAAACTGCTTAGCCACACCATGAAAATATGGGAAAGAATAATTGATAGACGGATACGTGAAGAGATCGAAATATCCGAGAATCAATTTAGCTTTATGTAGGGCAGATCAACAACAGATGTAATTTTCATTATAAGGCAGTTGATGGAAAAATACAGGAGTAAAGAAACAAACGCTCATATGGTATTGATTGATTTTGAGACAGCATATGATAGAGTTCCCTGAGAGATTCTGTGGTGGGCACTCAATAAGAAAGGAGTCCCTGGTGAATATGTAAAGATTGTGAGGGATATGTATGAGGGAGTAACGACTAGTGTTAGGACAGGTGTGGGAGAGACTCATAAATTTCATGTGAAAGTAGGATTGCACCTAAGGCTCCGTGCTTAGTTCGTATTTATTCTCATTAGTTTTGGACCAGATAACAGCGAAACTACAGGGTAACATTTCATGATGCTTAATGTATGCTGATGATGTCGTGTTAGTAGGAAATAGTGAAAGAGACTTAGAACAAAAACTGGAACAGTGAAGACAAGCTCTGGAGGAAAAAGGTTTAAAACTTAATAGGACAAAGGCAGCGTATTTGCAATGTTCATTTAAAGATGGAGTTACTACAAATAAAATGGTATCTTCGGATGGTGAACAGAGTAATGGAGAAGTAGATGGATATGCATGCAGTAGAATTACGGCTGGATGGATGAAGTGGAAGGAAGCGAGTGGTGCGCTGTGTGACAGGAAAATTCCGATGAAGTTGAGGGGAAAATTCTATAAAACAGCCATAAGACCGGCTATGATGTACGGAACTGAATGTTGGGCAGTGAAAAAGAAAGAGGAACAACGAATGCATGTGGCGGAAATGATAATGCTTAGATGGATGAGTGGAGTGACAAAAAAGATAAAATTAAAAATGAGTATAGTAGGGGAAGTCTAGGTGTGGCACCAATTGATGCCAAAATGAGAGAGCATGGGTTGAGATGGTTTAGTCATGTTCAACGTCGAGACGCTAATCACCCAATACGAAGAATAGCTGAAGTGCAGATTCCTGGAAGGAGTAGGAGAGGAAGACCAAAGAAGACGTGGGGGGAGACGATTAGGCAGGACATGTTGGTAAAGGGGACTAATATTGATATGACCCAAAATTGAATGGTATGAAGAAATGAAATTAGGGAAGCCGACCACGCATAGGGATAAGGCAAAGATAATGATGAAAGTGTAAGCCAATGTTTCTGTGAATATCTTTTCGTTAGACCATAGTTCAGCTAATGCAGCTTTCATTAAGTACTAAAATATATTGGACCAATTGTACTTCAATTTCGTTTCCTAATACTGTTTTTTTAATACGAAATTATATCCTGTACATTTGAGCTCATAGTCTTCTAAATGTTCAAGAATCAGACTCATCAGCAAAGAAAATAGAAAGAATATTATGAGACTATAGTAAAATATCACTCCATACAACTGCGAAGTATGACCACTGAAAGAAAGAACAACTGGCAACTCTGAAAGCAACGGGAACGGCGGAGAACGTTATAAACTGATATAGGCCATTCCACGAATATACGACTGTTTTGAATTATCGCGACAACGAATATTTTAGTGTGCAACAATGTATTGTACACTCGGAGATCCGTGGAAAAAATTTACACCCAAAATAACAAAATTCAGTTTGGCAACACTGTGTGAATGTTGATAGTAACAAGATAAACAGAACTGTAATTTAGTCCAGACAAATTAATATATTTTTGTGCCAAAAAATGAGATTTTTGAACCAAATAATGTTTCACATATGATGTGCAAAATAATTTTGAATTGGTTTCTGCTAATGAGCTTGCTTTTTTTGTCATTAAAGTAGAAAGAACTTTAAAATTTATTCTTTATAATCACTATCGTCCTGTTCTCGTCTTATTATTTTCACTGTACTAATATCCGTCGAATAATTTACAATGATTAATGCGATGTTAAAAAATTTTATCGTTAGCGGCTTCTGGAGTGTCTGATACATATTTTATTTCATTGATAAAATGCAGAGTCCCACCGATTTCCTCTTGAACCATACGAAAGTAAATGGTTCTAATAAGCAACAATGTAATTTGCAATTTACTTTCGTTCTTCATATTTTGCACAGCAAACTATTCGTTGTCGAGATAATACAAAACAGTCGTATATTCGTGGAATAGGGTATATCTGATATGTACCTACTGTTAGTAGATTGAAAAAATATTTTACTACAATTAAGATATTACCACTTTAATATATGGAACGCATCTCTGTCGTTGGTGAAATGAATCTATCATAACATGTTCACTCATCTCCTCAAATTAAAAACGTTTCCATACGCCAATGTAGGGTCTTTCGATCTCTCTTTCTCAACTTTTCGCCTTCCCATTGTCGATGATCAATTTTCAAAATGGCGCAACTACAATTCCGAGATTACGTAAAACCCAATTTGTCACCGCTTTATGTACTAGATTGAAGTTTACCATGAATGGTTGGCAAAGGAAGGATTTTATCGAACACATGAGTTTATATAGAGCAGAGCGTGTTACAATAAAAAGATAGAGCGGTGACGTTAGAATTTGACTTACACCTAAAAAATAATATTCTTTTTATTCCTGTAATAATATAATAATACTACATACAGGGTGGTGAATAGGAAACTCAATGTAAAATTCTAAACTGTTGAATTCCTGCTTCCCTAATTATGTTACATCAAAAGTCATGAGAAGTTATTTGTAGAAGATTGAAATCTGTATTAAAAACAGAAGTTACAATTGTTCTACGATTTAAACACGTTCCAAAATTTTGAAAAATATAATGTATTTACCGCAGTAGGAATGTGTAGGCATGGCCACGCGTTACTATTTAACTGACAGTGAGCACACTATTGACTGAAGAAAATATCTTTATTATTAATACTTTCTCCTTAACTGAGGGTATCTTATCAACTTTATTGTGTTTTAAACAATAAATGATAAAATAAATAAAAAAATTGACAGCTCAAATTGTTAATATAATAACTTGATTGTCACCAAATGCAACCTTATACACATTATTTCACTGTGTGTGGCCTAATTTTGGCGTAGGGGAAGGTGGGGGAATACCGCTCGCGGGGAATACCGCGCACCATGTTTCTCGCTCTCTAAGAATTATTATAAAATTTCGGCTAGTGCTGATCTCTAGCGGTCAACCACCCAAATATTGTCGGATATTGCAGATTCTGTAAAGTTCACACCCGTGGTGCTAATATGCATTTATCTGTTTGCAACGTGGCCCTTATAATATTTTGCTACCACAAAATAAACAAGGTAAGCCAATGTGTTTAACTTACTTAGTTGTTTTTGAGTTGGTGTATATCTATGGTGTTTTAGCTTTTGTTTAACCATAATTTATCTTACATTAATTACCCCACTTTTTTATATTTACTATTGTTTGGAAAATATACGTGAGGGGTAATACCGCGCGGTTTTTATCCGTATTAAGTGATGCGGCAAAATATTTATAATACTTTATTTTTTTTATTTTTCCACTTTACATAGATTTTGTTGATTAATGGCTTTTATTTGGGCCTTTTTTAGCTTATGTTATTAATTTATTTTTTTTATATTACCAATAATTATTTATCAAAGTAGACAATAAGTTTTTTGCCCAGTTTTAATTAAAGATTTAAGTTTTTTGTTTGTTTAAAAAATTTGTTTAAACAGTTTGCAAATATTTTGTGTTTTTTTAATACGTATTTACATAAATATCATAGAATCTATCATAAATTTTTACCGCTCGATATTACCCCTCTCTGTGCGCGAAATTACCCCACGGGGTGGGGAATATCGCGGAAATGCACTAGTGTAGAAAAAATATTATTATTATTAAACTGTTTGAATAGAACGAAATTGAGCATAGCCAATTTTTGGCCATTATCATAGCCAATGCAAATTTTATTTTCAAAATCAGTTTTAGTTGCTCGTAATCACCTTTTACGCTTAAGGGCGCGGTATTCCACCACCTTCCCCTATTACTCTGAAAATTGTGTTATATTTTTACAAAATTTTAAATAATTATTGTTCGTAGAACAATATTAACAGTTGTTTTCAATACAGATTTCAATTCTCTACAAATAGTTTCTTATGACTTTTGATGTAAAATATTTAGGGAAGCAGGAATTCAACAGTTTAGAATTTTACATTAAGTTTCCTATGGCCCGTTTTCCAATTTACCACCCGGTATAAAAAATGTATAAATATTTTCAATTTCTTTTCAACCCGAAAACGCAGCAGTATCATATTCTGGTTCAATCGGAGAGTGCAGGAAGAGTCTATACCGGTTTCGGGGCTTTTTTGCCCCATCATCCGTAGTCCCATATCCTCTTCTGTCCGACCAAACCAGATAACTCGACAAGTGCCGTTTCGGATTGCAACGAACGAAATGTCACGGATATCGTAGCGAGATCTGCTAAAAACAAAGTAAGTTCTCAATCTAATAGTAGTCAGAAAACGACAATAAATATCGTTCTCCATACCACCAGAATGACAAATTTTTTCTGCCTGGAATTTTAGATGGGTTCCTGAATGCGACAGAAAATGTTTTAGATTATAAGATGTTCGCCTGTAATACTCAATTTAACGTTTTCTATTGTTTTTAAGTACGTGTGATTATTGTATGTATACCATACGCTAAACAAAATAAATATATTCTCCTTTTCATGACCATTTTTCAGAGCGTCACAAATTATAGAAAAAAAGGTCCGTGATAATACACATTTATGACATTTATTCTAACATGACATTTTAGTTAAATCTGACTGAAAATTACTCAAAATTTTTTAAAGGGGCCCATTTCCAATTCTGCGTGGGAGCCCGACCGATTTTATTACGCCACTGGTAGTGATCCCAGGATCAAAATCTATATGAGACCGAAAGGCGCTTTTACCATGGGGGTGGTTGCCACCCCATCTCGGGGGTGGAAATTTTTATTTTCTTTTGGCCGCAAAAGTTGGTAAAAACATTCATTCTAAGCAAAAAAGTTTCTTTACATTTTTTTGATAGAATTAATAGTTTTCGATTTATTCGCTATCGAAAGTGTTAGTTTTATATCGAAAAAATCAATGTTTTTAATCAGTTTTCTGCTAAGAACTCAAAAAATTTTCGTTTTATCAAAACAAATTTGCTTAGAAAAATTGTACCTTTTGAAAAAATAAACAAAACCGTTTTTGTTATTTTTTTTAAGACCAATAGTAATCGAGCTATACTTTATTATATGTTAGCTCTTCTTCGTCAAATGCTAAATATTGTAGTTTCAAAGTCAAAAGACAAGAAAACTATGCATTTTTCGAGGATAACTTGTTGAAACTAATTTAAATTATTTAAAAATATCTATCTCCAGAAATAGAAAAATAGTCTCTAGCTCAAAAATTAAGTGACTTAAAATAAATACAATGTATGTCAGTCCCTATTTTTTTTTTCAGCGAGAAAGTGATTAGAAACTTCCCCCTACCTACCACCCTAATAAAAATTAGTCATTGACCTCATTTGGTCTTCTTAACTTATGCATTATTAATAGGTTCTAAAGGTTTGACCGTCTTAAAATGATTAATTAAAAAAAATGGAGTTAAAAGCGAATAGGTAACTAATATTTGTAGTTTGGTAAAAAATGCCTTTTTCTTCAGAATAGAAAGATTAGCATCAGAGATACGAAAAAATATTTCAATATAAAATTGTAGCTTATTTAATTCCCAGGAACTTAGTTTGCAAAAATTTTTTCTACGGCAAAAATTGAGTAAGCTATTGACAATTAAAATTTATAATAACATGCAAAAACCACCTTTACCAACCCTTTCAAAGTCACTTCTTTTTGCGACTGAAGATTTTAAAAGGATTTAGTATAAATGGTCTTACAGATCTTATAACTTACTTAATCAGTAGACCCATTAGTACCTTTCGGTGTAGGGCCATTTATAATACAATTCATTAAATTACAATTCAATAAATTACAATATTTTACAATCTTCTGAATTGTCCTAGCTCTTAACGAACTATCTCCATTCCTTCCTATTGGATGCCATCTGTGTTGCTTCCTGCCAAGTCTTACCCTTACTCTGCAGTATCTGCGAAATGTCACTGTTCCATTCTTTGATGGGTCTTCCTCTTCTATTCTTACCTATTGGTTTGGCTTCCCACACTCTTTTCACTTGTCTATCATTGTCCATCCGGGTTAGATGTCCGAACCATGCCAATTTTTTCTTCTTGATTGAGTCGAGTATCGGCTTGATTTTGAGTCTTTCTCTTATTTCTTCATTTCTGATTCTATCTGTTCTTTTTACTCCTATCGTTCTTCTGAGGTATTTCATCTCTGCTGCCTGTATTCTGCTCTGGTGTCTTTTGTTTAATATCCAATTTTCTGCTCCATATGTCACCGTAGGTCTATATATTGTTTTGTATATTGTCATCTTGGTCTTTGTTGATATTTCTTTGTTATTAAGGAATCCTCTATTTAGTGCTTGGAATAGTTTTCCTGTGTTTTCCATTCTGTTGTTAAGATCGTCCTCTATGTCTCCTTTGTTGTTGATTACTGTTCCTAAGTATTTGTATGAATTTGTCTGTATTAATTGATGTTGGTCTATCATTATTTCTATTTGATCTTCCGTCCCTTGTTTCCTTGATATTTTCATTATCTGAGTCTTCTCTTTGTTTACGTTTAAGTTGTATTTGCTTGCTTCTAGGTTCCATTTCTCTAAGTTGTATTTCAGTTTTTCTGCTGTTTCCGCAATTAATACTATGTCGTCTGCAAATATACACATCTCAGCGTTTATCATTTGCATTCTGTTCCAACCGATGCAGTATTTCTTGAAAGTTTTCTTACATTCTTTCACTATCTCATCTATTACATTTATGAATAGCACTGGGCTGAGACTTCCCCCTTGTCTAACTCCTTGAGTTGTTTCAAATGGTTCTGACTGTATATTTAACATTCTTACTGTATTTGTTGTTTTCATGTATATACTCTTTGTTGCTTCTATCAGTTCTTCGCTTACTTCCTTCTCCTTTAGGCTTTCCCATATATCTTTTCTTTTGACTGAGTCGAAGGCTTTTTCCATGTCTATAAAGCTCAGGTATATTTCTCTATTTTTCTTTAATGCTTTTTCTATTACTTGTTGCATGGTAAATATATGGTCTTGTGTGTTGTGTCCTTTCCTGAATCCACTTTGTACGTCCTCTAATTTATGTTCTATTTCTTTTCTGATTTTCCTTTCTATTATGGTTTCGTATACTTTTGCTGCTACACATAGTAGTGATATACCTCTATAGTTCTTACAGTCTCTTGTGTTTCCTTTTTTGTATATAGGTATAATTACTGCATTTGTCCATTCTCTGGGTATTACTTTTCTCTTCCATATTAGGTTATATATGTATAACAATTTTTCTTTTGCTTTTATTCCTATATATTTCATCATTTCTGGTGCTACTTCATCGCTTCCTGGTGCTTTTCCAATCTTTATCTTTCTTATTGCTTCTTCTAGTTCTTCTTTTTCTATAGTTTCTGGATTTTCCGTGTTTCTTATGGATACTCTCTTTATGTGGCTTTCCTTCTCCATTGTGTTCACTTGATTTCCATTCAGTAACAGCTGGAAATGTTCCCTCCATCTTTCCATTATTGTTTTATCGTCATTTATTATTATTCCTTCCTTGTTCATTATTTGTTTCAGTTTCGTTTCTTTGTTGCTTCTTAGGTTTTTCAGTGTTCTATAAAATAATTTTACGTTTTCTGTGCTGTTTTCTTCCATTTTTTCTCCGAATTTTTCCCAACTTTTCTTTTTCTCTTTCCTAACTATCTCTTTAACTTTTGTTCTTTTTCTCTTATAATTTTCATATTTTTGTTGTGTTTTGTCTTGTATGTATTCTTTCCATAATTTCTTCTTTTCTTTTATTTCTCTTTTCACTTCATCGTTCCACCAAGACGTTCGTTTCCCTCTGTTGTTATTTCTTGTGGTTCCACATATTGATTTAGCTGTTTTTATCATCGCATTTTTAAATTTTCCCCATTCTTCTTCTATTGTTTCTGTTATTATATGTTCATTGTCTATTTCTTTCTCTAGTCCTTCTGTGTATCTTATTTTCGTTGTTTCTTCCCTTAGTTTATAAATTTTTATTATTTCTTTGTGTTCTCTGTTTATGTTCTCATTTCTTTTTATTTCTTTTCTTTTGCTTTTGAATGTGGTTTCTAGTAGATAGTGGTCACTACCAATTTCATAACTCCTTTTCACCCTTACGTCTCTTATCCAGTTCTTCTCTGTTTTTTGCACTATAGTATAGTCTATAATTGATTGTTCGTCTCTTGATTTGACTTCTCTTGTGATCTTGTGTATCCTTTTATGTTGGAAGTGTGTGTTCATAATCACCAGGTTATTGTCTAGACAGAATTCCAGTAGTAATTTTCCATTTTTGTTTATTTTTTCCTCCCCATACGGTCCGATGACATTGTTCCATTTACAGATCTTATAAAAGCCTACAAAATTCTTTTTTAACAAACTTTCTAGGATAAAAGATAAAAAAGTTACGGCTAAAAAATCAATATATTTTTTTGAAAAAAAAAAAGAGAAGAAATCCAATTGTAAGTATAATAATGTAAGTTAGCGATGTTTTTAGTCATTGGCCTTATTTATACTTCTTTATTTATCTATTATTAATAGATTCCAGAAGTTTGACTAGCTTAGAATCATTAGTTTTTAAAAAACTGGAGTGAAAAACGAATAACGAATTTTTGTAGTTTGCTAAAAATGCCATTTTCTTCAGAATAATAAAAGATTAGCATCAGAGATACGAAAAAATGTTTAAATATGAAATTTTAGGTTATTCACTTCCCAAGAACTTGGTTTGAAAAGTTTTTTCTACGGCAAAAATTGAGTGAATCGTAAATGAGTATAATATCGAAAAACATTGATTTTTTCGATATAAAACTAACACTTTCGTTAGCGAATAAATCGAAAACTATTAATTTTATCAAAAAAATGTATAGAATATTTTTTGCTTAAAATTAATGTTTTTATCAACTTTTGTGGTCAAAATATAATAAAAAAATTCCACCCCTAAGATACGGTGGCAACCGACCCCGTGGTAAAAGCGCCTTTCGGCATCATATAGATTTTGATCCTTGAACTATCCACTACTTATTCTCAAATTTTCAAGTAAATCGATATATTCTGTAAAAATTGCGAGGTGAAAAGCTTCGGTTCCTGGACTATAATAAAGATTACACTATTTTATTTGGCATCAGTTATCAAAATGTATTATATGGCACACTTTGAATATAATATAGAATTGATTTACAAAACGAACGTGTTTCAGAGAACAGCCTTCATTTAATTTCCTTTTATTTGTATTCAAAAATAACTTCAATCACTAATTTCGCTTTCCCCAAGAGCTCTTTCCTTTACCCACAAAGCATTTGCTCACAGTCTAACCAGACTCTAAATTCACATATATACACATTTTAATGGCATACATACATTTTTACTCCAACCGTATTAACAGCAGATCACCAGCGCGATTCCGAGATAAACCCCACGTTCTCCATCATAATAAAAATGAGGATATATGTGAGTGAAAGCTTCATATTTTTATTAATTCTCGTTCCATTTTTAACAGAGTTACGCGAGGTAATGGCCCCTCGAACAAACGCTCTGACTGAATAAATGGCTGTAATAATAATTTACTCTTTGATAGTGTAAAATTGTTGCAATTTTGGTTTTGATGAGAAACAATGAAAAATTGTTGTGATCCCTGATTCAATTATGAGTTAATTATTGGAGGAGATTTGAAATTTCGTATTTAAGTGACTGTTGTAATCGCTCCAAAAAAACTGATAGGCAATAATTGTATACCGATAAAAAAGAGATGACAGACTTGGCAAAGAAAACGAAAATGTGCGAGAACAAAAGTGGCGGCGGCAATACATCGGCCAGTGTCTTTTGATGAGCTACTCGAATTTTTCTCTGCACTTCATGATCACAAAGACCATCAATAAATGTTTAAACAGTCCACTTTTCCATCATCTCTTCGTTCGAGAGCTGTTGAATAAACATATCGACTAAACTGGCAATATCCGGAATGGGACGTTTCATCGCCGTCCGTTTCATCGCCGTCCGTTTCATCACCAGTTGGTCAGTTGATTTTGTATTATGGGAGATGAGACGACACCACGTTAAATTCAGTTCAAAACTTATGACAATTAAAAAGACAAAAAATATTATTATATTTACTGTTCTACTTCCCCTAAATTTTTGTATAGAAATTTTGGGTTCTTTTCGAATTTAAGAAACAGTTTCTCTTGGTTGGAAATGTTGACTGTGAAATTTAAAAGATTATCAGTAGTAATTGCACAAGAGCTCTAAAATTATATATTAATTTTAGAGATCGAGTGCAATTGGTTGCGATTATTTCATGAATAAAACTATTCAACACCAAAATTTTATTGTAATTTATTTATGTAAGTACAAATTAGTACAATTAAACACACAGTTGTTATAAATATTAATTTGACGGTTGAAAGTAATCACTTTTATAATTTTTAAAACATTAGTTGCCATTAATGTCACTGAATGTATTATTTCGTAGCAACGAAGGGCACCTGACGTAATTTACTTGACGAGGGGAAATTATCAAAAATTATCGGGTATAATATCACAAGAGAGTGAGAATAAATTGAAAATAATGCGACAGTTTTTCGAAAATTTATTGTCTGGCAATAGACACGAGAGCCCACAGGGCTCGAGTGGCTATTGCACAATGACAACAAATTTGAGTAAAAATGAAGCAATATTTCCTTATTTATTCTTACTGTCATGTGATATTCGTAAGATTATTTTTTAATACGTATATAATATGGATATTTTCTTAAATGTGCCAGTTGTCAAAACTAGGAAACTGGTTGCCATTAAACAGAAACAATCTACTTAAAAAAATTCTATCGGTAATTTTCTACAGTAGATAATTCTTAGTATAATTTTAATCTGATTGGACAGAATTAAACACGTGATCAAATATCTTACTATACGATTGGAAGTTAAAATCATTAAAAAATAATCGATTTAATTTAGATTTATGCAGCTTTCTATTGGTCAGAATCTCCTATGAATGAAATAATCAGTAGTAATTGCACAAGAGCTCTAAAATTATTGAATTTTTCCCGAGTGACACTTTGACAGTTTTAGTTTCACGAGCCGAAGGCGAGTGAAATTATGTCAAAGTGTCACGAGGGCAAAAATTATATATTAATTTTAGATATCGAGTGCAATTTGTTGCGATTATTTCATGAATAAAACCGTTCAAAACCAAAATTTTATTGTAATTTATTTATGTAACTACAAATTAGTACAATTAAACAAACAGTTGTTATAAATATTAATTTGACAGTTGAAAGTCATCACTTTTATAATTTTTAAAACATTAATTGTCACTAATGTCACTGAATGTATTGTTTCGTAGCAACAAGGGCATCTGACGTAATATACTTGACGACGGGAAATTATCAAAAATTATCGATTTAATTTAGATTTCTGTAGCTTTCTATTGGTCAGAATCTCCTATGAATGAAATAATCGTATATAATATCATAAGAGAGAAAATTTTGCCCGCAATATTTTCGACTGGTATGAAAGTTTGTTGCCTAGCTATTTTCGCGAATTAAAATTTGACAGTTAAATCACGAGAAGTCAGTCGAATGATTATGTCAAAATTTCAGAAGCGAAAATTGCTATAAGGCAACAAACTTGAATAAAACCAGAAGAAAATTTTGCCGGTAAATAATTTTCTCTCTAATGATGTTCGACAAGACTATTTCACGAGACAAAAACCAATTTTTTGATTTCTTCGCCTGACTGGCATCTAAATCTTGATTTTTCGTCTGGATTCATTATATCTGCCCAAAACGGATTACGCCTCAATGACGTTCGTCAAAATGACAACAATATAATTACCAGACACCTTCGTGACGGATCTGTCATAATTTTGTCTCTGAGAAATCACGGGCAGGAAGTAGTTTTGTCAGTAGGAAACGTGGCGTTGCTATGACGTTTTATCAGTTAAAAACAGTGTAGTGAAATAGTCATTATAATATATTTTATATTATAGAAGTTTAAAAGTCTATTAAAAGATTAAGTATGGCAACGGGAATAGTCATATCTCGCATTTCCTAGAATTTCTAATTAATACTAAAAATAAAGAATGAATGTAACTGTCGAAAATTCGGAAATATATCAGATAGCGATTAACTGACTGGCGATGAATCGGTCGGCGATGAATCGGCCGGCGATGAACTGGCGGCATCGAAACGGCGGCGATGAACTGGCGGCATCGAAACGGCGGCGATGAACTGGCGGCGATGAAACATCCTAGACCCGGCAATATCTACCCCAGATTCTTGAAGAGCTTCGATTCTCTTTTGTATTCGATTTTTAAACTGCTCCAAGTCTCCAATATCGCATGTTTAGTCTCTTTTTAAACTATTCAAGATCTTCTGTCTCCTCTCCGGCTATGGTCTGACGCATATCAAAAGCATATCCTCGAAGAGCAATAGTCAGGCTTACAGTCTTTTTAGTTCGGACCATCCGTTCGCTCTTGCAGCTGATTCAAATTGTATTATTATGATTGTATTATTATGATTGAATTGTAATATTGTGTTATTATGTAGTTGTTCCATGAAGATTTTCCGTCAAAAGTTGGGACTTTAACACGAAATGAACCTCCACTCCCTTCAAATGTCGGCCGTGGCTCGAATTCACCTTTGGTCTCCTCGTCTTTTCTCTCTGCTGAAGTGAATTCCACTCCTCTATCTATTTTTCCTGCTTACTCCATCTTCTTTTCTATATCTTTCATATTTTCTCCTTTGGCTCGAATTCACCTTTGGTTTTCTCGTCTTTTCTCTCTGCTGAAGTTAATTCCACTCCTCTATCGATTTTTCCTGCTTACTCCATCTTCTTTTCTATATCTTTCATATTTTCTCCTTTGGCTCGAATTCACCTTTGGTTTTCTCGTCTTTTCTCTCTGCTGAAGTTAATTCCACTCCTCTATCGATTTTTCCTGCTTACTCCATCTTCTTTTCTATATCTTTCATATTTTCTCCTTAAGAAGAAAAAGGCAGCAGGTCTTAACGACGATGAGATGTTAGCAAGCAGATACTTTGCTTTCCAACGATACTTTATTTTCGAATGAAGTAATGTCCCTAGAAACTTTCGGAATATCACAAGAAACTTTGTTTTCTCTAGATGTTAGATATATCACCAGAGACTTTGGCCACATCGGAAGAAACTTTACCAAATTAAAAAATCACAGCAGCCTGTTTGTCATCAAATACATAAATTTCTGGATCACGACCCTCTTCTTTCAGGGCATTCTTAAGACGCTGGACTAAATCAGCCTTTTTTACAGAAGAATCCAGTTCTCTATTTTCCAGCTCGTTCCGCAAGACAATAACCCTCAACTCGTTGATCGAAACCATGCATGGTTATACAATTTAATTTAAGAATTTTTCACTTGTTACATTATTTGTTATGTTTTTAACTTATTTATTTTAACTTTATTTTAGTTGAACACTTAATTTATAGTCTTTATTTTTAATTTGTTTACACACTAAATCATATAAAAAACATAAAATTTATTTAATTCACTTATTAAAGTCCGATCACCACTGTAAGATTTGATTGGTAATTCCTTCACCAGATGTTTAAACTCTTGTCTTGCAGCACCGCAATTTAAGGAAAGTATTTTTATCCACCTGCAAAGTGAATCGGAGCGCCTACCATACTTTGTTCTTATTCTGTTCAGTGCCTAAATTCGTTTTGGTTGTTCGAAACCATCTATTCTGACTTGCTCGTAATAGATAGCATATTCCGGGTGGCAGACGGTGCATTCTTCTGGCCAACGTTCGGTTATCTTGAAAGTAACTTACTTTCAATTAGAAGTCTTGCATAGGGTTGTAAAGACTGTACTTATTTATCTGCCAGTGTTACGAACATGAGTGATACCAACAGTGATACGAAACGAACTGCCAGAAAAAATTGGCTACAAGTCGCGTACAATAAAAAATAATGGAAAGGAAGACATGAAGATACATATGTTCATATGTGGACGTGAATGGCTAGACGAAGAAAAAGAAGAATATACCAACATGGGAATGGAGCATGGGATCGGCGTTAATATTTCTGTACTCTTTGAAAACCGCAGGTTTTTGGCGGGCGCATGAGGTGTCTATATTTTACAAAATGTAGCTGTAAAAATTTACCTAATTGATCTAAAACTCTAGATCAGTTAGGTAGATGTTTCAAATAGATTTGAAAGGATTATACGCTGTGAGCTCGTACGTAGAGGGGATATTTACAAATTCGCGAACGCCAGTAGTGACAAGTTTGTAAACGTTTACTGGAAATTTGACATAAATGTCAAAGTGATTAATTTAAAATTAAAATTAAAAACAATAATTATAAACAATATTAGTTGATCAAAGCTGTGGTATATATTTTTACCTTAAATATACTTACGTTTTAAATACTGAACTTAAGTTTTTTTAATGTTCCGTAATATCTAATTATAAATAATCTATTATAATCTTAGCGCCATCTACACGATTATTGTCAAAGTATCCGAAGTAAGAAATTGATATTTTATCAATAGAACGTCAAAATGATTAGAAAAATCTTAAAAAAATCGATTACAATTTAATTACTTTTTTGCGTTGTAAATATTAAGCGATAACAATTATGTTTTGGCCTCATTAAATTTATTTCATTCGAAGTACCTGGCCTATTTTCTTGCCCAGATATTGTACTAAATTTTTTGTTTTCTCTTTAATTACCTTTCGTTAGTACTAACTAGTCGTGGTTGTCAGTAAGTAAGAACAAATTGAATTGTTAAGTCGTTTCCTGTAGTTATCAAGTGTCGCCAAAAAACGCCGGTTTCAGTTATAGTAAAAAATAAATTAACCCTTTCTCCCTCCTTCCTTCACCTTACTAATAACTGAAGACTTCTCGACCTACCAGTTAAAATAAGGTAAGAATTTTTTTGTTATTATTTCCATACAGTCCGCTTTAAATTCGATTGCGTAATAGACCAGCATAGCCCAAGCGCCACCCCATAAGTTTGGCCTTCTAGCCGGATCGTCTTGAATCAATTTCGTTGTTGCTTTGCCGGTTCAAGATCTGATCTATCGTATTTTTCGCATTGGATAAATTTATTTAAGATTATAATTGTAATCGGTATAGTATATTTGTCGTGTTAAAATCTAATTAAATCGTAGTGTACCCTTTTTTTGTCGTGTATCGAAAAACCTTGTTCTTCGGTCGACTATAGTTGGAACATTGAATTCGTGTTTTTGCTTCTGAACCCATCGCTTAGTGAAATCGATTTTGATTAAGTAAATATATTTGATTTGGATATTTTGCAAACCTAAAAATAATTTGTTTGGATTTAGTTTAATAAAATTTTAGTAATTGTTGAAAAAATATATACACCTAACTACTATTCTTGACATATTTTGGGTTTTGTTCCATTTTATTTCTTCATCATTGATAATTTTTTGAAAGAATTTCAATATTTATTATTAAACATGCCTAAAAGTCAAAACGAACTAAAATTGGAGCGATTATGCTCTAAACGTGAAACTATCTTTCGTAGGGCTCAATTATGTTACGATGCCGGGTCGGCCTTAGAAAAAGATCCAGAAAATGCCTCAAAAATGCGTAACTTTGCAGTTAGATATAGTACTTTCGAAAAAACTCTATCAGAATATGAGGAAATTGTTCAAGATATCGTTATATTAAAACAAGAGATGGAGCCAGATGCTGGCGTTGCATACCATACGCATTTAGATGCATTTTATGATCTCTACTCCAATATTGAATATTTAGCTTCATTATTAATAAATAAACCTGCTGTTTTGAGTAATAATCCCAATAGTACTAATAATTCTACTATTAAAATGCCCAAATTTGAATTAGTTAAGTTTGATGGTGAAGATATATCTCTGTGGCCTGTTTTCTATGAAAATTTCAAACAATTTGTTCATAACAAAATAGAATATCCCAAGTCCGATAAGCTACAGTATTTGTTGAGTTGTATTTCCGGGAAAGCCTTGAAAAGCTGTAGCTCAATAGAACCCATTCCTAATAATTATGACATTATTTGGAATATGCTTGTTGAAAGATATAATGATAAAAAATATTTGTTTAATCTCTATATGGATCGAATTGTTAATTTTCGCGGTTTGCAATCTAATAATCCATCATATTTGGAAATATTTTTGGAAAAGTTTGATACTAATGTTTCTGCACTAAAACGATTAAATCTCGATAATTTAGATGATCATATTTTAACTTATTTAGCTATGTTAAAATTACCACAAGATACCATAGATTCATTTGATTTAATAAGAAATAATAATGATTTACCCGCTTATAATGATTTATTGAAATTTTTACGCCAACGTAGTAAATCTCTTATTAAAAATGATAGATCAAGGAATTCCAAAAATAATTTTTCGTTTCAAAAACCGAACAAATCGTTTCATTTGCAAGAACAGAATACGTATTCCTCCATAGATTGTGTTGTTTGTAAAAAAGGCCCACATTTAATTAAAGACTGTAAGCACTTTTTAGGGCTACCATTTGAATCCAGATTTAAATTAGTGAAGGAAAATAATTTATGTTTAAATTGTTTTTCTTCAAAGCATCGAGTATCCAATTGTCCGTCAAAATTTTCTTGTGTTGTGTGCAAAGCTAGGCACCATTCCAAGTTGCATAAGCCAAATACTACTCGGCCTAATGAGAATGTTCCATTTCCCTCCACTAGTACTGAGCCTACCTCTGGTTCTTCTGATAATCCTTCTAGTTTACATGTCCGCCATTCTAAAAATATCCCAAATGAATCAGAATCGAGTTCTGTTAGTCTGTTTGGGACAATAATGGTTAAAGTTGTTGATAAATGGGGTAGTGCTCACAAGGTTAGATTTTTGTTAGATAGTGGTTCTTCTGCTAATTTTCTTACTTTTGATTGTTCCCGAAAATTAGGCCTAAGTTATTCGAAATTAAATTTGACAGTTTCTGGTATAGGAGGATCAACCACCCCGATAGTAGGTAAAACCAACATTGTTATCTTTTCCCATTTTGATAAAAAAATACAATATCCTATAGAAGTGTTGCTTATAGACACAATCTCTAATAAGTTGCCAGATCAACCAGTTGACAAAGACTGTATTAACAGTATAGAACACTTGAAATTAGCTGACCCGAATTTCTTTTTTCCTGGCAAGATAGATGGTATTTTAGGCTTATGTGTCTTTTCAAATATCATTGGTTGTAATAGAGTGTCATGCGAAGATTCTCTATCAGCTATTGAGACTAGTTTAGGTTATGTAGTCATGGGCTCAGCTGCACCAAATTTTGAAAAAATCCACACATATTTGTCTTTCGTCTGTAACCCTTTGTTGAATTTAGATTCCTTGGTCGAAAGAATGTATGAATTAGAGGATTTGCCCACTGTTACTAATAGTTCATCAGAAGATGAAATTTGTGAAAATTTATTTTTAGAAAATGTATGTAGAGATGCAGATGGTAGATACACAGTTTCATTGCCGTTCCAAAATGATCCTAATGTACTGGGTGATTCTTTTGTTCTTGCTAAAAATAGATTGTTGTCCTTAGAAAATCGCCTAGCACCAAACCCAGAACTTAGAAAACTTTACTGTGATATCTTTCAAGACTATTTAGACCAAAAGCACATGAGTTTAGTTCCCATTCAAACCATTGATTCGTTGTCGTATTATATTCCCCATCATTGTGTTTTTAAATCAGATAGCCCTTCCACTCCTTGTAGAATAGTCTTTGATGCCTCTATGAAAACTAGTAAAGGACCGTCATTAAATGAAATTCTTTATAAAGGTCCAAAATTACAAAATAATCCTACCACAATATTGTTGAATTTTCGTCTTTTTCCAATCGCAATTGTCGCTGATTTGAAACAAATGTATAGGCAGGTTAAAGTGGTTGAATCTCATTGTTCGTTTCAAAGAGTTTTGTGGAAATTTGATACCAATGATCCTATTTCTATTTTCCAATTAAATACTTTAACTTTTGGAGTAAAAGCCTCACCATATCTTAGTCTCAGGGTAATAAAACAATTATGTAATGACGAATCTAAAAGTTTTCCTGATGCTATCATCCCAATTTTAAGAGATATGTATGTAGACGATTTTATTAGCAGTTTTCCAAATGTTTCTGAAGCTATAGTTACACACACTCAGTTAGTGAATTTGTTTCAAAAAGGTGGTTTTAAATTAACCAAATGGATGTCGAACTCGAACGATCTACTATCGACAATCCCCGAACCCCTTCAATTGGTCAAAACCAAACAATTTGATAAGTCAGTCTCCAAAGTGTTAGGATTGCAATGGGAAGAAAAATGTGACAATTTTAGTTTTGGGTTAGAAATACCCTCATCGACCCGTTGTACAAAAAGAAACATGCTCTCACTTGTTGCTCGTATGTTTGATCCCTTGGGATTCCTATCTCCTATAACCCTCTTGCTTAAAATTTGGATAAAGAAACTTTGGACTCTAAAGGTAGATTGGGATAGTACCGTACCAAAAGAAATCAAAATAGCATGGGAAAAGTTTCAAAATGAATTTCATGTCCTATACAAAATACAAATTCCACGCCATATAGCGGTTACACCTAATTCGTCGTTGTCTTTTGTAGGATTTTCAGACGCGGGTGCTGCTGGATACGCAGCCATTGTTTATTCCAGGGTTGTTAATTGTACAGGTCAAGTTAAAGTTACTTTACTGTACTCTCAATCTAAAGTATCTCCAATGTCTAAAATAACTCTTCCTCGATTAGAGCTTTGTGGAGCGCTTCTTCTCTCAAAGCTTCTTTCACATGCTATTGAAACTTATTCTCCTAGACATAATATTGATAAAATTTTTGCCTTAAGTGATTCCATGATTGTATTAAATTGGATAAAGTCCTCAGAGAAAAATCTCAAAATATTTGTTCAAAATAGAGTTGGTACAATTCATAAGATGGTTCCGTCAGAGTATTGGTTTTTTGTTCCTGGAAAGGAAAATGTTGTTGATTGCGCCTCTCGAGGTTTGTTTCCTTCTTCGTTAGTCAACCATTCCACATGGTTTACTGGTCCAAATTGGTTACTGTTGGAGCCAGAATATTGGCCTATTCAGTCTGTCAACGGACAGGAAATTATGATTTGTGATTCTGAATATAGATCACAAACCTTCTTTGGTAATGTCACTCGTGTAATTTCTCCGCTGTATACTCTTATTGAATATTTTTCCAGTTGGTCGAAACTTTTAAATTCCACAGTATACGTATTGAGATTTCTTAGAAAATTGTCTTTAAATAAACGGATATCTCTATTTGATTTAAAAATTGCAGAAATTGAATTAATTCGAGCTGTCCAGCAAAAGCATTTTTCTGAAGAATATAAAGCCCTTTCTCAAAATCTCGTTGTAAAATCTTCCATACGTCGTTTGAATCCATTTATTGAAAATGGAATAATTAGAGTAGGTGGACGTTTGTCCAACTCCCAATGTAGTTTTGAACAAAAACATCCGATTTTGTTGCCCAAAGCCGATCCTTTAACCATTTTGTTAATAGATTATTTCCATAAATTGCATTTACATGCTGGAGCGTATTTGTTGCAAAATCTTCTGAGAACAAATTATTGGATACTATCTAGTCGTCAGGCCATCAGAAATAGAATTTGGAGATGTAATCGTTGTTTTCGTCTTAATCCTAAACCTACCTATCCTATGATGGCTGACTTACCCGCCGTAAGAGTCAATCAGGCAAAAGCCTTTTTACACACTGGTGTAGATTATACTGGTGCGTTTTCCATTACTATAGGAAAATATCGTGGCGTAAAAACTCAAAAGGCTTACGTATGTTTGTTTGTTTGTCTAAGTACGAAAGCCATACATCTTGAATTAGCCTCCTCGCTCTCTACAGATTGTTTCTTAGCCACTTTCAAAAGATTTTTATCTCGTCGTGGAAATTGTAAGGTTTTATATTCAGATAATGGCACAAATTTTGTGGGTGCCAAGAGAGTCCTCGATGAAATATATCAATTAACTACTTCAAAAACTTATAAAGATGCATTCCAACAGGAACTTAATAATACCAAAATTTCTTGGAAAATGAACGTACCTTATGGCAGTCACTTCGGTGGTATTTGGGAAAGCAATATAAAAAGTGTAAAACTTCATTTAAATAGAGTTGTGGGGAATCAAATCCTTACTTACGAAGAATTTTTAACTGTTCTGACACAAATCGAGTGTCTTTTGAATTCGCGTCCTCTTTGTGTTCAAAGTAACGACCCTGAAAATCCAGTCGCGCTGACTCCATCGCATTTTTTATGTACAGAACCTTTAGTGTCATTACCCTCGATGGATATTGATCTTGATAAAAATATGAGTACTTTGAAAAGATATAAATTATTAGATTGCATTGTTCAACATTATTGGAAAAGATGGCATTCAGAATATTTGTCTTCTATGCAGTCTCGTTTAAAATGGAACACTAACTCGAACCCTCCCAAAGAGGGAATGGTAGTTATAATAAAAAATGAAACTATCCCACCTTTACAGTGGCCTCTGGCAGTCATAGAGACTTTGTATCCTGGAAAAGATGGGATTGTTCGAATCGTAAAAGTGCGAACCAAGCACGGTAGTTACATGCGCCCAGTCGTTAAACTGTGTCCTCTACCCAGTCAATAAACTGGAGAGGATTTTTTTTATTTTATTTGATAGTTAAAATTTTAGTTTAGGGTGATGGGTTCATGTGCAGACTTAGCATATTAAAATTAAATTAGTTTTCGTTGATTTTTCGTTTATTTTAAAAATAAACTCGGGGGGGGGGGCAGGATGTTTTGGCCTCATTAAATTTATTTCATTCGAAGTACCTGGCCTATTTTCTTGCCCAGATATTGTACTAAATTTTTTGTTTTCTCTTTAATTACCTTTCGTTAGTACTAACTAGTCGTGGTTGTCAGTAAGTAAGAACAAATTGAATTGTTAAGTCGTTTCCTGTAGTTATCAAGTGTCGCCAAAAAACGCCGGTTTCAGTTATAGTAAAAAATAAATTAACCCTTTCTCCCTCCTTCCTTCACCTTACTAATAACTGAAGAGTTCTCGACCTACCAGTTAAAATAAGGTAAGAATTTTTTTGTTATTATTTCCATACAGTCCGCTTTAAATTCGATTGCGTAATAGACCAGCATAGCCCAAGCGCCACCCCAAATTAAATAATAAATTTAAAAATTACCGGTAAAAGTTGAATTAGTAACCGCTAGGAGCGACACCAGCGAAGCTCAGAGCGTATAGTATGTGTGTAGGTATATTAACCCTTAACTACTAACATTCGGTATGCCATACCGCACTGAAAATATATTTTGTTGTAAAACGTGTTTTATAAAAGATTTCTAGAACAGCATCAGTTTCAACTTCAAGTGGTGTGTAATTCTTAGGGATGGCGGTTTTTGACAAAGCACCGGTTTTCGGTTATACCGGCTTTTTTGCTTACGGTTTAACCTGGCGGTTATAACCGGCCAAAAAACCGGTTTTTGTGTTTTTTAATCCAATAGGTTACAATGTTACATTTACAATGCACTTAAGTTTGCGATACTCCACTCGACTCGATACTCGATATCAATATGAATATGATCAAAATTACTATCGAAAGAACAGCAATATCAATATAAATAAAACACAATTTTTAATAAAACCATTTTATTCTATAAATTATTATATTTATTTATTATTTTATTATTAATATAGATTTATTGATTATTATTAAATATAATGTAGCGTAAGATTAATATATACATATTGCAATAATATACAATTTAACCCAACCATTTCAACTTATAAAAATTTCCCAGACTCTTTCAAATGGGATTTAAAAAAAAATAATATCAACATATTTATAATAAATATTTTACTTAAAAATAAATTGGATAATTCAATTTATCTTTTATTTTTACTACTATCAAAAAAATGTATCATGTATTTCTTTTAACACGTTTGTATATTTGTATAATTACATAGGTACATTTTAACTCATTTTTAATACTTCTTGTTATGGGTGTATCGTTTTGAAAACGCAGGGTTATCCTTGGAGATTCGTATTCGTAATAATCGTAATCGGTAATTCGATATTCATAGTCAGACCATTACTTTTGGTAATCAAAAAAATTGATTCACCCACTTTCAATGTCAAGAGTCAAGTGTGAAAAATAGATGATGTTTGCGTCTACTTCAACCAGATCACTTCTTATGTAAATATTATGATTACAAATACATTTTCAACGAAATATTATAATGAAACTCAATTGTTTCTGGCTGATGTGAGTTTGCACTTTCAGTTTGCTCCTGTATTTATAAAATAAAATTTGAATTATGGTTTTGTTTGGAATAATTACTTGAGAATAATAATTATGATTGGGATCCAAAATAATACCAAACCTAATCCTAATCACCGTAATAAACTAATAACCGGTTTTTTACTTTAAAACGAAAAAACCGGTTATAACCGGGACAAAAAAACAACCGGTAAAACCGGTTATTGCGAAGTAAAAAAACCGGTTTTAGGTTAAAACCGGTCGGTTTTTCCCATCCGTAGTAATTGTACCTGCTCTCCACTGCTGCAGTTTCAGTATGGTTTAGTCTTTGAGCAACGTCGACGTAAAATTTTCTTGTGGTATCATGTACGCCTGACAGTGTTTACGTTTCTATAGTTAAAAGCAGTCCAGTGTATTCTTTCGTTATTAGTATGGCAGAAAGTTCATCCAGTTGTTCTATATAATTGCTATCAACATTATTTTACTATTTTTAAGTAACCAATACTCAAGTATTTTTGTAATTTAGTTTATAAAGGATTTTATAAGAACCTTCACCATTTTTTAAACGCTTTTTTTACTTCAATAATTTGCATCAAATTTTTAGACGTTAATTTGACTGACTTTTCTTCAATGCAAATGAATGAAAATTTGCAGACATATGCATTCGCGGCAACAATACACGAATAGTCAATAAAAAAATTTTTGTTTATTGATTGTTTAAATAAAAAAAGGATTTTAACAGAAAATGCTTAAATTCTCTTGTTTTTTACAATGAAGAAACTTAAAACTTTTACAGATTGTAGCTAATTATATGAACTATACATAATTTCATACTTTTTACGTCAATTGCTTACGTTATGCTTCATAAATAAACAATAAAGTTTCAAATTTTTTGCCGATTCCGACTACTTTTCATGTTTGTACATCATTTATGTTTTATACATATTTTAATAAACATGACGATATATTTTAATGTTTGAAAAGTGTAAGACTAGAAAGTAAAAAATAAAGAAATATGAAAAAAATATTTTTAAGAAACGCTCTTTAGTTACGGGTGACTAAAATTAAACATAAAAACATCAACTAAAAAGCAAAAATAAAAAAAATTAAAAAAATCGAACACATTCGTTAAAGAAAAGCGTGGTGCGAAAACCGTTTATTCGATGAAGACGCGCCACGCTTTTCTTTGACGAATGTGTTAGATTTTTTCAATTTTTTTTATTTTTTGCTTTTTAGTTGATTTTTTTATATGTTTAATTTTAGTCACTTGTAACTCAAGAATAGCGTTCCTTAAAAATATTTTTTACAACCGTGTTAAAAATGCAATTTGTAGCACTCCATAGGAGCGTTAAAAATGCTACTTTAAAGCACTAGTGCTTTACAATTTTTAAGGCACTGCAGTTAAAATTGAATTGTCAAATTGTGAAACGTCAAAATAGGGTCAAAAAAGGTGGTTTAAAAGGTTTTTTAAAATTTAATTTACACTGTATTATTGCATTTTTAACACGTTTGTAGAAAAAACAAGTTTGTGTAACGGTATAATATTTTCGCTAAGAATTTTTAAAGATTCTCCTCGAGTGTAGACAACCAGTTCTACCTTTTACGGGTCATAGGTTTCATGGTTTCACCAATTAACAAAAATATTGTACTTTATAAATTTATAACGTTTGTAGAAAAGATATTGTATGATATACGTGTTAAAAAGTACATTTTTAAGGCACTCATGTGAATTGCGGAATTCGCTTCGCTCATTTTGCAAACTTTCATATGCGTGCTTAAAATTGTACTTTTAACACTTATATCATAAATAACTATTTTTTCATATTTTTTTATTTTTTACTTTGTTGATATTAAGCATGCGTTCACAATTTTCTTGAAACAACTTATTGGAGCAGTATTTTATTCTACAGTAGTGAGAAGAATCATTCCGTAGTTGATGTAAAAAACAAATACAGTAATATAAGACAATGGGCATATTGAAAACAAAGGAAAATAGGCAACGCTATGACATACTGTATGTCAGAGTCTACGTCCTGAAACATCCCCGTCAGTAATTAAGGAATTAAGGGTTAAACCTTCTTTTATAGAAAAGTTGGGTTACATTTTTAGCCCCCTTCATGACTTAAAATATGTTAAATGTAAAAACTGGAAATCAATTAAAATAGTTCAGGTACCTACCCCAAACCAAGCGGACACGCGATGGTCCGTCATCGCAGCAAGGACAAGCAGATAACCGTAATAAAATGTTGGCATGTAGATGCTGGCCTGATATGAGCGGACTGCATCTGATAATATAAATGAGTGTTAAATGTGGCCACGTGAGCACGTGGCTTCAAATTTGGGATCGGAAATGGACGTGGTTTTAATATTTGTGAGTATCCGGAATTGTCGTGTGCTTCAGTCAGTAGCGTAGGCATAATGCATAAGTACAGCAGTCAAAATTCAATTAAAAAAATATTTTATTATTATTTTTTCCCTCAAACATTTTACAAAAAACAAAGTAAAAAATTGATTCTTGAACTTAAAACCAATACAGTTAAATAAATTAAATGCAGTGCTCCTGACCAATCTTAAATTCCCACCTTACTTGTTGTATCGTCTTGTGTCCTGTGTGTTTTGTTTTATTTTAATTTTAATGTGAATTTACTTATTTATTTATTGACGAATTTTAAAACACAATGTAGGTATACTTCCAAAATATAACTTATTACTATTCATTTCTTTTATCTGATTCAATAGTTTATTAATATTTCTTCACTGCGTATATCATTAAAACATAGTCTCAATTTACAATCAATTGCTTTCAACTGAATTTTAATTCCTATCTTTTCTTTCTACTCTAATTCTCCACCCTTTACTTCATATCTCAGTTTCATGTACCTACATTGTTGTCGTATCAATTCACATTTATTACTGTTTTTATTATATGACTGCTAATTTAATATTTTAGCTACAACTTTTAAGCTTTCCGATTGGTAATCCCTTATACGACCACTACTCCTCTCATTAAAACATCAAGAAGTACTGACCTTAACAATTTAGGTTACAGCTGCACATCCACATCTAACATACATACAGTCGGAAAAATGAAAGGTTACCCATGAACGAACATATAAAACACGCTGTATTTTCATGTCACCGTGTCACAAAGAAAATTGCCCAGCGCAAGTACATGTAATATTAATTATTACATGTACTTGCGCTTGCCAATTTTTTATGTGACACGGTGACAGGAAAATTCAGCGTGTTTTATATGTTCGTTCATGGGTATTCTTTCATTTTTCCGACTGTATTAAACATTCGACCCGTTTTGATCCAAACGTTGTCAATCTTACACTAATAGTCCAGAAAGCCACTGCGCATCCGCTAGGAAAAATATTCTAATTCTGATTTTTTGCACAATCTTACTCAAAAAGGACTCCTTTTAACAAATTTGCATGTTGCCAGGACCAAAAGATGGTCAAAAATTTTTGAAACGTTTTTTTTTTTGTTTTTTTCCTAAAATTATTATTTTTGCATGGAAAAAAGTTTTTTTAGGTTTTTTGGATCATTCCAAACAGAAAAGGTCTTTAGTGACTTTTCTCTAAAAATGATAGTTTTTGACATATAAGCGATTAAAAATTGAAAAATTGCGAAATCGGCCATTTTTAACCCTCAAGAACTATGTGAAAAACTGAAAATTTGAATGTTGCCAAGGTAGGTAGATATTCTTTAAACATCGATTGATGAAATTCCGAAGAGTTTTTTGCAATACAATATTCAAAACTCCTTTGTTTTTTAATTGCTAATCAAGCGTGCGCGACACTATTTTCCACCGACAGTATGGTGCAAATGAAAGGAATAAATTCGTTACAGTGGAACCTCGATTATCCGTCTCTCCATTAACCGTCACCTCTGTTAACCGTCAGGGTCCGTACATCATCAATTATTGAGCATTGCGATGACCCAAACGAAATTCGTTGAAATGTACAGTTCCATTGCATTTGCACAAACAAAGGTTTGTGTAAAGAAGCCAGCGAAGGTGCATCGCACATGCAACAATTCATTGAGTGGAATTCTCGACAAGAAGAAGACTATAAAGTAGATTGTATGATCTTACGCGGATTAAGAAATTCTTCGTTGCAAAATTTGAATTAACAGTAAAAAAACAAGATTTCAGAATATTCTAAACCAAATTAATTGGATTGGACGAACACAAATCCCTCTTATATTATTAAACAAAACACAAATAAAATTTGAGAGTTGTACTATGAATTTTTTAACGTTCTGTTAACCGTCTTTTCGATTATCCGTCATACCCTTGGTCCGGTGCCCTGACGGATAATCGAGGTTCCACTGTATTTCGTAAACTGGCGACTTTAAGGAAAAATCCCGAAACAGGTCGATTTTTATTTTTAAGTTATAATATTGTGGCATATATGGTATACTAGTGACGTCATCCGTCTGGGCGTGATGACGTAATCGATGATTTTTTTAATGAGAATAGGGGTCGTGTTGTAGCTCATTTGAAACGTTCTTCAATTCTCTATTCAGTAATGTAAACATTTACATAATTATTTATACAGGGTGTCCTTCTACTTCTTTTTTTGTCAAATAATTTAATTTAATAAAAATTTTTTGGACACCCTGTATAAATAATTATGTAAATGTTTTTATTACTGAAAAGAGAATTGAAGAACCTTTCAAATGAACTAGCACATAACCCCTATTCTCATTTAAAAAAATCATCGATTACGTCATCACGTCCAGATGGATGACGTCACTAGTATACCATATATGCCACAATATCATAACTTAAAAATAAAAATCGACCTATTTCGGGATTTTTTCTTAAAGTCGCCGGTTTACGAAATATCGAATTTATTCCTTCCATTTGCACCATACCGTCGGTGGAAAATAGTGTCGCGCACACTTGATTAGCAATTAAAAAACAAAGGAGTTTTGAATATTGTATTGCAAAAAACTCTTCGGGATTTCATCAATCGATGTTTAAAGAATATCTACCTGCCTTGGCAACATTCAAATTTTCAGTCTTTCACATAGTTTTTGAGGGTTAAAAATGGTCGATTTCGCAATTTTTCAATTTTTAATCGCTTATATGTCAAAATCTATCATTTTTAGAGAAAAGTCACTAAAGACCTTTTCTGTTTCGAATGATCCAAAAAACCTAAAAAAACTTTTTAACATGTAAAAAAAAATAATTTTAAGATAAAAGCAAAAAAAACGTTTAAAAAATTTTTGACCACCTTTTGGTCCTGGCAACATGCAAATTTGTTAAAAGGAGTCCTTTTTGAGTAAGATTGTGCAAAAAATCCGAATTAGAATATTTTTCCTAGCAGATGCGCAGTGGCTTTCTGGACTAAGAAGTCTTTTAATAAATATAAATAAAAACAAAATCTTTTAATAAACAGAAATAAAAATCTTTAAAACCATCACATTTTAAAAAATTGTATAATATGACATTCACTGTAGTTTACTTCACAAATATAATAACAGGCACAGATTTGTTGGTTGTCTTTCAACAACTATCTCTTCACCCTCAAGAATTCCCAAATCCCATAAACTTGTTTTGCAACATTCTCCGTCTATTCCACCATATCCCGCTAGCATAACTTAAGCAAAAACATCATGTTAATGAATACTGAGGATGTAGCTCCTTGTATCCGAATCATTTAGTGACTTGTAACCGTTGACCTGAAGATGCTCTGCATACTTTAGAGAGCAAAACCGGTCGTCGGAAGTTACAATAAATGATTGATTTACTTCATTTAAAAAATATTAATTCAATTATTTAGACTTTAGACTAATATTATATCGAGATTATAGTAAAAAAGTCGTGAATTTACAATATGTTTGAACCATCATCATTATCTTGCCATTATCGTTTGCCTCTGCTTCGTTTGTCCACCCGCGGTCGCCATTCCAATAATTTTCTGGTCCATCTGTCGTTCGGTGTTCTTGCCACGTGGCCTGCCCATCTCCATTTCTTTTTAGCTACATGTCCTATTAAGTCTTTGATTTTTGTTTTTCGCCTGATGGTATTATTTGGTATTCGGGCACTTTTTGTGGTTCCTAGCATGGTTCTCTCCATCGCCTTCTAGTCTCTGGGTCACTCGCAGATTCTCTACTGACCTTTTGGTTAATGTTAGGAACTGCACCGATAATATGCCCTGTTCATACACTTTTCTCTTCAGTAGTCTTCAGACATATGGGCATATAATTTTTACATATTTCCTGTAGCTTACCAAACGCAGTCCAGCACAAACTTATTCTTCGCTGCGTCTCGTGCGTTTGGTTATTTTTTCCAATTTGTATCTCGTATCCAAGTATTTATACACATATAGTCCGTCCGCTATAACTTTTCACATGCGGTACGATTCATTTTCAATCAAATTAAGTCAAAACAGAAAGTGAAACGTACGCCGATGTGTGTAGTATACAGTATACAAAATGTATATACACATCGACGTTCGTTTCAATTTATGTTTTGACATAATTTGATTGAAAATGAATCGTACCACATGGGAAAAGTTATAGCGGACGGACTATATGTTTTATTATTTGTTAGGAATGTCGTATGTTTATAAATGTTGGAAATGTAATAAAAAAAACTCTATCAACCTCAAATCTCCCACTTCGTTTTTCTCTCACCCAATCAACAGGTATCTCTATCCACACCACTTTTACTGTCCTCTCAAAAAACTCAACTTTCTCCCATCATATAATTCGTAAGCAGTTCTTAATAAAGACAAATTAACATTTTCAGTTTCTACGGAAAAAATGATAATTACCTATTCTCCACGACCATTTACTAAACCTATTCTTTTCATTGTTTCGTGGTATGCCGTATAATAGGAAGTTCAACGTCGAATGTTTACAAATGTCTTATCTAACTAAACGGTAGAAAAACCAATATATTGTTTCATTCTCTTCGGAGAATGTCTGTAAACCGAATACGATTCACTAATTCCGAAAAACAGTTCCTAAATCTAATGCTTAAATAGTATAATATACAGGGTGTTGCGATTTCCGTTGGTCGGTGATTTGATTTTTGTTTTAATATTTTCTGTTTTATTTTTGAAAAATATGGAAACCTCAATAATATATTACTTTTATAAAGGATTTTAGTCGTTTTTTGTAATATGGCATAATTACAGCCAACTACAGGATAATTTTTTCCACATGAATATTATTATTGCTCAGCTGCTTTTATCGACATTATTTAAGGCATTCAATAAAGTTTGGCACACAGGACTGCAAATAAGTTACTGGTAGCTTTTACATTCAGTTTCTCTATAGTCAAATTGTTAATAATATTAATAGCATTTTTAATGTATATCTGTTTGGAATGTCGGCTATATTCGAGAAGATTTTCACTATTATTTTGAAAAACTCTATTTTATATTTGTCATAAAATTTAAACACCTAGTATAATATATTATCATCACGCCTATGTTTTTATTGTCACTTAAATATTTGACATCTCCCTCAGTCTTCTTTGTCGACGGATAAATACGGCCTTCTCTAATTCGGAATTAGAACATATGGGCAGCATGTAACGATCTTAAATTAATAGATATGTTATATTACACTAATTAATAGGTTTTTTATTTGACCACGCACACGGAGGGTGGTTGGTATTTCACAGTTGGAAGATTTTGGGGGTGAGTAGCAATATTTGGTATTTTCACGTTTACCTGAAACATCTTGAAAGGTGAGCTGCACCTATTTGGAGACAGAACAAGAGTTGTAAAATTATATAAATAAAGAATTTAATATTGGCATATAAAACCATTTTTCTACAATCACTTAAGGGGGACAGCACAAAATGCAAAATTTTGACCCATGTCAAAATTTTCAATGTGTTTTAAATGTATTCATTTTTTTCGAATCCTGAAAAAACTAATAAGTATTTTTGAAAAATTTAAACGCAGAATGAAAGATTATTTTATTATCGAGGGCCGAAAGTCCCTCAGAATAAATAAAAAGTTTTTTTGAATGAAATATTTGCAATCAAAATCCCACTAAATTTCCTCTTTTATTTTCACCCCTGTAACTTATTAAAATAAACATTATAGAAGTTTTCAGTGACTTTCAGCCCTCAGTAATAATGTAATCTTTCATTCTGCGTTCAAATTTTTCAAAAATATTTATTAGTTTTCTCGGGATTCGAAAAAAATAAATACATATAAAACACATTGAAAATTTTGACAGGAGTCAAAATTTTGCATTTTGCTCCTTTCCCCTTAATAAAGGTATTTCTTTTTCAGAGAACCGTCACTCTGCGCGTCAAAATCGGAAAAGCGACGTAAATAGCACCCGCTGACAATTCGGAAAAATAAAAGATGAATATTAAAGGGTAAATGATAAAATGAGGAAAGAAATACCGGAAACTATTGAAAATATGGATGCGTCTATGAATAAATATTTGCATAAATATTTGGGGATGATAAAACGGGATAGATATTAGAAATTGGAACACATTGAAGAATGTTACAGCCAAAAAATTCTCTTTGCCTTTATATCTACGAGGGTTCGGCTTACCTAATTAGATTCAGATTCAACCATAAGTTTCTATCTTAGGTCATGTCATATCAATATCGATTTCCTTGACTGACATGTTCTGCCTAAGAGTCTCGCTCTAGGTCTTCTTTGGCATTTCTCTCCTGTTCCTTCCAGGACATCCACATCGGATGTCGTTGTCAAAATACAAAATATTAATAAATTAAACAAAAATGTTGTTGCTTAGTAAAAAATTCTTCTAATATTTTAATTTAATCTGACTCATTTATATCAAAAATTCAGACATATATTATACATTTTAAAGTGGAATACTTTAAAATGATCTTTCCAATATTTATGAGTTGCGTTCCTGGGACGACTCTATTGAAAGATAGTTCATTCGATTACACGAAATCAACTTAACTCAAGAATATTCGTCACAAAAATCATAGCATGTGCTCTGTCTTTAAAAAGACAACCAAATGCAACGGTAACAGTGAAATTCTTGCGTTAGTGATTCTATAGTAAATCACGAGGAAAAACCAGAAAAACACTAGTACCTAATACTATCCCGACATTGTAAGTATTTGTTCTTACATTTAGTTTACTCTCAAAACTAATACCAAATTCCGACTTTATATGTATGTTATAAAAATTTTAACATTAAAATTTTTCTCGTTATTTTATCTAGTTTATGTTTCCCACGTTAACAAATAAATTAATAAATATATCACATGATCTTTCCCGATTTATCCTTAGAACGTGGCAATACTGCCAAACACTAAAATCCTCTTATTATGTGAACATAATATGAATATAATTCATTCATCTATTTTAATCTACATATTATGTGGAAATAACAAATTGTTAGAATTTTTGGTTAATTTTCCTTTTTTCTGTATTTTTAAAATTTTTATATCTATAGGTACATTTTACTCGTAATATGTTGTGGATATAAAAGTTAATTAAAATAATCCTTATTCCTGTCCTAAAGTCCTAAAGCTATAAAGTACCCGACAATTTAATAATAATTACTTCCAGTGCGTTATATACCGCCACATGACTGATTACTTTTTAATCGAAGCTAAAAAGGTTGTTGGTTTTAGTCCTAAACACCCCAAACGAGCCTATATTCTAACCCCAGTGAAATCACTTCTGTCAAACTTATTGTTTGATCTATGAATGATGATGTTCTACAGGTCCCTTGATCATTTGCAGCATGGGCTGGTGCATTATATGGAACATCTTTGTTCTCTTAAGTAAAAAAAGCTTTTCGACCCCTAGTCGAGGGTGAACGGGGCGGGGGTGGTTTTTGTTCTATCGACTTGTGCACATGTGGTCTGCTCTTCTCAAAATTAAATGACATATTTTGATTGCCAAATGGTAAGAGAAGAGAGTTGGGGGCAATCGGGGGTCGTTTTAAAAAATACGACGAATATCTGTCATATTGTTCAATTATAATCCGTGCTTTGTTTTATGTATATTTGGAGTATGCAATTACTAAATTATTCCTGTACTTAGTATAAAATTATCAAAAAATAAACTGCATTTCTAGATTGCTGGTTTGTAGAAAATTTAAGTAAAATATTGATAATATATCAGCATTTTTGTGAATATTTTCTATTAATTAAAAAACTGGTCCCTGAACTAACATTATCATCATCATCATCATCATTCCTCAACCTCTTGAATCCACTGTTGGATATAGGTCTCCTCCATATTCTTCCATTGTGCTCTATCTTGCGCTTTCTGTATCCAATTTCCCACTGTCTCTCTCAAGGCATCCATCCATCTTTTTGGTGGTCTACCTAGGTGTCTTTTATCTTCTGTAGGTCTCCATTCTGTGAGTATTTTGGTTCACCTATTATCATTTAAACGTGCTACATGTCCAGCCCATTTCCATTGGCTTGCTCAATTTTTTCTATGACAACTGTCACTTTGGTCCTCTCTCTCACTATCCTATTTGGTACCATATCTCTTCTTGTTCTTCCCAACCCCAACATTTCTCTTTCCATTTCCCATGTGTTATTCTCAATTTATTTGCAGAATTTTTAGTCAAAGTTATGGTTTCGGAACCATATTGTTATTACCGACAGTATGCATTGGTTGTAAATTTTTTTCTTCAAGCAAATCGGTACCGTTCCTTTTATAATATGTCGCATATTGCCAAATACTGCCCATCCCAAGCCTACACGACGCTGGATTTCACAAGTTTGACTGTCTTTTCCTATTCTAATTCCTCAACAAACATAGGTGGCGTTAATTTAAGAATGTGTAAGTAAACGCTTTTGGAAATTGGGTTTAACAAAAGCTGTTCCAAACCAGAGTGGCCGAGAAAGGTAATCTCTTTCTCATGGGCACTTTTCAGTGCGTCATAGTTTTTCGATTTCTTTCTAACGCATTTAGAAAAAAACGTACTTACGTGATTACAGTCATTTCTAACATTTATTCTAGCTGTCGATAGATGGCGCTATAATCGACCAAAAAATGATTTACGAATTTATATATGACTATAATCTGTACAATTTATAAGACTATACAAATCAAAGAAAATAACATTTTATAAATGCAACAAACACAATTGATTTGTTTTTATACCAAATTGCAAATAAAAGGGTTATACTGCAATACCCTTTTCATATTTGGCTGATTACGATTCTGACAAAACTCTCACTGTCAGATTTAACTAAAATGTCATGTTATAAATAATGTGTATTATCACGGACTTACCTTTTTTTCTCTCAGTTGTGACCCACTGAAAAATGCCTGTGAAAAGGACCATAACCATGCTCTTTGCAGGCAGTAAGTTGTCATTTTAAAAAGGGATTATTTAAATATTTCAAAACAAATATCCAGGCCTAACAGAATTTCTATTGTTGTAGAAATTTGCAAATTCGTCATGAAAATAATACCGCGAGGAAGTACAGCGGAGAAATAATTGAATAATATGGCCTCCCCCATATTCAATTATTCCGAAATAAGGGTCACCTTTAATTCGAATATGGTAGTCCAAACCACGCAAATGACTGTGTTTCGAAAGAAGAACAAAAGAACGAACAGATTAGATTAGAAACAGTTTAACATATAAAGGAAAAACACTTAAAGGCAGTTAAATTAATTAAGAAAAAATCATGGATGACAGATGAGATCCTGAAACTGATAAACGAAAGAAGAAAAGCCAAATATTATCCACACAGATATAAATCGATAAATCTAACATTAAGAAGAAAAATCAGAAAAGCGAAGGAAAACCATTCAATGGCAAAATCTGAAGAAATTGAGACTCTAAGGCAAGCCGCACACCAACGAAACATGAAACGTAAAACATAAAACATGAAACGTAAAACACGTTTCATGAAAATAAAACACGACTAAACAAATCTTGAAGTCCGCCTACCAATGAAACGAGTGTAATTCATGCTCATAAAACATTTTTATTTTCGGACAGTTTCATAAATGGTCGGACATTTATTTATTTAGTAGTGTTTTATTTTCATGAAACGTGATTTACGTTTCATGCTTCTTTGATGTGCCTAAGAAAGTTAAAGGATTAACAGACAAACTAGTATGGAAATAGTAAGAAAATCCAACTGATTCTGATGGAATCATCATATTAGACAAACAGAATAAAAATAAGAACATGCAAAGAATACCTAGAGAAACTGAAGAGCAGAGATAACACCTTTGAGCTATAAGAGGTGGTAAATGATGGACCAAGAATATTGCAGCAGGAAGTTTATTCTGAAATAACACAGCTGAAGTATGGTAAAACAGCAGGCCCCGATAATATTGGTATACTATGCAGAACTGCTTAAACTAATGGACGACGAATCAATGACAATAATGACAAAGTTACTCAACAGTATACGCAACTTTGGAGAAATACCAACAGAATGGCTGATGTCTGAGTTTTTTGCACTTAAAAAAATACAGGAGCCAAGAAATGAATGTGAAGAATACCGTATGATAAGCTTCATGAGTCATCTCCGAATACTGTTTCTAAGTTAATCCATAAGAAAAGTTACAAGCTATGTGAAAGTCAACCTTCCCCCAACCAGTTCGGGTTCACAAATCCTGTTGGTACGAGAAATGCTTTAGTTTCAGTACAAGTCTGATTCCAGATATTCAAAGACGTCAATTGCGATGTATACGCATGTATGATTGATTACGAAAAAGTTATGTATTGATCAAGTACAGCACATCCAGATGATGCAAATACCAGAGGAAGCGCAAGAATTATCAACTAAGATCTGTAAATAATTAGAAACCTTTACTGGAATTAGACCACTTTCAGAATTGAACACACCGATTAAGGCGGCGCCAGATATGCGGTATTTGCCAAATACCGAACAAATGCTTGCTATTTGCCTATTAGTGTGGAGGGGTTGCTTGCTATTTAGCATTGACCAATTTTAGTGCGTGTCGAATATTTGTGGTATTCCCGTACGTTGTCGGTCTTTTCAACACTTCAAAGTAAACAAATATTCGCCGTGGTGAATCTCGAACAAATCTCGAATATGTGGTGTAAGGTGCTTGCCGTTTAACGAACACTTTCATGAGCACTCAAATATTTGATATTTAGCAAGCACTTGTTCAGTAATTGCCAAATACCGCAAATCTGGCGCCGCCTTTACGTGAAAATCAAGCGTGGAATGAGAGATGGCTGAAAGAATATTTAGCGAAGCTTTGCACGAAACTGAAAAAGAATTCAACTAAACGGGTACCGCTTAAACAAAATCAGATCGATACGCATATAACACTATAGTATTTGCGGACAAGCTAGAGAACCTACAAGTCCTTATGAACAAAATTACGTATTACAGTCAATAATATGGACTCAATATTAACGTACACAAGACAAATCTTATGATAACTAACAAGAAAAAGATAGAAGATCACTACAACTACCTCAGAATCATAATAAATGAATAATGGATCAACAACCAAGCTATAAGAACTCGCATCGAAAAAAGTTAGATCAACATCCAACTGGATGGGGCCTTCTTCAAAAGCCACAATCTCTCTCTTGGTATAAAAGTAAAAGCTACACTGCTAAAACAATTTCCCTTCCAGACCCTGAAAATCTAAATGAATACTTTGTTAATGTGAGTAAAAATATTACATCAACTATTTTGCCACAACAAGATCCCATTGCTTATCTCCCTAATTCAAGAAAGGTCTCGAATTCATTCTTTATAAAACCAGTCGATAAATCTGAACTGATGCAAACAATCAATAGTATCAAAAGCAAATCCTCCTGTAGTACTGATGGTCTATCGATAAAAATTTTTTCTAATCTCCCAGAAAATGTGTTAGAAGTCCTCATCTCACTAATTAATGATTCCTTTGAGAAAGGTAAATTTCCAGAGTGCCTGAAGACAGCCATCATTATTCCTCTTCATAAGGGTGGTGAAATATCTAATACCTGCAATTATAGACCTATTGCACTACTACCGGTACTCTCCAAAATTATTGAGAGACTCATAAAAGCCCGACTTATGTCCTTTCTAGTTGAAAACAACATTTTATCACAAAATCAGTTCGGCTTTTTAAATAATAAATGCACCACTGATGCCATCTTTTCTGTACTACATGAGGTTTATCAAGCACTGAACAATAATCTTCACACTGCCACCGTTTTTTGTGACTACGCCAAAGCTTTTGATTGTGTAAATCATAACATTTTGATAAGAAAACTAAATTTCTACGGAATTCGAGGTATTTCTTTAGATTGGTTCCAATCTTACTTGGATGATAGGAAACAACTGGTTAGAGCAAATGATACAGACTCTAGTCTCAAAAACATTGTATGTGGGGTACCTCAAGGTTCAGTATTGGGTCCTCTACTTTTCCTTATCTTTATTAATGACATCACTAGTTTAAAAATCGATGGAAAAGTCTTTCTTTTTGCTGATGATACAAGTATCACTTGGAGCAACTCAAATATTGCAATTCTTCATGCTACTATAACTTCTGATCTACTTACAATAAAAACCTGGTCTGACTCTAATTCACTCTCGTTTAACGTAGATAAAACAGTAGCATTGTCTTATAAAGGAGTCCTTCAACCCTTACCTCTTAATAACAGCTAGATCAGTACCGTTGATTCTGTAAAATTTCTTGGTATTTTTTTAGACAGCAACCTTAAATGGTCCCACCATATCGATTTGTTAAGGAAGAAACTATCCTCAGCTTTCTATGCTATAAGATCTGTTTCGAATGAACTCAATTTAGCATCTTCCAAAATAACATATTTTTCTTTGTTCGAGTCACATCTTCGTTATGGTCTTCCTTTTTGGGGTTCTGGTACAGCTGCCCAATTCGATGTTATTTTCAAATTACAAAAAAGAGCCATTAGATATCTGTTTGGCTTCAGAAGAACAACACATTGCAGAAGTTACTTCAAAGATCACATAATTTTAACCCTTCCATCTTTGTATATTTTAGAAACTGTTTGCTTAATTCGTAAACATCTACATGTCTTTCCACCAAGACCTAATCATGACTACTTCACGAGAAATTCTACGTTTGACGTCTATATGCCGACCCCGTCCTCTGAGTTAGTAAAGAAATCTATATTATATTCCGCAAAAAAACTTTACAATCATCTCCCTCTACAACTTAAATCTGCAGCATCTTTCCCCAAATTCCGTAAACTGACAAAAGCCTACCAATCTGAAAGACCATATTATTCAGTAGAAGATTTTCTTAATCAATAACTAAGAAATTACAGTACCCTTTGCACAAGTAGTATTTTTATTATTATTTTTTTGTCTATATTTGGGTGTCATATGCAGCAGCTTAACTTTTAAATTTATTAATTACTAGGTAGACTATGCATTTGCAATTTACTTAAATTTTGCAATTGATTACTTCTGTTTAAGTTCATTATTATTATTATTATTGTAAATATATTGACGATTTATGTATTTTAGTAAATTGAATTGTTATTGTTTTGTTTTCTTGACTTTTTATAAGCTTTGTCGATAAAATTGTACAATTTTTCATGACAATAAAGCATATTTCTAATTCTAAAAGAATGCTGCGACGCTACGTCTTCTCTCTCCTATTTTATGGTGTTGAATCGCGGACTTTGAACAAAGGTGTGTGCAGAAGATTGAATAGATTTAAAATGGAAGAAGACATCTTGATTATTGATTAAAGACCCTCAGATCCTGGTTCCATACAAAATTTGAGCAGCTGTTCCGCGCTACTGAAGAAGACTACATTTAATATATTTTTGTTTCTTTTTCAAATCTCTATAGGTCCTTCGATTTAGTCTTTTTTGTATTAAAAGCATCCCCTTTTTTGTTTTTCCGAATCCAAATATTTAAAAAACTGTCGTTCCCCTTTTCTTGTGAACATTTTAAACTGGTTTTAAATTAATTACTTATATAGGGTGGCCGGAAAGTCCCTTTACACTAATAATAATCGTGTTTCAACACCGGGCCAATATTTTCCGGGTATTCTTAAGTTAAAGTTGATTTCATGTAATTGAATGAACTATCTTTCAATAAAGTCGTCTGAGGAACGAAACTCGTAAATATTGGCAGGCAATATCACTTTAAAGTCGCCTCCTTTAAAATGTAGAATATAAACTTACGAGCATAGAAATCGGCCCACTTAAAAATTTGGTCATTTTTGATGTCTCATATTTCCTAAACCTGTACGCCGATTTAAGTGATTTTTTAAACATGTTATAGCCTGATTCTTTAGCAATACCACTGTAATGATATTGGTGCTAAACAGGTAAATTTTCATTGTACACCGGGTGTACCAATCAAACTGTGTTTTTTCGTAAAGTTTGCATAACCCTGTGGAATATTCTAGCATTTATAAAATACTGAAATTAAAACCCAACTATAACCTCAGGTTTTTTTAACATTCTGTTTTTTGATTTATTCGTTTATGTTGGATAATAAAAAAGTTAGGTACTTTAACAACTAGCAACGTTTTTCATCAATACATGGTGTTTCTAAATAAGTGCGACAAACTTTAAGGGGTAATTCTACATGAAAAAATAATGACAGTTGGCTTTATAAAAGTATATCCGAAAATGTTTCGTTTCCGAGATACGGGATGTTGAATTTTATCTTACAAACTGACGATTTATTTATTGCTTTAAAACCAGTTGAGATATGCAAATGAAATTTGGTAGGTTTTAAGAGATAGTTATTGCGAATTTTTTGACATAAAATTAAGAATTTTATATTCACCATTAGCGTGCACACGGGTAATAATATGCTCGGTCATATTACACGTATGCGCGCTAATGGTGAATATTAAATTCTTAATTGTATGTCAAAAAATTTGCAATAACTACGTCTTAAAACCCACCAAATTTCATTGGCATAACTCAACTGGTTTTAAAACAATACAATAAATCGTCAGTTTGTAAGAAAAAATTTAACATACCGTATTGTTACCAAGAAAGACGCTTTCTCTGTAACAGCTATAGTTAATTTAAAGAAAACAAACAAATAAAAGTCAGACCATAGAGATTTGAGACTTCTCTGGGGTGGGTTAGAAAACATAAGAAGGAATCATTTTAGTCTGGCCTAAAATGATTTATTCAAAGTAGATTTTAGGAATATCTAATTACAGGGCGCCAGCAAAAATATGTGAGAATTATAAATTAAATAGTAAATACATATAACTTTATTACCAAAACAAATATTATTTATTATAAACATCAATATAATAAGTATATCGTTACAATGTTTGAAATGAAAGAGAAAAACACTTGCTAAAAAGTCACCTCGAAGAGGTTTCAACTAAAGTACTTAAATTCCCTAAGAGCTCTTTACATTATTTTAAAATAAAACTGTTGAATAATAATTTTATTATGACTTTAATGAAGTAATAAAATATTATCTATCTTAGGAACAGATTGACTAGTGAGATGTTGAAGTGTCTCTCAAATAAAAAAAAAACAAAATAATAGTCTTTTCTACGCGAAAGTAGTGATGTAAATAATTTCACTAACCTTTAGTTCCAAAACTTGAACGTCTTCACACCATCAACATTCTTACAAACAACCAATAGAAAAAGTTGCATCCAACAACCTCATTACTGCATTTCGGCAAACATCAAATCGGAATAAATATCCGACTTCAGCGGACAAAGGTCTCCAACTAATATTTAAAATACATATAATTCACAGCCTCTATGCAAAATTCAGGAAAATCTATGCGGTGGAAACACGTGGTTTTTTCTTCGTACAAAAAATGTATGGCTAACGAAGGCTTTCACAGAAACTAGATTCTATAATCTCCAACAAGGAATCGGAAAACTAAGTCCATACGATGTTCCACAAACTGATGTAATCTTTAGAATAATCCAAAATATAATTTGTGATAATATATGCACATTTTGATCGAAGTCTGATCGGTTTACTTAAAAAACCATGCTTTTACTTCAAGCTATCAACGAAGACCAGCCCTCAAATTAATTATCTATTTCGCACCTGACAGAAACCTTGAACTTAGCCCAATCAAAATAAAATGTAGTATTTACCATTTCCGTTACTATTTAAATGTTAAATAAGGCCTAATAGCTATACAACTTGTTATACATCTTATCAAAATTTGATATTCATTATGAATTATACAAGAACTTTGAGAAAAAGACCTTTCAACCGTAACAGTATCTCGGAAACGAAACATTTGTGGACATACGTTTATAAAGCCAACTGTCATTATTTTGTCATGCAGAATTACCCCCGAAAGTTTGTCGCACTTATTTAGAAACACTGTGTATTGATGAAGAACATGTCTAGTTGTTAAAGTACCTAACTTTTTTATTATCCAACATAAAGGAATGAATCAAAAAACAGAATGTTAAGAAAACCTGAGATTATAGTTGGGTTTTAATTTCAGTATTTTATAAATGCTAGAATATTCCACAGGGTGATGCGAACTTTGAGAAACAAACACAGTTTGATTGGTACACCCGGTATACAATGAAAATTTACCTTTTAGCAACAATATTATTACAGTGGTATTGTTAAAGAATTAGGCTATAACATGTTTAAAAAATCACCGAAATCGGCCAACAGGTTTAGGAAATATGAGACATTAAAAATAACCAAATTTTAAAGTGGGCCGATTTCAATGCACGTAAGTTTATGTATAAATTGTCAATATGAACGAGTCAGATAAAATTACATTATTAGAAGATTTTTTTACGAAGCAACAAAAACAAAATTTGTTTAATTTATTAATGTCCTGTATTTTGATAACGATTTCCGAAGTGGAAATCGAAACTTCAAATAAATTAATTTCAAACTTAAATTCTGGCTTTATTCCCAAATAAAATCGACCATATTTTTCTTTGTCGCGTTTACGTGTCGCTTCCAAGAAAAGCAACAATTTTCCTGTATTAATACAGTTGAAAATCCTTTTAAAGAGTGACATCGTCTGGCACAATGTATAAGTGTAAGCAAGACTAGTAGTAGAGGTATACCCATCTCAATTTTAATTATAATTCTGCCAGCTCTCTCACATTTACAGTCATTTAGGCGAGAACAAACTCGTGAAGAGACATCACAGATACCCTTGACAAAACCCATTTCAGCGGAATCCGCCGAGTGCCGAGTCGTCGTTCACTAATCTACTACGTACAACACAAAGTACTGCGAAGCCCTACTCGAAAAAATCCACTAAAATTTCCCTGAAAATTAAACCTTCTTTGACACATTTAATCTGAGTCTCATTTCGGTATTATCGCTTCAGGCTAGGAGAGACAGGAGCATTTTTTGTTTTATTTTGTCGATGTAGTTTTTTATTTAGCGGTATTCTTTCGATGTAATGACACAAACGGCTCATAATATAATGTTCGAGGTTGTTTCTATCGCTTACTTTTTATTATTTGCGGTCTTTTATCTTTCTTCCAGTGGCGTGCTGGAACGTTTCAAGCGGCCCGGTGATTTTATAGAAAAGCGGCCTCCCATCCTCATTTTACCTTCTATTTTGAGAATTTGTTAGTTGAATTTTAGTAAATCAATAATACAAGATAGTACAAATTAAAGTATAGTGTAAATACTTTAATTTAACAATATTTAAATTAACACTTAAACACAATAATCTAAACATTATTTTGCAATTATTTTATAAAATAGTTACATAACTCTCGATCAATAATTTCCGCATTAAAATAGATTTTTGGGCAAATTCGTAAGTTATTTCATCATTTTTAAGCTCATAAAAAGCTAATACTTTTTTCTATAACTATTAGCATAAATGTTTCCAAGTGATCTTGTGTTAAAGTAGGTACTTCTTAACCAATTTTTTATGTATTTCAACGTTTACAAGCTTTTTTTAGCAAGATACTTGTGTCAGTAAAAGGGTGAATAAATGCTTATATATGTACTCTATTTAAATTTGGATAAGCACACTAATATAAGTTGTACTTATGCAAAACAGCGTAACAGCAAGCTATACAATCTTTACAATTTTTAGTACCACACGGAGGTGAATTTTCACGATATTAACAACACTGTCATGTGTTACTTCATGCTCATTATCACTTAGATTAATAATATCATCCTTCATATTTTATGTAGACTGAACATATTCATCACTAAATAATTTCAGTATTTTGCAAAATGCTATTTTTAAATACAATCAATTTATCAGAAAATCCACAAGTTCTTTTTTAATTGCAGTCGCAGATAATATGGTAGGATGTTTTTTTAATTTTTCAGTAAATGATTTAAATGACGTTAAAGGTACATATACCATTTTTCATTTTATCAAAATTTCTAGGATGTAGAGTGCTTATATTATCATAAAACGATTTGTCTTCATCAAATCGTTTTTCGATACTTCCAATAATTCGGTCAAAAATTTGCAAGACGTTTTTCCATTTTTTATTCTGCAGAGTACATATCTTAGATTTAGATGTAAATTGGAAAACCATAAATATACTATTTGTATGTATGAAAATAAATATTATCTGTAGCAATAATTTATGTAAAATATAATTTATATAGCAATAATTTATGTAAATAATTGTTTTTGAAATTAAAAAATATTTTTTTTGTTACATCTAAAATTTTTTGTGAAAAACCTATTTGACCGGCCTCAAGAGGCCGCGGCCTCTCGGTGATTGCACCGATTCATTTATATGGCCAGCACGCCACTGCTTTCTTCTCTATAATTTTGTTAAAAGCTTTAAGTAAGGAATGACAAAACAATTAAAATAACAATTGTAGCTAAATATAAAGTGTAAACAAACACTGTTCAGTCGACAAGACTGGTCGAATACTGATAAAATACTTTTTCACTACAAATACGCGAGAGTTTCGCATCCAAAACTCTAAATTAACCAAGAGGGTGTCTAGCCTAGCTACGCTGGCTTGCAATTCGATATTGACTACTTAAAATTATAATTGTAATGCCTAGCCTTTGCCGGAATACAACAAACCGGCATATTTATGTTTCGTGGACCTTAAGAAAGCGTTTGACAGGGTCACATTAAAGGACGTTATCCATTCGATATACTCGAGAGAGGTACCTCTAGGAATAATTATAACGATCGAAAACACCTACCAGGACAACACAATAAAAGTAAAAGTGGAAGATGAACTAACTGGCCCAATTGAAGCCGGCAATGGGATAAGACAGGGGAGGGGGATTCCTTGAGTGCTTTATTGTTCAACCTGATCATGGACCAAATAATAAAAAAAGCAAGAACTAAAAAAGGATACCACATGGGAGAAAAACAACTTAAAATAATCTGCTATGCGGACGATGCAATACTAATCTCTCAAAGTAAAGATGATTTACAACGTATGCTGCACCAATTTAACATAATCGCCAGAAAATTTAACATGTTAATTTCCTCAAAAAAGACAAAATGCATGGTTATAACAGCAGATCCAATAAGATGTAAATTGGAGGTGGAAGGTCAGATAATAGAACAAATGATTGAGTTTAAATACCTAGGCATCACACTATCTAGCTACGGAAGGCTCGAAACAGAAGTGGAAGATCAAGTGAATAGAGCAAACAGAGCCGCAGGTTGCCTGAATGACACAATATGGAGAAATAAAAATATCGGAAAAGAAATGAAAGGCAGAATTTACAAAACAGTCATCAGACCAATAATGACATACGCGGCAGAAACACGACGCGACACCTAGGGCGTCCGCAGGATCAAAACTAGGGGGAGGGAGCAAATTTGAGAAATAAAAAAATTAAGCAGTAATAAATATAGACGTAAATTGAGAGTCTTCACTGAGAGGCAGAGGGGGAAGGGGTTTCCCTCAGAAAAGTTTTGAAAATAACATTTTCGGAGCCAAAATGATAACGCCTTCATACAAAAATGAAGCAAACTAAACACATAATTTAAATATTTAAAAAATTTTTAATGTTTACAAAAACGTGATGCAAATTTAACAAGTTTATTTCCTCCTGGATAAGCCTTCGATTTGAGAAGCAAGATAAATTGTCTGTTCAAAAACACTATCATTTAAACAACAATTTACGCGGATCACTTGTAAATTCTTGAAAAACTTTCTCTACAAACTCTTTCTTTTTTGGTAATATTTGTTTCCGATGAATGCTCATTAGAGCTAACCCATTAAGGCAATCTTCGACCATTGTACTCCGCAACCATGTTTTTATTCTTCGAAGACTGCTGAACGACCTCTTAACTGTACACGTAGTGCAAGGCAATGTTACGAGAATTTCCAGCAATTTTTTTGTTAACGGATAAAAAGTAGTGGACGCTCGAACCAGTTCAACAAGGGTGCTTGAAGTTGTCTATCTCATTATTAAGGCGTTTTCTATTTCAATGTTCTACCCATACTCCTAGTTCTGCCTCTATTCCATTTATTTCATAGTGGTTTAAGGATTGTCTCAGTTCTAATTTAGGGCAATTTAAATCAATTTTTGAAAAATGCTTGGGATGTAGAAGACTCAGAGCGAAGCCTGGCGTATTTTCTTCGGAAAACTGTGTCTCTTGAGAAGATATGATAGAATCCAGATACGGAAGAATCATGGATCGCCTCCAGTATTCACTAGGCGTATCAGCTGGTTGATTGCTTCTGTGCTGTTGTTTGTTTACAGTTCTAGGGCCCATCAACAGTGGCAGACCAAATAAAGACTCTGGTGGGAAAATTCCTAGATAAAGCCGTCTAACTGGTACAGGATCGCAGCCAATAGACACAGCAAGCTAACGATATTTAGTGTATCACCACGTCTTGAAAGGACTCAAGGAATGGGGAGGAGGACGTTTTCACCATTCCCACATTTCACAGTTTTCACCATTTGTGCATTATTCACTTGTTTATTGTTAATATGAGTTGTGGACACAAGGTATATCTGCTCGTAAAAGTTATCTGTGCAAAACTATCAGTGTTTACTATAATCTTCCACTTGTGAAGCCCATTTTGAAACAAATTAAGGTGGTTCTGCAGTTTTTCTAACGCTTCTGGTGGATGGACAGCTAATCCTATTATCACAGTGTCGTCGGCGAATATTACTAGATAAGTTAAGTTGGTTACTTAACTTATCTGGTAATATAAGCAGAATGAGGGAAGAACGTGTGGTCAAAATAGTAAGAGATACATCACCAATCGGTAGAAGAAGTATTGGTCCACCGCGCAAAAGATGGATTGACCTTCCATATATGTATCAAACCGCCAATGAACAAGCAGAATTGCTTATAAAGACGAAGAAGAAGAAGAATAATAAAATAATTTCCTATGTAGCTAATATTATTGCAGCTTAAGCAATTTTGTAAGGTTGTCCATTTTTCGGATTTAACTTAACTGCCTTTTCTGCCTAGATACCTCTTAGACCTGAATCCTGCGTACCAAAAAAAGTGGACTAATAGCGAGCTGAAAATTTGTTAATAGCTTAACGGTGTCTAGTCGGACAAACTTTGGTGTAAGGGGACACTGAAACAAGGGAAGTTTTAATTGTGGAACAGTTTAAAAATTTGGAACGTCAGATTACGAAAACGTCCCATGTATTTTGTCGGACAGAACATCCAATTGATTTGTTACTCTTTCATTAAACTCTCATGCAAAAATCAGACTGCTATTACTAACCAACATGATTCCTGTCATTTGACATATTCTTCGTGTTCCACTCATTAAAATGCCCAGTTGGTGATAAACACCAGTCTGATTTTTGCATGAGAGTTTAATGAAATGGTAAAAAATCAATTGGAAGTTCTGTCCGACAAAATACATAGAACGTTTTCTTAATCTGACGTTCCAACTTTTTAACCTGTTCCACAATTAAAACTCTCTCCTGTTCCAGTGTTCCCATACATCAAAGTTTGTCCGACTAGACACCGTTAAGCAATTAACAAATTTTCAGCTTGCTATTAATCAACTTTTTTTTGTTACGCGGGATCCAGGTCTGTCTTATATCTGATCAAATCGCAAAGTAAGAAACTCCATTTTGATTGACGGGTAAAAAGTTTTTTAACTTATACACTCAACAACTTATTAAAACCTACGTCTTGCTGTTTAAACAAAAACTAGATACATATCTGATCTAAATAGAAATGTATACTTAACAATGGTAGACCTGTAATTTTTGCGTGAATGCCTATATATTAAAGAAAGGTGAAAATAGATTAAAAGCTAGGTAGGGCCAGAAAATTAATGGCGAGTCATTTTAGCCCTCAATTATTTGAATCAGATAGTACCAAATGTTGTTCTAAATTAATTTACTCGGCTGACACCATGTGTACCAAAGTCGCATTCCAGACACTCAAACTGAGGGAGACTTTTTTAGTGTTTTTTGTATTACAGAAATATGCGAAATCATTAAATTAATTTAGATTTTTTAAATACATAAAATATAATCGTGGACAACATTTTTCAATCAAGATTTTAGATTGTTGTCTTGCATTACTGTATCAAAAATTCCGGATAGACTTATTATATCTTGGCCTTTTAAGTTTTATTTTATGTCTTTTGAAAGCTATAAAAGCAGTTTTTAATGTTGCAATGTAAGCAATTAAGCAAATATTTGTACGTAAGGACATTGGGAGTCGAAGGTATTGAAATTGCTGAAATAGCAGCAAAAAGTACTCACAGTTACCACCATACTGACAAAGTATTTATTTTAAAATATTTGAATAATGCTCTCAAACCTAATATCAGATGGAAATGGCAAGCTGATTAAAAAAGATTTGCAAAGAAATCTACAAATTTGACAGCATGTATTTGTGACAACGTATTCATTGGTGATCTGCATCATATTCCTAGAATATTCTCTGAACCCTCTATTCTCTTCAATTCTGTTTCAAGCACTAGTTCATAATGAGTTTCCATTGCCTACATATTACAACTAAATAATACAAGCTTGTGTTCCTCAGATAAATTGGGACTTGACATCATTAATGGTAACAAAAAAAAAAACGCAAAAATCGTGGCATAGTTTAAAGAAATAGACAACATGAAAACATTTCAAATAATTAAGAATTTACATGTTCTTTACACAGAATTTACACACACACAATATACAAGGATAATTTTTTTTGCAGACCAGTGTAAATAATTAAAATGATCGTAAATAATGTCATTTTAATGAAGTAATGTTAGCACCTGTGGTACGTTCTGTTAACGGTACTTAGAAGCTTACTTAGAATATGGACATGTTATGTTTAAAATATAGGACGTCTTGACCATTACTCCCCGGTCCAACAACTCTAATTTTTTAACCCTATCACCTGCTTACAAGCACACACAAATGTCTCTTAAATGGCTATCACTCGAATTAAATGGATTTATTTAAACGTCCATTTATGTTAAACCAGCATTATCATATGTAAATTTATCATTATCTTGGGCAATTAATTAGAAGCGGGCAAATGAAGGTACTGGTATTTTTTGGTGGGTACTGGTACTTCGTTAGGTCCTCACTAAATTAATCGACACGAGCCGATGGGTTTACGGTCGGTGGGGTATTTGATTTATGGCGGTTTACCCCCGTTTAAAATGCCTTTTATGCCCGAAAGTGAGACTTTAGGGCTAATTATATCGGTCTAACGCTCAAGCATTTTTTATACAGCACGTTTTCAACATATATTTTATATACAGGGTGTTTCATTATTAATTGTCCATACAGTAACTGGAGAAACCTTAGCACAAAATACGAAGATTTAACCTAAAACACTTAAATAAAATGTGGCTCCTTACTGAGTTACAGGGTGTTTTATCTAAAAATTTAAAAACTATTTTTGCTCAGCATTTTAAAACTATTCGACGTATCCTTTTCATACTTGGCAGGTAGTATAGGTACTGTACAGACTACTAAATTATGTTAAACAAACGTTTTTGGCTCTTACCAGAGGCGTACGACGGGGGAAAGTGAATGGTTGACCCTTTCCAAATTCTACGCCACTGGCGAAATTGCTATTTTAGTTCAATTTTGGATTCTACAATACTTTTTATAAAAATAATGTGCTCTCCATTCGTAACGATAAAGTCATTAGTTTTCGAGATCTTTGAAGTTATAAATGAAACGACACGGTTATTTTAATTAATATATTGTGTAGCTTCATTTTTAATTTCGAATATCTAGAAAAATAATCATTTTATCGTTACGGATGGAGAGTATAGAATTTGGGAAGGGCCAACCAGCCACTAGGGATGGCGGTTTTTGACAAAACACCGGTTTTCGGTTATACCGGTTTTTTTTGCTTACGGTTTAACCTGGCGGTTATAACCGGCCAAAAAAAAACCGGTTTTTCCAAAAACCGGTTTTCGGTTTTTTTAATCCAATAGGTTACAATGTAACATTTACAATGTTACACATTAGTTTGCGATACTCCACTCGACTCGATACTCGATATCAATGTGATCAAAATTAGTACTATCGAAAGAAAATATATCAATATAAATAAAACACAATTTTTAATAAAACCATTTTATTCTATTAATTATTATATTTATTTATTATTTTATTATTATTATATATTTATTGATTATTAATAAATATAATATAGCGTACGATTAATATATACATATTGCAATAATATACAATTTAACCCAACCATTTCAACTTATAAAAAAATTTCCCAGACTCTTTCAAATGGGATTTAAAAAAAATAATATCAACATAAATATTTCACTTAAAAATAAATTGGATAATGCAATTTATCTTTTATTTTTACTACCATCAAAAAAAATTATCATGTATTTCTTTTAACACGTTTATATATTTGTATAATCGGTACATTTTAACTCATTTAATGTTTCCTGTATGGGTGTATCGTTTTGAAAACGTAGGGAAATCCTTGGAGATTCGTATTCGTAATCGGTAATTCGATATTCATAGTCAGAACATTATTTTTGCTAATCAGAAAAAGTCATTCACCCACTTTCAATGTCTAAGAGTCAAGTGTGAAAAATAGAAGATGTTTGCGTCTACTTCAACCAGATCACTTCCTATGTAAATATTATGATTGCAAATAACTTTTCAATGAAATATTATAATAAAACTTAATTGTTTCTGGCTGATGTGAGTTTGCACTTTCAGTTTGCTTCTGTATTTATAAAATAAAATTTTAATTATGGTTTTGTTTGGAATAATTACTTGAAAATAATAAGTATGATTGGGATCCAAAATAATACCTAACCTAATCCTAATCACTGTAAAAACCTAATAACCGGTTTTTACTTTAAAAAGAAAAAACCGGTTATAACCGGGACAAAAAAACAACCGGTAAAACCGGTTACTGCCAAGTAAAAAAACCGGTTATAGGCTAAAACCGGTAGGTTTTTCCCATCCCTACCAGCTACTATCTCCTGTCGTACGCCTCTGGTATTAGCTAGAAATGTTTATTTATCTTAATTTAGTAGGGTGTACACTACGTACATTTTCTGCCAAGTATGATAAGGATACGCCAAATAGTTTTAAAGTACTGGGTACAAATAATTTTTAAATTTTAATAATATGAATCATATTCAAAATAACTGTGCCTTTTCATATTTAAATTCAAGTATCGCGAAATCTAATGACTTTATCGTTACCAATGAAGAGTATATTATTTACGTAGAAAGTATTGGAAAATCTAAAAATGGTACTAAAATAGTAATTCTTCCAGTGGCGTAAAATTTGAGAAGGGTCAATCATTCACCATCCCCTGACATATGCCTCTGGTAGTAGCTAGAAACGTTTGTTTATCATAATTTAATAGAGGGTCTACTAGTCGCACTTTCTGCCAAGTATGAAAAGGATGCATCGAATAGTTTTAAAATGCTGAGCAAAGATAGTTTTTAAATTTTTAGATAAAACACCCTGTAGCTCAGTAAGGAACCACATTTTATTTAAGCGTTTTAGGTTAAATCTTCGTATTTTGTGCTAAGGTTTCTCCAGTTACTATATGTACAATTATTAATGAAACACCCTGTATAAATAGAAACGCTCTTTAATTTCTGGGTTTGTCTGTTATAAATAAAGCACTTAATACTATTGCTTAAAATAAAAATGTATACCATTTTTATTCAGTTGTAATGTAAGGCCAAAACTGTCTTAACTTTTACTTATAGGGGAGTGCAATTAGAACGAAAAGATACAATGTTGCGGAAAAAATCAAACAAGGTTATATTTTTCTAAAACTTTTTTTGTTAGTTTATAAATATGTTAAAGTAAAAAGTTCTACTCACAAATTTCGCCGCTAATTGTTTATTAATTGTTTAAACAATAACAATTGTTTTGTATAAATAATGTTAAGAATATGGGTGAATTCAACATTTTATTTTGATAAAAAATGTTTTTATTTTAGTTTTGATAATGCTGAAGCCGAATCTGACATTACAATTTACAAATTCAAAATGGCGGATTCAAAATGGCGGATTTTTTCCTAAAAATCCTTAAAAAGCAGTTGTAAAATCCGAATTTTTTTATAAAACATGTTTGTTTACATATATGTGGATATTTTTGAGAGGTTGAATTATAAAATGGCAGATCCAAAATGGCGGATAACTTAAAAAATAGTTGTAAAATCATAATTTCTTTACAAAATGTATTTATTTCTACATATATTTATTTTTGAGAGCTTTGATAAACCTAACTTAAATGTTAACATTATAAACTATAAATTGGCGGATCCAAAATGCGGATTTTCTAAAAAGAACATAAAAAAGAACATTTTTCTAAAACATTTATTGTCTTTATTTTTAACAGGTTGGTGAATCTGAATTAAACATTAAAAATTTAAATTTCAAAATGACGGATCCAAAATGGCGGATAATTAAATGAAAAACAAGTAGAATCCAATCAAACAAATATGGAATTTCATTTAAAAAAAAAGATAAACAAATAATTTTCACAATAATATTAAAAATTAAAATTTATTAGAAAGAAAGAACAAATTATTCAAAATCTATCTCTTCAATATTCAAAAAATTGTTGCAATGGGACCATAAATAAAAAAGTTATTCTTAGTAAAAAACTCTGCACATTCTAAAACTTTAAATGCAATCATAAAATATCACTTTTTATCAGTTTTGTTAAGATATGTCAATAAATAAAAATTTCAGTTAGGAGTAAAATGCCTATATTTTTCATAATACTGAAAATTGTTATTATGGAAAGTTGTTCAGAACTAAAAACGCTGTGTCAATATGCAATTACACTCTTCTAATCGAAATATTGTGAACTATAAAGGTACATATTTTTTGCGCGAAATATAATTTGTTTAATACCTCGTATAATATTGATAAAATATAATATTTTATATTTGCATATTAAGTGTTAGACCATGCACAGCTATTTATGACGAATAACTTTCTTCATAAAATTAATAATAAATCAGTTATCATAAATAATAAGTGAAAATTTAATGATGTTGAGTATAATTAATTTGAAACAATATTAAAAAAAAACAAATTTTCGATTAGAAGAATATAATTACATATTGAAACATAGTTTTTAATTCCAAACAACTTTTCTTTATAAAAATTTTCGATATTGTAAAATATAAAGGTACTTTACTCTTGACTGAAATTCATATTTTTTGACATACCTCGTACAAAATTAACAAAATTTGATATTTGACGATTGCATCTTATGGCATATACGGTACAGAGTATTTTATAAAGGATAAATTTTTTTCGTAAAACTAATATTAAAAAAGTTATCAATAGGTTCCAAGTTCGCAGACATACTGTATGAGCTAAAAAATTTTTTGTTGAACATTTGTTATTGTTGAAGCTTATTATTAAATATATTTTAGGTAAATTGTACAGAAAAAAGTTTTGATCACTCTGTATATACATTTTTTCAGCTGGTAATTTTCGGTTTTTGTATTACATTTTTGTTATCTTTCTTAGTTTTCTCAAAAAGAAATTGTTTATTTTATCTTTAAACTAAAATAATTCAGTGTTTTTTAAAGATCACATTCTAAGCTTTAAAAAAATATCAAAAAAATTGTATTAGATTTATTCAAACTTGAGTAATACCGTCTTAAAGTGGTGGGAATTGTGTAAAACTACGAAGTTTTCAAAAATTACATTTTTTGAGACAGCGTATTATTTGAATTAAATTTTTGAGATTTTTTTTTAATAAAACATCATTTAGTAAGATGATTGAGAGGTAAGTTGCGCAAATTTGAGAGTTTTATAAGTAAAATTGTATTAGTTACACATTTTTAAATCATTTTTAAACAAAATTCATGTAAGGCTCAATTTCCGCCCACACCGTACTTATGTCCATATATTTTATTTCTTTTTATTACAACCGTAAGATAGCTTATTTCATCTTATTTTATGTCCAATTTGTAAAATTTCTTTTGATCCTTTAGTTAAAGAATTACATTAAAAAAACTCAACCGTGCACTTCTTCTAACGCTAGTTTACAGTGCGCCAATGTGTGTGAGAAGGGTGACTTTAGCGTTGTAATTAAAAAATTACAGAAGCTAGAGATTTAATTTTAGAAAAATCTTTATTTAAGTTTTTTTGTAAAATTTTCTGAATTTTTCAATGGTCAAGTCAGTTTTTTTCTAAAAATTATATTTTCGGAGTTATTTAAAAAAACATCTAACTTCGCTGTTCATTTGTTTAATAAAAAATGAAGCACCCACTTCTCGAGTAGAACTTTTTGATATGTTGTTTATTAAACATTTCTTAAGAGGAAACAGTAGCGATCAACAGGTAGCAAAAACGCGTTCCAAGATTGCGGCTGTAATTTTGAATATTTTTTCGAGATATTTGGCACACGTATTCGTAATATAATAAAGAATGGCGGTACAGAGCCCAATTTGAAAATATATTAATATGTGGAAAATACTCTGTAATTAAATACAATATTAAAAAAACGAGCCTGTACCGCCATTAAGAAGAACAAAGAAATACACTTTCTTCAAATCAACTTTTTTATCCGATGCCTAGATTTTGTGTCATTTTGGAACTACTAAAATTTTGTATTTCATTAGTAGTTCCAAAATGACACAAAATCTAGGCATCGGATAAAAAAGTTTACTTGAGGAAAGTGTATTTTTTTGTTCTTCTTAATGGCGGTACAGGCTCGTTTTTTAAATATTGTATTTAATTACAGAGTAATTTCCACATATTAATATATTTTTCAAATTGGGCTCTTACCCCAGTTAATAGGTAAAAAAACATGAAAAAATGTTAAGCAGGGTTTTGAAGGTGCTAAACGGTAGAGGAGTGATAACTGATGATAATTCCGTGAAGACGTACAGCTAATTTTTCTTCTTCTTTTTTTAAACAGTTACAAAGAATGAAAAACTCAGTTTTTTGACGATAAAACGTTTTTTGTTCATTTTAGAGAAAAATGTTTCAAAGAAATATTGTAGACCTTAAAAAGTTCTTTAATTTGGTGGGACACATATTGAAATATATTAACAATTGACCGAGATAATTGCAAAAAACCCTAATTTTTGCACTAATTTATAAATATTGATAACTTTACTTTTTGCATAATGATGTATAATTTAACTACTTTAAATTATGCTATTTAATGGGCTATTTAAGTGTGCCAAATTTCAACCAGATCGACCAAATAGTTTATAAGTTATTCAATTTGTTTATCAAAGAGAGCAATTGTTTATACAACTGTTTTTGCCCTAACAGTGACTCTAGAGATATTTAGCAAATCGCAATCAGTTATTCGAGACTCTATTTTTAAGATATATTAAAAAAATTTAACATTTTATTAAAATTGTTATTAAAAAAACCGTTTGAAAAAGACCCTACTTTTTAGGTTATAAACAATTAGAATAACTTTGACAGTTTTTATGTCACACGTTTGCATGTAGGCTCACTGAAAAGCTGATGAAAAAATACATATTAAAATAGAAAAATTAATTGTATATGACTAATATGAATGAAGTTATTATTTTTTTAATAAATCAATTTTGCCTTGTTTATAAACATTAAGAGCTGAAAATTGAACATATTGTATTTATGGGAATCTATATTTTATGATCCAGTGTATAGATTGCATAGGCAGTGAAATAATAAAAAAACTTATTATTATAACGGTATCGCTAACTGACGGTACTCGTGAAACACCACCAACGAAAGTGAAGGTGGGAACTGTTCGAGCTTCGCTTCCTTTTTTGAAAAAAAAAACTGCAATAAATTATCACCTTCCATAGCTCGCGCAACCTTCTTTTTTTAACTGGGTTAGCTCAAAAAAATAATAAAAACTGTGCAAATTTCAACTTCCGGGAAAATAGGAAAATCCCGTGAAAATCAATTGATTTAATTATACTATAAAAGTTATTGAATTTTACAAGTATTTCGTAAAAATTCTTTAAATTTTATTAAACAAAGTATATTTTTTATATAAGTATAAAATAATTATAAATTAGTACAATACAATATTTATTTATTTTAATTGCAATAATTAAAAGTATATAAAAGTCCTTAATAGTTTTTAAAAAATTAATTTTTGTTTTATTATGATTTAATTGAAAGAAGCTATTAATATTTGTCTAGGTAGGCATCTAATAAGTATAAAAATAAAAAATAAAACATTGTTTATGAATTTTAATTTGATTATTCTAGTGAACATCTACAACTTCTAAACTTCTCGGCAAGTTACAGTTAGTTCATCGTCTACAAAGTCTGACTCGACATCGTCAAGAACCACTGCAGCGCGTTTGCAACATTTTTTCTCCTGTTCTTCCACTGGACACTCTGCACAGTGTGTACAAAGATCCGTACAGTTTGTACCATATTTTTTACAGCCACATCTTGTACTTTTGCAACCCGTTAAACATTTACATGCTATTTGTTTTAATATCACTTAGGGAGTCAAACAATATAAGGTGTAAATGGGTTCAAAATCCATATCAGTCTTTTTCTATCCATATTGGGTATGGGTAGCATCCAGTTTTTTACCTAACCAGTGTTGTAATTGATGATAAACGCAATTTTTTTCCCTGTATTTCTTACAAATTGTAAAAATCGTAACTCATTTAATGCCAATATGTTATTGTGTTTTTTTATATGTAACATCAATTGCAGCAGAATACAAAGCAACAATGATATATCCGTTTTTCATGATGTCCTCCTTGTTAGCATTCTCGTCATAAAAAATATTTATCAGATCTAAAAAGTTGTATCACACCCAGTAAAACTATATAAGAAGAACCCAACGTATTTTCTTATATGAGATTGTTTAAACCTATTACAACTATAATAGATAGATAGATTGTCCTTTTTCGCTTTTTTTTTTCTTTCAAAATATATGTAATTGTCCGGAACAGAGAGTTGCGTCAATACTATGATTATATCGGTATCATTACAAATTATTACAACGATCTTGTCAGGTTCATATGTATGTTCGTAAAGAGATGTCTGCACTATTAATACGTCTGCATCTTCATCTGCTACTTTAGTTCGGTACCCAGATTTGTTGAGCTCTGCACATAAAAGTTGAATTAATTGTAAATTGTTTCAAATTGGGATTCCATTCTAAAAAATAAAACGAAGCTATTCTCACCTTCACATTCGTTGGCGGTGTTTCACGAATACCATCAGTTTAACGGGTCATGAGTAGTCATGACTTTTTATTTTTTCACCGCATATGCAATATATGAAGTGGATCATAAAATATAGATTTTCTTAAACAACTCATTCAATTTTCAGCTCTTAATGTTTATAAACAATGGAAATATGATTTATTGAAAAAAAATTCTAACTTGATTTATATTGGTCACATAAAATTCTTTTTACAATTTTAAAGTATATTTTTTCACCAGCTTTTCAGTGAACCTACATACAAGCGTGTATCATAAAAACTGTCAAAGTTATTCCAATTGTTTATAACCTAAAAAGTAGGGTCTTTTTCAGACGGTTTTTTTAATAACAATTTTGATAAAATCTTAAAGCATTTTCAATACATCTTAAAATTAAAGTCTCAAATAATCGATTGGGATTTGTAAAATATCTCTAGAGTCACTGTTAGGGCAAGAACAGCTGTTTAAACAATTGCTCTCTGGGATAAACAAATTGAATAACTCATAAACTATTTGGTCAATCTGGTTGAAATTTAGCACACTGAAATAACCCTTTAATTGGCATAATCTACAGTAGTTAAATTAAATATCGCTGGGCAAAAAATACAGTTATTAAAATTTATAAATTAGTGCAAAAATGAGAGTTTTTTACAATTATCTCGGTAAATTATCTATATATTTTAATACTTGTCCCATCAAGTTAAAGAACTTTTTAGGATCTACAATATTTATTTGAAACATTTTTCTCTAAAATGTACAAGAAACGATTTATAGTCAAAAAACTGAGTTTTTCATTCTTTGTAACTGTTTAGAAAAAAGAAGAAGAAATATTAGCTGTACGTCTTCACGGAATTATCATCATTTATACCTCATCTATCGTTTAAAACCTTCAAAACCCTGCTTAACATTTTTACGTGAAATCGATGAATTTTTTCCCTATTAACTGGTGTATCTGTACCGCCATTCTTTATTATATTACGAATATGTGTGCCAAATATCTCGAAAAAATATTCAAAATTACAGCCGCAATCTTGGAACGCGTTTTCGCTACCTGTTGATCGCTACTGTTTCACCTTAATGAAATTACAAAAAGTTTTATCTTGTTTGATTTTTTCCGAAGTGAAAATCTAAATGCACTCCCCTATTAGTTCAGAGAGCGCAACCAGCACTCTAATCGACGATTTCGCCTCTTATTGGAGGCTCATCAGAGAATGCATAGGTTACTTTCTTTGATCCAAGCTTAAATTATCCAGTCTATTGATTGCGACTAACGTGATGGTAGTGGAAGCCTAGCGGCATCTGCTAAATAAAAGTCATAGTTTTCAACCTAATAAAATATTTAAAAATATTTAAAATAATATCAAATTGAAAACTTATTGGACCATTTTCCTGGTAACACTACCACTTCTTCTAAAAATTGCAAGCCAGATGGATGCTGAAGCAAAGAAGACACGAGGGAATTCTAAAATTTGCAATTTACGGGGTTGTGAAGTTCTCAAGTAGGTATTGAGCTCCTGAGTATTAGGAATCAAAATTCGTTGGATTTGTATTTAGATAAATTGACGGGCTGTGGAATGCATATTTTAGATTCCCCTAGTCTATTCATGTTTTTTCCGTTTCTTCTCTTCTTCTTCTTCTTCTTCTTGTTTTATATAGGCAGTACTGCCTGTTTTTCTTCAACGGAGCCTTTCATTCTGCCCCTAAGTTGTCATTCCATCTTTTCCTTGGGCGTCCTATACTTCTCCTGCCTAACGGTGACTTGTTCGTGGCTATTATTACTATCCTTAATTCAGACATCCTGCTTATGTGCTCATTCCACTCTTCTTTTCTGTTCTTTACCCAGGTATTTATATTGTCTACCCCACATATGCGTCTGATTTCCTCACTTCTTACCCTATCCTAGAGTCCTTTTCCAGCAATCCTTCTTAAGATCTTCATTTCGTTGGTTTCAAGATGTCTTCGAGTTTTGCTTGTATCTAGTCTTATTTCGGCCGTGTAAGTCATAACTGGCCTAATAACTGACTTATACAGAGAGAGTCTGTAAAGTGGAATAAATTCAATATCTCAAATACTAATTGTTTTTTTGGAAAATGCTCAGACCCGTCGATTAGTATTTCAAATTGTCCTTTTTGACATTCAATAAAAATGTATACAGGGTGTCCAAATTTAGAGATATGACGTCATCGTCGATTTTCTTAAATGGCAACACTATCATTTTGATAGCTAATTTGATAGGGTTTGTAAAGTTATACATAACTGCAAAATATCAAATTTTTATTCTCTACCATTTACAAGATAATAGAAAATAACAAAGTTATATCTGTAATTTGCAATATATTCAATAATTAAAATACTAACTGTTTTTTTGAAAAATGCTCAGACCCGTCGATTAGTATATCAAATTGTCATTTTTGACATATAATAATAATGTATACAGGGTGTCCCAATTTAGAGATATGACGTCATCGTTGATTTTCTTGAATGGCAACACTATCATTTTGATAGCTATTTTGATAGCGTGTGTAAAGTTATACACATCTGAAAAATTTCAAAATTTTATTCCCTACCATTTACAAGATAATAAAAAATAACAAAGTTATGAAGAACAAGAAGTAATCAAATAATAATTGAATTTATTTATTTCAATTAAGCAAATGCTCATAACGTTGCCCATTGACAATTTGACAATAATTGAGGGCAACATTATGAGTTTTTGCATAATTTATTGAAATAATTAAATTCAATTATTAGTTGATTACTTCTTTTTCATAACTTTGTTATTTTTTATTATCATCTAAATGGTTGTCTTGTATCTTTTATTATCATCTAAATTTGAAATTTTGCAGTTGTGTATAACTTTACACACCCTATCAAAATAGCTATCAAAATGATAGTGTTGCCATTTAAGAAAATCAACGATTACGTCATATCTCTAAATTGGGACACCCTGTATACATTATTATTATATGTCAAAAAGGACAATTTGATATACTAATCGACGGGTCTGAGCATTTTTCAAAAAAACAGTTAGTATTTTAATTATTGAATATATTCCAAATTACAGATATAACTTTGTTATTTTCTATTATCTTGTAAATGGTAGAGAATAAAAATTTGATATTTTGCAGTTATGTATAACTTTACAAACCCTATCAAATTAGCTATCAAAATGACAGTGTTGCCATTTAAGAAAATCGACGATGACGTCATATCTCTAAATTGGGACACCCTGTATACATTATTATTGAATGTCAAAAAGGACAATTTGAAATACTAATCGACGGGTCTGAGCATTTTCCAAAAAAACAATTAGTATTTGAGATATTGAATTTATTCCACTTTACAGACTCTCTCTGTATATTAGGGCCTTTGTTTCCAATCTTAGGTGTTTGTTTTTCCAAATTGTGTCGTTTAGGCATCCGGCCGTTCTAATGGTTTTAATTATTTTGTCTTTTACCTCTTCTTTGATATTATTGTCGGCTGATACATTAATTCCCAGATATTTGAAAGTCATTACTTGTTGTATAATTTGATTGCCTAACTCCAATTTGCATCTTATTGGTTCTTTGGTAATTATACTCCGTCTAATATACTTACCGTTGCACGTCATCCGCGTCATAGCCCATGACGTCACATGATACCAACACGAAATATTTATGAGGTAGGTGTGTTTTTTTAGAATCATTTTGCCGAGTACACTGTAATTACAGCCACTAGACATATTTTATTATATACGCGTAGAAATAATATTTGAAGATTTCTATTAATGTTAACTTAAAGATAATATGTTTCATTTAATTTATATAGTAAATGGATTATAAAGCGTTTCTATGAAGCACATTTGTTCGGAACACACTGTAACTGTAAACGAACGGAGGAGACATTTTGGCATAAATTGGTAACATTTATTTGACAGTTGCGGTATTGACACTTCATATTTGTTTTTATTCTTTACCATAAATATTTGTTTTATTATATTTTTTGCACGATTGATCATTTTTGACTGTTTACCGTGACAGATTTTACGTCAGTAGGTGACATTTACTAGCAACTCGACGGTAAGTAATCCAACTCGACGGTAAGTACTCCAACTCGACGGTAACTAATTTCACTTACCGTCGAGTTAAAAAATCTCTTAATTATAATTTATTTTTTGAAAGAATAAAGAAAACTAACGAATTATTTATTAATATTGAAACTTATGGTACAATTTGTTAATTTTTCTCTTCAAATACGCGATCAAAGTTGAAAACTTGGAAATATCAATGCCAACATAGAGAAAAACGGTGGATTTAATCATTGAATATTCTGCCCAGAGGCTTCCAGGAGCTTTCAACTGCATATGTCTTTGAACGAAATATGCCAATAGAGTCTTTTCTTCGATTCTTAAATTCTTGCCTTCGCACCATTTTTTAAAACTTTGTATTTTGGTATTTTGATAACGGATTTTGGATTTTTCGGGAATAATTGCGGAACACCCTTCTTCCCAAGCCCGTTCAATTTCTTCAAATTCACTTTCGCTCATATTTTAATTTATAATAATCAAAATTGTCCTTAAAATTATTGACAACTAAATAAAAACTCAATTCTCCATTGTTGTTATGCACCCTAGTTACTACCTAACAACCAAAGTATATATCTTGATAAAATGAATTAAACTAGTCAATATGACGAAAATGTTTAATTTTATAATTTATAATGGTATCAATCGTGCAAAAAACGTTATAAGCATGTCGAACGTTAAGGGTAACCGATCTCAGACAATAATTGGAGTCGTCGCTCCGCTCCTCCTCCAAACAATTGTCTTCGATCGGTATAAAACCCTTACCGTTCTCCATACTTAATATACTATATTGTTTTTATTATTTACTTTAACGTAAGATTATAACTTAATTATTGTTTTCTATTTCTAATGTTTTTATTTATTTACATTAAATCGATGCCTCAGAAGCCAATCGGTGTAAGTCAATAAGTGTTTAAAATGAGATACTAAGATGTTTCTTAATGTAGCTGCAGAAATATAAGTAATTATAAAAAACAAATAAACCGTCTTTTTTTATCATAATATGGGTAACATATTCATAAATACAAACAAGTAAATAATAATACTATTATATACAGGGTGTCCCGAAAAGATTGGTCATAAATTATACCACACATTCTGGGGTCAAAAATAGTTCGATTGAATCTAACTTACCTTAGTACAAATGTGCTCATAAAAAAAGTTATAGCCCTTTGAAGTTACAAAATGAAAATCGATTTTTTTCAATATATCGAAAACTATTAGAGATTTTTTTTTGAAAATGGGCATGTATCATTGTTACGGCAGGAACATCTTAAAACAAAATTATAGTGAAATTTGTCCACCCCATAAAAATTTTATGGGAGTTTTGTTCCCTTAAACCCCCCAAACTTTTGTGTACGTTCCAATTTAATTATTATTGTGGCACCATTAGTTAAACACACTATTTTTAAAACATTTTTGCCTCTTAGGACTCTTTCGAGAAGCCAGTGTTTATCGAGATATTTTGAATATTTATCGAGTCCACCACATATTTGTATATGGTTAAGTACGATTATAGGGACCTGTTAATAATCTGAAAATGTATTTATAATTTACATTTTTAGGTATATTTTGAAAAAGAAGCCACATCTCGATAAAAGGTGACTTATCAAAAAAAGACTAAGAGACAAAAAATTTTTAAAAACACTGTGTTTAACTAATAGTACCACAATAATAGTTTAATTGGAACGTAGACAAACATTTGGGGGGTTTAAAGGAACAAAACTCCCATACAAATTTTATGTAAATATATTAAAAAAGAAGCTCCATCTCGATAAAAACTCACTTATCGAAAAAATACTAAGAGGCAAAAAACTTTTAAAAACGTTGTGTATAACTAATGGTACCACAATAATTAATTAATTGGAACGTACACAAAAGTTTGGGGGGGTTTAAGGGATCAAAACTCCCATAACCCGACACCCCGTATAATAATGTGTGTTAAACTTCAATAAGTCATTTTTAGGGAGAATTGACTTAGACCGTTTGACTTCTGAGCATCAATATTTAATATTAATCTGTTTTGTTGTATAATCCACGTTTTCAATAATTATGTGACCTATTTGATTTAAAATGGATTCAGGATTTTTGAAGTTATACTTCTTTAGCCACGAGGGTGAATTTTTACATTCCCTGGCGCATGCGCACACCGACAGTATATTAGTCAATTATCGTTATATTATATGACAGTATATTTAGTCGCTCAAACGTTATACGGGATCGTATTGGGTGTTAAAATCACCTGTCAATAATTGTTCAATATGGAGATTATGCAGTGGCGGCTCGTGATTTTTACAATAGGGGAGGCTATACCTAACTGTAAAATATCTAGACAAATTTGCACTAGGCGCAAAAAATGCGCCAAAAAATGTAATTTAAGGCTCCATTTTTTGACCATTTTTTATTTACATTTCATAATATCATCCTAATTCATAATTTCATGATATCATATCATTTTAAAAATAGTTAGTCTAATTGTAAAAGTTTAATACCAAAGTTTGTGTCGTTTATTTGTTAACAATTCCATCTATTTTAGTCCAGGGCTCATCTGTTTTGAGATGGACGTTGAGAGGTGACTCAATTTTTTTTGCAGAAATTGCTTGAAAATAACTTAAATAATAATATGTGAGTTATCCTCCCACTCAAAATGGTCCGGAACATTGTTTAAATAATCAAAATGTCAAAATATGAAGGAAAAATTCGATTTTTTTATTGGTTTTTTGATTATAACTTTAAAACTGTTCATTTCTGAGAAAAGTTATACTGATATAAAAGTTGCGTAATTAGATTTCCTACAATATGGAATTGGTTAAAAATTTAAAAAATAGTCATCCTTGTTGCAAAATAGCAATATTTGCGAAAAAAACCATACCAAAACAAGTATTCGCATTTTACGTTTTTCAACCATTTAGGCTACACTTAGGACCTTCATATTTTACCCAATAAAACTTTATAATATCATAAAACAACACTGTAGATTTCATTAAGATCGGTTTAATAGATTTTGAAAAATAAATTTTGCAATCCAGCTTTCGCAAAAAAAATTCATTTTTTAAAAATGTTGCAGGACTGAAAATACAGCAGATAGTAAGTTGAATTTTTTTTTGCTTATAGAAGTCTACTTTACTTTTCATTTGCAATTTTCAAAATTAAAATCGAATAATTACCACGGCGTCAGAAAATTTTTTAATAAACATTAATTTTTGGTGCTACGCGCAGGACAGCGGTGTTGGATTCACACAAGTTGATTTCCACCAAAATTTCTTCTAATCTTTATCTAATATATTATTTTCTTACTCTATATTTTGTTGTATTTTAATATTTTAATTCCACAAAAATCAAACTAATTTTATTATTGTTTGTGAAATATTGTTTAAACAATTGCATATGTTTAAAAATAATAAACGTTTATTCTCTAAGTTAAAATATATAAACAAAGAAAGTTTTTGCTAAGAAAAGTGTAATTTTAAAGGATAAAGCATGTGTTTTTATTTTGCAATAAACAAATTTATTTATTTATATCGAAATGTAATAAAAATTAAAATGTATCAATCATTATTAAAGGTCATTGAAATGCCCAATCAGAGCAAACTATCCGCTGTCCTGCGCGTAGCACCAATAATTAATGTTTATTTAAAAAAATTCCTGACGCCGTGGCAGTTAATCGATTTTAATTTTGCAAATTGCAAATAAAAGGTACAGTACACTTCTATATGTAAAAAAAAAATTCAGCTTGCTATCTTCTTTATTTTCAGTCCTGTAACATTTTGAAAAAACGATTTTTTTTTGCGAAAGCTGGATTGCAAAATTTATTTTGCAAAATTTATTAAACCGATCTTAATGAAATTTACAGTATTGTTTTAGTGTATCATAAAGTTTTTCTGAGTGAAATATTAGGGTCCTAAGTGCAGCATAAATGGTTGAAAAAACGTAAAATGCGAATACTTGTTTTTGTATAGTTTTTTCGCAATTATTGCTATTTTGCAACAAGGGTGACTATTTTTTAAATTTATAACCAATTCTATATTGTAGGAAATTTAATTATGCAACTTTTATGTCACTACAACTTTTCTCGGAAATGAATAGTTTTAAAGTTATAATCAAAAAACGAAAAAAAAAATCGAATTTTTCCTTCATTTTTTGACATTTTGATTATTTAAACAATGTTCCGGACCTTTTTGAGAGGGAGGATAACTCAAATATTATTATTTGAGTTATTTTCAAGCAATTTCTGCAAAAAAATTTCACCTCTCAACGTCCAAATGTACTAATATTTTTACAGATCCGCCCTGGTCTATTTGTAAATAGATACCTATGCATATCAAAATAAATACAGATTTGAAGTTTTGCAGTCCATACATAATGAAGCTTCAAATTTTTTAAGATACTCAACTGAATTTTTTTAATTCTAAACGAGGCCTACTGCGAATTCAACAACACGATAAATTACCGATATTTTGATTTGAGTTAGAGATATCGGAAAAAGTTATTTGAGCAAATTGTTCCAAATATTATTATAACCCCACATACCAAATTTCATAACAAAATTCGCACTTTTAGATTTTTCATTATTTTTAGTCAGGACCCTAAAATTCGTTGTCCCGAGACGCACGCAACCACGCAACGGAGCCGAGAAGTTACTGTGCCTACCTTGGTATATCTCCGGGCAGCGTGTGATGGCGCCGTAGATACCACTGTTAGGAGACCGGGTCTCCTTAAACGCCTGCTGCGCTGCACGTAGCATTAGCAACGGAGCTGCTGGGCTTCTCGGCTCCGTCCATGCATCTCGGGATAACCCAGGGTCCTGCCTACAATAATATTTAATAAAACTGAGAAGCGATCATGTTCTAATGCTAATGCTCCGTACTTATGAATAATTAGTGATAATATGGAATTTACACGTTGTATTATAGTGCGAGTGCTTATTGTTTTTGCGATTCATGATAAACAAAACAGTGTAGAGTGTGTAAAAAATTTATGGGGAGGCTGTGCCTCCCTTGCCTCCTCTGACGAGCCGCCACTGAGATTATGGATAAACAAATGTTGTGTATATTAGTTTTTATTGTTGTGATGGCAGAGAAAAAAGCAAGTTTATAATTGTAGTGACTTTTTAAACAGTTTTTAAAAGCGACAGGTACGTAATAATTGTAAATGTTTCAGTATTCTAATAAAATTACATAGGTATCTACCTATTTGGAAAAATTAAAATGAACCTATCAAAATAGCATGTCGTAATGCTTTGATTTACATAATTTGATTAACATCAAAATTTCTGTCAATATTCACCTAATATATTGTTTTCTTACTCTACGTTTTGTTGTAGTTTAATATTTCAATATTTCAATATTCTACAAAAATCAAAATAATTTGGTTAAATTCAGAACTTTCAAAAGTTTAAAGTGTTTAGTTCGTCGATCTTCCCACATGATGCAGGTGTGTCCGTGGGTAGAAGTGTAAGATGAATGAATTCCAATACTAACTGCGCAAATATAAGCGGGTTCGAACCCCAATAGAAACTTTTTATTTTTTTGTTTTTTTATACATTTTATGATTGTAAGTATACTTATTATATAATTTTTTTTATCAGAAAATACGTATTTAGTTAAAAAATTTTCCGACAATTATTGTTCAGAAATCATTTGTGTCATTTTTCAATGTGTTTGTGTGTGTTTTATTCTTTTATTTTTTTAATTTTTGGTACTGTTTTAATAAAAAATTTTGAAAAGTAGTAAGTGTTAAAAGTAGTTTAATATTTAAATAAAATATAAATAAACTGTTTAAAGTATATTAATTTCGTTGAAATCAAATAATAGAAGTATAACTTCTTACGTGCGTACAAAGTACACACACAATCTTTTTTTTATACTTTGGCAACTATGTCAACTTAGATCTCTAACGGAGATAATGACGTGCAACGGTAAGTATATTAGACGGACTATACTAAGCTTTTTGTTTTTTGGGCTGATATTTTCATATTCATTTCTTTTGCGTTAATGTTGAACTCGTGCAATAATCTTTGTAGGTCGTCTTCGCACTCTGCTACTAACACGGTGTCTTCAGCGTAACAGAGTATTTTTATCTCTCTATTGCCCATTTTGTACCTTCTTTTTTTCTTCACTTGTTTTATTATTGCATCCAACATTATGTTAAACAGCAGAGGGCTTAGTAAATCTCCTTGCCCGATTCCTGTGTTTGTTTCTATGGGTTCTGTTATTATTAGGTTTGAATTGTAAATTTGCTCGAATCTACCTTGTCACCAAAATTTTGGTTCCATCAGTAGTTTAAGATATTTGGTACTTCAGACTTCTCGTTATTTTATATATATTTACATTTTAATATTTAAACGTATAGTTGAATTTAAATTTGTACATTAACTGTTCTTTTATGTATTGATCCATTCGAAATCCTGCCCTGTTTTAGCTTATCTGAATCGCAAACTAGAATAGCCGTCTAGGACCATGTCATAGCCACCTTTACTTTACAAGCCATGAAGTTGAAACTTGGCAACATCTAAGCGTAGACCGGTTAATTCTGACAGTTCTCATTTATTTTTAAATGTTTTTAAATAATATTCACTGTATTTACAGAAAAACTCAAACATTTTACAATATTTCGTGCTCCAAATTATAAAGACTATTAAAAGGTATGTATTAAGATGATTTTAGTTCAATATAATATATTTTTATATACTATATTTTATAGTATAATATATTTTTATATAAACTTACGTGCATATAGAAATGCGTCCACTTAAAATTTTTGTCATTTTTGATGTCTTATACTTACTAAACCTGTTGGCCGATTCAAGTGATTTTTTTAATATGCCTGATTCTTTAACAATACGCTGTAATAATATTGTTGCTAAGCAGTTAATTCTAAACCCCAACACTTCACATCAAACCATGTGAGAAATTGTTGTTATAGTTATTTCTAGCGATATTTGTATATAATTTAAAATAAGATATTATTTACTTAAAGTAAAGTATTTTACACATATTCTTGTTATTGTTTTTTTTTGTATAATAATAATAATATATTAAAACCCAACTATAGACTCTGGTTTTCTTAATAACATTCTGTTTTTTTTTATTATTTCGTTTATGTTGGATAATAAAAAAAGTTAGCTACTTTAACAACTAGATTTTTGTTCTTTATCAATTCAGGGTGTTTCTAAATAAGTGCGAAAAACTTTAAAGGGAAAGGAACAAAATGCAAAATTTTGACGCCTGTCAAAATTTTCAGTGTATTTTAAATGCAATCATTTTTTTTCGAATTCTGAGAAAACTAATAAGTATTTTTGAAAAATTTAAACGCTGAATGAAAGATTACTTTATTACCGAGGGCCGAAGGTCCCTTAGAATGAATGAAAAGTTGTTTTTGAATGACATATTTGAAACTAAAAATGACACTAAATTTTCTTAATTTTTCGCCCCTGTAAATTATTAAAATAAACATAGAAGTTTTCAGGGACTTTAGGCCCTCGGTCCTAACATAATCTTTCATTCTGCGTTTAAATTTTTGAAAAATACTCATTAGTTTTCTTAGGATTCGAAAAAAATTAATCCCATGTATATTCTTGTTATTGGTTTTTTTTTGTATAATAAACGTTACTTACAAGGAAGTACTTTTAATTTTATTTTGTACAAACTTCTAATTAATAATATTTTCTTGTTCGACTCAAAAAATACTATAAATTTTACCAGAATTTCTACTTTAAAATTGTGTTTTCAAAAGCGGTAGTCCGAAAGTCGGACTACGCACGTCATCAATTGCGATGTTGCCTTTTTCTCTTCATGGCTTGTTAAGTAAAGGTGGCTATGACCATGTTAATGTCACAATATAACCAGCCGGCATAGTACGGAGCACATTTCATAATAAACTATGTTAAACACGAAATTAGCTAGAGTAGTGTAAGCAGTCGTTACCGCAGCAGTGTCAGAATGTTCACGCCGAAATATAAACAATGATGATGTGAATAATTAACTGGTAATACGCTGAATTCGGGATTCTTGATTAACCCAATTATCTTTGTTAAGGGGAGAGACTGAATCTGTCTAAATCTATATATTATATACATACAAATATACAGTATATTATTTTCTTACTCATACAGTAATTACTCTTGTTTTAAGTCGGTAGAATGCATCATTTTCTAGAAAAATTAATTTGAACAGTTTTCGTTTTTTGAATTTGAAAAAAAATTTCAAAATAAAACTCTTTAGGAAAACGAAAACTGGTACATTTTCCAGAGATGTTGGGTAGGTCAAAGGTTATATTGCCGCATAACTGTTTTGTCTTTAATTTTTAAGCATTTTTGACACTAGACTTATAATTATTCTAGTACTAAAAGTTACTCTTGTTTTAGGCCGGTAAAGTACACAGTTTTTTTGATTTTTTTTTTTCGAATTCAAAAATTGACAAATTTTCAAATTGATTTTTCTAGAAACCGATTCATCCTACCGTCTTAAAGCAAGAGTACTTGCTAGTACAAGAATACCTCACATGCTTAAAACTTAAAGACAAAAAAGGTATGCCATAAAATATCCGTTGTCCTATCCAAAATGGACGACTATGACCGGTACTAGAAATTCGGAATTGATGGAATAGATTTATCTCTAGAAGGTAAATAGGTGTACCAGTTTTAGTTTTTCTAAATAGAAGCGTTCTGGAGATATTTAAAGAAAACTAATTTACAAGGCTCCATCTTCAAAGAGCTCTAGCTCCCTTAACAAGCATTTTCGGACTAGGTGAATTGGTTTAAATTGTTCTAAAATTATCTGAGGAATCTTCGGTCTTCGTTTGTCAGGAGAGTTTCTGGATACCCTGTATATATGTTATAGTCAAAGCCCGAATTTCAGGCGCTCCTAGGTTTGACTAACATTTAGATAGAATTGCACAATACGTTAGACCTTTGACATTTACATACATAGTTTTGAAGAGCATATTTTATTGAAGTAGCATTTTATAAAGACTTGTCCTCTTTGGAATCTTTTGCATGCTTCTTAGATACAGCTGAACGTCTGGCACATCGTCTTCATTAAGAAAATTCTGTTTGCATTATTTTATTTGATGCCTCGAAAAAGGTGTGTTTATTGTTTGGTGTTTCATCCCTACTCTGTATAAACCGTCAACTGTTTTATCTTGTTTAATACCCAAAACAATTCAAGCATCTCTTTTAGCTCTATCAAAGCCAAAGCTGGAAATAGGTATGGTTACAGTTTTTCCGATCGTAATGGGCCAAAAATCTGGAGATCTCCAGATGGGGTTACAGTAAACATGATCGATCATGTTATTATTGACTCTCTAGACATCCCTCAGACGTAATAAACGTATGCAGCAGACGAGAGACAAATGCAGACTCAGATAACTACCTAGTGGAAAGTAGAATAAGAGCCAGAATCTCAAACATTAAAAAATAAAAGGGATCCAAAATTGAAAAATATGAAATAAAAAACTTAGCACACAACAGCAAAAGGGCCAAATAAAAAGAATATATAAAAGGAAGGCTAGAAAACAGACAAAAGCACGAGGATATAAACAGAGAATGAGAAGCGTATAAAAACATCATACAAGACGCTGCCAAAGAGACATTGGGTCTAAAAAAAAAGGTCAAACCAACTGAAGGGAAGTGGTTCGATGAAGAGTGTCGTAACATAACAGAGAGAAAAAATAATGCATATCAACGACTACAACAACGACATAGAACAAGACAGGCAGAGGAGGAATATAGAATGCCAAGGAGGGTAGAGAAGAAAATACACCGCAGAAAGAAAAGAGAACATATAGAAAAAGAACTCCAAGAAATTGGAGAATTAAATAAACCAATAGAAACCAGAAAATTCTACCAAAAACTTAACAAAAGCAGAAAAGAATTTAAACCAAGAACAATGATGTGCAGAGACAAAGAAGGAGATATAGATATAGTAACTCAACAGAGTGAAATACTGCAAAGATGGACTGAATTCTTCAAAGAGAAGTTTGAACAAAACGGAGATCCACTATACGATGAAATTATACTGGATCAAACGGATACCAGAGAAACAACCCCCCTTCAGTAGCTGAAATGCAAGAAGCAGTTACCAGACTGAAAAACAACAAGTCACCTGGATTGGACAACATTAGCGCAGAATTAATAAAAAAAGGCGGAGACTCCCTATTGAATGCGATACACGAACTTATAGTGAACATATGGAATAATAAACAACTGCCACAAGACTGGAATACCGGAGTAATCATTCCACTACATAAAAAGGGAGATCAGCTTCAATGTAACAACTACCGGGCAATAACGCTACTGACTGGCATATAAAATACTGTCAAATATTGTGTATGAGCCATTGAGAACATATGCGGAACAAATAGTTGGGGAATATCAATGTGGCTTCTACAGGCAGAAGTCCACAATAGATCAGATCTTTGTTTTGAGACAAATCTTGGAAAAGACTAGTGAATTTAGTATAGAAACACATCATCTCTTCATTGACTTTGAGAGTGCCTATGATAGTATCCATCGAGAATTTCTGATCAACGCCCTGAAAGAGTTTAATATTCCAACTCATCTCATTGATATAGTAAAAGAAACACTTAGAGTACAAAGGAGGGTTCGAATTCAAAACGCACTAACAGATACAATCCATGTTAGAACGGGCCTACGACAGGGAGATGCCCTATCCTGTATTCTATTCAACATCACATTAGAGAAAATAATTAGAGAGTCAAAAGTCAACACCAGAGGAACAATAATAACAAAAAGTGTACAAATATTGGCATTTGCAGATGATGTTGATATCATAGCTAGATGCAAAAGAGAAATGATAAAAGCATTTAATGCTATAGAAAGAGCGGCACAAAACAGTGGCCTAAATATTAATGAAATAAAAACCAAATACATGAAGGCCAGCAAATCGACAGGCCAAAGAAATCTACAGAATGTGACAATAGGAGACTATAACATCGAAAGCGTAAAAATTTTTACATATCTAGGTTCACTAGTTACCGCAGATAACAATGTCAGCGAAGAAGTTAAAAGAAGAATACATATTGCTAATAAAACATAAAATGGACTCATTAAACATCTAAGATCTAACATCACGAGAAAAACCAAATGCAAAATATACAAAACCCTGATAAAACCGGTCCTTATATATGGATCAGAGACATGGACACTGATGAAAAGCGATGAAAACTTATTAGGTACGTTTGAAAGAAAAATCCTTAGACACATATATAAGGGGGTGAAAGAAATGACTTATGGCGCAGAAGATATAATTTTGAACTATACGCAGCATACCCGACGTCATAACATCCATAAAGATCGGACGTCTGCGCTGGATGGGCCATGTTGAACGAATGCTGGAGACCGAAACACAAAAACACATAATGAAGCAAACACCACTAGGGAGAAGGTCAAAGGGAAGACCCAAACTTAGATACATGGAACAAGTGGAACAAGATCTGAAAACACTTGAGATTACCCACTGGAAGAACAACGCAAGGAACATAACAGAATGGCGGAAAATTCTAGAACAAGCCAGGACCCAAAAAGGGTTGTCGAGCTACTGATGATGATGAATGGGCCAAAAATGTTTGTTCATTTCAGTTTGTCCAGTTAATTGTTTCATACTATTATCCTGATCAAGATCTTTAATCGCCGTTTCTTTATGTATTTTTATATTTTCTGTCTGTGCACAACGCATGCATGGAACTTTACTTTCGAAGCCTTCATAGTATGCACCAAGTATGCTGCAAGCGCACACAGCATGTAAAAATTGTTTACAAAGTTTGCATGTATGTGCACCAAAGCTCTTTTTTTGGCAAACACAACAAATAGTCCAGAGAAATAAGGTTTTTCTCGTGACACATCCCCCTCCAGGCCGAAACCAAATTTTTTGAGTAGTTTGGACATCTATATTATTAACCTATATGTTTCCTGCAGCCGATTTTGATGATATACATAGTTATAAACAAATGAAGATCGAAAAACGGTAAATTATCGCTTTTTTCGTCTATTACCAAAAAGTTAGGCACTTTAAACAAATTTGAGAGTCAGAAACTCATAAATCGTATAAAAAACTTCAATATGGCATTCGTTGAATATGTCCAACCTTATTGGTTGCTTAGAAAATTGCAAAATAAATCATAAATATTGAGTTTTTATAAATATTCGCAACTTAGGTAAAAATTAACTTAGAATCTTCTTATTAAGCGGAATGCCGAGACTTCTTGTACTTAAATTATATTTTAAATTTCAAAGCAATTGGTCAAATAGTTTAAAAGTTATTTAATTTATTTTTCCCAAATTCATTTTTTTTGCAACACTATAAGTCAGAAAATTATGAGGTTACAATAATACTTCGGACAGTTTATGAAAGAAGAACATTTATACTATTACCTTAATTAAAAATAAATGACAAAAAATAATTTTAAACAGTGTAAAATTATTTTGCAAAAACATGTCCATTTTTTGCTTACTTATAAACAATTAGAATAACTTTTTAACCGTTACCCGTAGAAAAATTATTTTTTCATATTTAGAAAGACTGAATTTTTATACACATTTAGAAAGAAAAACAACTGTTCTAGGACACTTAGGGACAAAGTTAGCCCCCCCATTTTTTTAATTCACATGTTTTTGCAAAATTATTTTGCAATATCTATAATTATTTTTTGTCATTTTTTTTAAATTAAATTAATACTGTAAATTTTCTTCTTTCATACACTATCCAAAATAATACTGTAACTTCATCATTTTCTGACTTACAGTGTTGCAAAAAAAATTAATTTTGGATAAACAAATTAAATAACTTTTAAACTATTTGACCAATTGCTTTGGAATTTAGGGTGTAATTTAAGCACCATAAGTCTCAGCATTCCATGTAATAAGAAGGTTCTAAGTTAATTTTTACATAAGTTATGAATATTTATAAAAACTCAAAATTTATGATTTATTTGGCAATTTTCTAAGTAACCAATAAGGATAGACATATTCAGCGAACGCCATATTGAAGTTTTTTATACGGTTTATGAGTTTATTACTCTCAAATTTGTTTAAAATACCCAATTTTTTAGTAAGAGACGAAAAAAGCGAAAATTTACCGTTTTTTGATCTTCATTTGTTTATAACTATGTATATCATCAAAATCAGCTGCAGGAAACATATAGGTTATTATTATAGATGACCATATTACTCGAAAAATTTGGTTTCAGCCTGGAGGGGGATGTGTCACCAACACGATATTTTTTTTCCTTATTTCTCTGAACTAAAACCACATCTGAAGAAGTAATCTCAATTGTTGAACAATTTTCTTCCTCTCTTAGTAATGACGGTTCAAGGGATCTGTCAGTATTATGATCCATAGTTTCTTCACCGTTTGAAGTATAGTCTTTCGCAGTTGAAGTTCTGATTACATATCTTTGAGCTAAAATAAAATTCATATACTTAGCCAAACCAAATTACATGTAAATAATTTTTTTTTATTTGATACACTGCATTTTTACAATCCACTCTATATACAAATTAATAAGTAAATGGTATGTAAGTCAATTAACATGAGTTAGGTACCGTCCAGTGACGGTTCTCTAAGCATTATTGTGGTAGGTCGTCTGGCCATATTCTCTTCAGTCTTCTTTCAGCAAGTGATTGGGTGAATAAATTATTTATCAATTCCATGGTGTGGTCAGTGGTGTGATTTTTATATTTTATTGAAGATTCTTTATTAAGTCCTTGATCAGTGGGATGTCCAGATCATTGTGAAGTGTCTGGTTGGACACGCACCATGGAGCTTTACTTATCATACGGAGTATTTTGGACTGGAATGTTTGGAGTATCTTCGTATTTGAAGGTTTACTGCAGCCCCATAGTTTTATTCCGTATGACTAAACTGGTATCTATAAGTATAGGTTTGTACAGAAGCAGTTTATTTTCAAGAGATAACTGAGACCTCTTGTTAAATAGTCAGTTCATATTTTTTAGTTTAAGATCTAATTGTTTACGTTTAGTTTTAATGTGCGTTTTCCATATGAGTTTTTCATCCGGATGCAATCCCAAGTATTTGACAACTGGTTTGATGGGAATCGGAGTATTATTTATAGAAACTTGAGGACATGCAAATTTTCTGGTTGTAAAAGTAATTTGTACTGATTTGCTGGCAACATTTATTTTCCATCGCTTGAGCCAGTTTTGTAATTGGTCTAAATGATTTTGTACTTTTTGTGATGCTACATTAGGGTCGACATCCACTTTAAAAATTTAAATACACATGAAATACATGCTTGTAATATACTAAGTTTAGATTGAAACGTTTTTTTATGAAATTAATTTTTAAGGTTCTAGGCAAAACGTACACGGTATAGTCCACTGTATTAAAACAATTGATTTAGTGTGCAAAAAAATTATAAAAGAAACATTGAAATGAATAGTTAAGTATGTAAATCTAAAATTCCAGCACTGAATGAGAAAGTTGCCACTTACTAGTGTCATCAGTATCCGTTTTCTTCTTACCAGACGAATTCATAGCGTTTTCTAACTCTTCCTCTGTATTTATCGAATCTGGCAGTGTATAGTACAGTACATATCGACGTTTGACTGAGTCTGTCAGTCATTTCTGGAAAGCCCGAAACAGATTATTTTTATTTCGACGTTTGACTGAAATGTTCTTCTAGGTTTGACTAAAAACACTTCAGTCAAATAGGGCAGTCAGTGAGGGTATTTGGCTCCGAATTCCATCCTACTACATCGATTTACTTGATATTTTTATAGTAAGTAGGGAATAGCTCAAGAAACAAAGTCTACCCTATGCCGACGTGCGCCTTTATCTTGGGGTTGGTTCCCACCCCTTCTCGGGGGTGAAAATGTTTTAATTAAAATAGCCACGGAAGAGGCTAGAGAACCTAATTTTAAGCAAAAACTGTTCTATAATTATTTTTTGAAAACTCAGTACTTTTTGAGAATTTCTTGGTTGAAAATTGGCCATTTTCATTGAAAAATGACACCTTTTCGGATGCCGATGTGCGCCTTTATCTTGGGGTTGGTTCCCACCCCTTCTCGGGGGTGAAAATGTTTTGGTTAAAATAGCCACGGAAGAGGCTAGAGAACCTAATTTTAAGCAAAAACTGTTCTATAATTATTTTTTGAAAACTCAGTACTTTTTGAGAATTTCTTGGTTGAAAATTGGCCATTTTCATTGAAAAATGACACCTTTTCGGACGGATTTTTGCGAATACCTTAGAAACTGAATGCGGAGGTAATATCTTATTCTTTCTCCCATTGACTGGCGTAAAAGGCCGAAATAGTACATTATATACCGCGGGACTGAAGTAGTACATTTAATCCTGAAGGTAAAGTTTATGGCCCGACCGCAGGGAGGGCCATAATTTACCTGAAGGATTAAATGTACTTCAGTCGCAAGGTATATACGATACTTTTCGTACTTCCGGTATGATTTTATTAATTATTTCAATAATTTCAATCAGTTTTTTCTCTCTTCAACTCATTTAATAAACTGTCTTTAAAATAAGTTACCATAGTAACATTGCGTTGTGACAGTTATAATTTAGAAACATTGTCATTACTAGTGTCATTGTAAAGAAACATTGTTATTGATAATTATTGGTATCATGAGTGAAGAAGGTGTATCTGATATTGATAAAAGAGCAGCCGAAGTAGGTGAAGAATTGTTACCACCGAAATCTAGAAAACTATACGAGCAGCAGTACGATGCTTTTAAAAAGTGGTGCCGCTTAAAAAATGTGAGACAACCTACTGAAAATGCGCTGTTAGTCTACTTCGATGATAAATCAAAAGCGGTTTGTGCCTCAACTCTCTGGGCACATTACTCAATGCTGAAATCGGTTATTAACATTAGAGAAGATATTGATATAAGTAAATTTCCAAAATTATTAGCTTTTTTGAAGAGAAGAAATGAGGGATTTAAGCCAAAGAAGTCAAGAATTCTCACGTCTGAGCAGGTAGATCAGTTCTTACGGGAGGCTCCGGATGATAAATATTTAATGCTTAAGGTAAATTTGGAAATTTGTTTATATTCAGAAATTTTAAGAAATCAATTTTTTTGTAGGTTGCACTTATTTTGGGCGTTGCGGGAGCTTGTCGTGGAAAAGAGTTGGTTGATTTAGAAATCGACGATGTGAGAGATTTGGGCGATTCCTTCCTAATTGCGATTAGAAACACCAAAAATAAAATTGACCGAAATTTTGTGATCAAAAATTCAGAAAACAGTGCCATCAGTTTTGTGGCGATATTTCGGAAATATGTGGCATTGCGAAAGACAGGGACAACTCATTCAAAATTTTTTGTTCAATACATCAACAAAGAATGTACTACGCGAGTAGTAGGAAAAAACATGTTTGGTACAATTCCACGGCAAATAGCAGCTTTCTTGAAATTAGAAAATGCGACGTCTTATACGGGACATTGTTTTAGACGCACATCTGCGTCTTTGTTAGCTGATTCGGGAGCAACAATAGACGTGCTGAAGAGACATGGAGGATGGAAATCCTCCAACGTGGCCGAGGGATATATTGAATCGTCTATTAAAAATAAACAAAAAATTTCAGATAAAATATTTGGTCAAGTCGCCGATTCGTCCACTATAGTTATGCCACAGTCCTCATTCTCGCTTCCTGTTTCCGCAGGATCTTCGAAACAAACACCAGTTCAATATGAAAAGGACCTATCTGTTACTCGTCAGTTACCTGCTGCATTAACCCAGGAAAGACTGGTCAATATGACGAACTGTCACAATATTAATTTGAATATTAACGTTAATTACCATTCTAATTAATTATATTTTTCAATAAAATATCCCTTAAATTCGTTTGTTTGTGATTTAATCGTTCCGGGAGTTTCGTCAATATTTAATCCCGGAGGGATTAAATGTGACACTTTAGTACCTGTCACAAGGGAGTGAAGTTGTCACTTTAGGCCCGGAAGTACGAAAATGGAATTTATTTCGGGGTTTGTCTAAGACCGTTAGTCAGACCTGAGGATTGACTAGTCAAACCTAGGAGTACCGGAAGTTCGGGGTTTGACTATAACATATACATATAATTACGTATAATCGAAAAACATGGAAAATGGGAATAAAGAGGCGACCACAATGACATGTACATTAATCTAAGAATGAACAAGGAAAATAAGCAAACCTTAACAGGCTGTCCAGAAATTCTACCCTCAAACGAAGACAGGAAATTCTTCAGATAATTTTAAGACAATTTAACCCAATTCACTTAGTCCGAAAATGCTTCCTAGGGAGCTAGAGTTCTTTGAAAATGGCGTCTTGTAATTAGTTTTTCTTGAATACTTCCAGAACGCTTCTATTTAGAAAAACGAAAATTGGTACGCGTATTTTTCTTCTAGAGAGAAATCGATTCCATCCATTGCGAATTTTTAGTACCGGTCATAGGCGTCCGTTTTGGGTAGGGCAACGGTTATTTTATCGCATAACTTTTTTGTCTTTAATTTTTATAATAATAATGAATTAATAAATTTCGAGGTATTCTAGTACTAAAAGATACTCTTGCTTTAAGTTCATAGGATACACTGTTTTCTAGAAAAATCAATTTGAAAATTTTTCGTTTTTTGAATTTCAAACAAAAATTAAAAAAACTATTTAGAAAGACGAAAACTGGTACATTTATTTATATTGCAGATATGAATCGATTTCTTTAATTGCGAATTTCTAGTACCGGTCATAGGCGTCCGTTTTGGGTAGGTCAACTGTTATTTTATAGCATAACTTTTGTCTTTAATTTTTAAGGATTTTTGGCATTAGATTATTAAATTATGAGGTATTCGAGTACTAAAAGTTACTCTTGCTTTAAGGTGGTAAAATACATCGTTTTTTTTTTTGAAATTTCAATTTTTTTCAAATTCAAGTAACGAAAAATTTTCAAATCGATTTTTTTAGAAAGCGGTGTGTCCTACCTACTGAAAACAAGTGTACCTTTTAGTACTAGAAATCCTCGCAATTTAATAATCCAGTGTCAAAAATGTTTAAAATTTAAAGACAAAAAAGTTATGCGATAAAATAATCTTTCCCCTATCCAAAACGGACGCCTATGACCAGTATTGGAAATTCGTATTGGATGGAATCGATTCATCTCTGGAAAGTAAATATGCGTACCAATTTTAGTTTTTCTGAATTGAAGCGTTCTGGAGGTACAGGGCCGTCTTAATCATACACGGCGCCGGGGTGCAAAACTCATCTTTGCGCCCCCCTTTGCCAGAAGATTTTAGGTATAGGTTGTAGGAACGCTAAAATTAAAACTAATTATGTTTGCTTTCTTAATGCGCTATTTTTTTTTGTAAATTTAAACATTGTGTTTTTTTAAGTTTCCTTCGGAGTTTCTCCAACTCAATATATTTTCCAAGAAAGAAAAAATATAATTATGTTCCCTCGACATTTCAAATCTTTCACTTAATTTTGCAATGGCAATGTCCAATAAATATTAATAGAAGTTAACTTTAAAATATTATTTTGGGTCTAAAAGAGGCTCGTCTACAACCTCAGTAATTGAAATGTCTTTTTCGAGGACGTGGACGAACAGTACAGAAAATTTAGTTGCGCAATCTAGTTTTTTAGCAATTGATATAGTCTGTTCGCTAAACTCAGACACAACTGGCTAGTGATTTTAGTAGGTAATTTTTTTGTTTTTGGCCAATTTTGCCAAAATTGGCAAAATTACTAACTATTTAGTAATTATTTTTTTTGCCAATTTTACCAAATTGGCAAAATTACTTACTAAAATCACTAGCCAGTTTTGTCTGAGTTTAGCGAACTGTTGGCTAAATATTTACTAACTTGATCAAGCATCTTACAGCTTTCGAAATAATAATATCGCTCGTTTGCAAAGTTTTGCTGAAAATATTGTTCCATCTCACGACATAGCAGATAAACTTTAAGTTGTTTAATTTTGTCATCAATGAGCTTGCGATGTTTCTTGTGCCATTGTCGTACTTGTTATCAAAAATTGAGTAAAAATGCATCGTAAATTTTCCCCATATTAAAACAAAATATTTTTAATGAGTCAATTCTACTCTCCCATCGCGTATTTGAAAGCGATTTTCATTTAATAGTGGGTATCTCATTCATTATGACATTCCACTGTAATATTGATGCGAAAAAAACATAAATTTCTTTAACAATTAAAAAAATTGTTATTTTCAATGAGCATTTAGCAGCACCATTTAGCACCAAATTACGGCTGTAAGCTGCAGAAGATACATAAAACGCACGAGGATTTATGTCTAAAATTATTATTTTTCGAAGGCCAATATTTTTCCCCTCATATTTGCCCCATAATCATATCCTTGGTCTCGTAAATCATCTAAATCATAATTCCTTAATTTCAAAAATTCTAACAAATAATTTGCTAATCATTGTCCGGTAATATCAGTAACCGGTAATAAAAACCTCGAAAATGCTCTCTAAGCGCCGGACTCCACTTGCGATTTGTAGTCGCGCGAAGATTGAACACATTGTTTCAAATACAAGTCAATCCATTTGCGACTAAATAATTGTGGATTGACTTGTATTTGAAACAATGTATTCAATCTTCGCGACAAAACAATCGCGCGACTAGAAAATCGCATGTGGAGTCCGGCGCTAACTTCGGCAAGCTTTGTTGACGAATTCAGATAAACGAACCTAGGAACGGTCAGACCACGAAAACGGCACATTTATTTTGTCCGACAGAATAGACTCAAACTCTCCGAACAGAGATTAAATTCTCATACAAAAATCAGACTGCTATTTATCACCTGTCATAATTCCTGTCATTTGACATATTCTACATGTTCCACTCATTAAAACGCCCATTTGGTGATAAGTAGCAGTCTGATTTTTCATGAGAGTTTAGTCTCTGTTCCGAGAGTTTAAGTCTGTTTTGTCGGATAAAATACATGTGCCGTTTTCGTGGTCTGACCGTTCCAAATTTTTAACCTGTTCCACAATTAAAACTTCCCCTGTTCCAGTGTTCCCATATATCAAAGTTTGTCCGACTAGACACCTTTAAGCTATTAACAAATTTTCAGCTTGCTATTAATCAACTTTTTTTTCATACGCAGGATCCAGACCTATATAGTAAACTAATCACGAGTGTATGTAAATTTTGAACAGCTATATCTTTTTTGTCCTACAGAAAAAAAAATGCAAAATATTTAAATAAGCAGAACCTTTTGTAAAGCGGTAACGATTAATTTGATTTGGGATGCTAATTAGGAGGTGACTTTTACGATTAAAAAAAAAACAAAAATAAAGCTTTTTTAAGTTTAAAAAGCTGTAATGAGATTTCCCCGAAAAGTGCTTCATTTTTGGGTTATGCGTCACGTTGAAATATTAGATTTGGAATTTACAAATAAGAACCTACTTTTCATTAGATACAACTCTGCCTCTACTGGGTATGTATACAGACATCATATTACGTACACCATTTTTTTTACTTTTCACTAAACTTTTCACTAACTATTTTTAAGCATTAATAGCCTTTGTAAAAAATACCGAAAGTGCAATTATATATATTTGGTATTTGTAGTTTTTTTAAGGACAAGAAGCGCAAGTTTTAGCCTAGCAAGTGTTCGGCTCGCGCTCCTTGGACTTGGCGCCCGGGTGCCTCGCACCCCTTGCACCCCCGGGTTGAGACGGCCCTGTGGAGGTATTAAAGAAAAACTAATTACATGACGCCATCTTCAAAGAGCTCTAGCTCCTTTAGGAAGCATTTTCGGACTAGATGAATTGGGTTAAATTGTCTTAAAATTATCTGAGGAATCTCCTGTCTTCGTTTATCGGTAGAGTTTCTGTACACCCTGTATTATAAAGTTAAAATTGATTCAAATACATATAGTTTCATATTGTTTAATTTCCGCAAACTTTTCAGACATACCCTAGTTAATTCTCTTTTACTCTTTAACTGTTTATTTTGGAGAAATTAAGCACACCCTTGCGTCGATCTTGTTGTCAGCAGGGCATATTTGAGCTAATTTTAATTAACTCGAAATAATTACTCCCAAAGGTATTTGTCATCCATCATCCCGCTTGTACTTATCAATTAATTTTCAACCATTTACCTAAAAATTCTAAACGAGTTGGATGGCGAGATTGTTATCAGCGAAAAAGCACTAAAACGGAACAAAGACCACACATACGGCACATTAGTTCATTTTGGAAGGGTCAAATTCAAAGCTTGCTTTCGTGTTGATGCTAGATAAACTATTCCTTTTGACATTTTATAGAAATTATTACAAAGAGTGTAACAATTAATTCGGGCCAACTTATTAAAACAAAGAAACAAATGGATTAAAAAAATTCTCTTAATAGTAACAAACAGTAACTAACTAAACAACTAACGTAACTAATACTTACTGGAATATGAAATCAGCTGTGTTCTATATCAATTTTTCCTCGCTTTATGTGTCCCAGATAACATTTTACGGTGTAACAGTATGCTTCAGTTTTGTTTATGGTCGATACTTTTAGTGTCCTCACTTCTGCACCATACAAAAGTACGGAACAAATATAACACTTGAACATTCTTTGTGTCTTAGTTCTAAACTGAGATGACTTATTGAAAAGAAATCTCTTGAAGCTCTGCATCTGGTGTTCGTTATGAATAGTAACTAAAAATTTGTTTTTTTTTTAGTTTATTTTAACGCCAATTTCCTCTCCTACTTCGTGGAAACGATCAAACAAGCAGAATTTGGAGATTTTCAATATTTTCTTACAAAATTACTGTATCGTCCGTGTATCTAATTAGGTACATTAAGTAGTTCCTCGTTGATTTTTATTCTATATTAGTCCAGAGAAATAAGATTTTCCTCGTGACACATCCCTCCAGGCCGAAACCAAATTTTTTGAGTAGTATGGACATCTATATTAATGATTAATTATTTATATGGGAAATAAGCCACAATTAAAATGAAAAAAATAATTTTATTAACGTTTCGACGCCCAAATCGGGTGCCGTTGTCAAAATACAAAATATTACTAAATAAACAAAAATGTTGTTGCTAAGCAAAAAAATTCTTCTAATAATTTATTTAATCTGACTCATTTATATTGGCAATTTAGACATACATTATACATTTTAAAGTAGAAGACTTTAAAATGATATTGCCAATATTTATGAGTTGCGTTCCTGGGACGACTTACTGAAAGATAGTTCATTCGATTACATGAAATCAACCCCAACTCAAGAATATCCGTCACAAAAAATTATAGCATGTGATCTGTCTTTAAAAAGACAACCAAATGCATCGACCGTAAAATTCTTGCGTTAGAGACTTCATAGTAAATCACAAGGGAAAACCAGGAAAAAACCTTGTGATACTATCCCGACATCGTAAGTATTTGGTCTTACATTTAATTTACTCTCAAAAAATAATACCCAATTCTGACTTGTAACATGTTTAAATTATAAATAATATTAATAATACTAGATATATAAGTAATACTAAAATATAAAATATGTACAAGCTCGATGTTATTGACTTACTAATCTTGGTATTTTCTTACTGTTGACTTCCTCTTTCAGTATGGGCAACCACATCCTACTGCATTCTACCGAGGAATTTGCGACACAATTGGTTTCATTTAGCAGAATTAGAGCCGCTTCTTTGATTTTTCTCTTTTTACTATCTGATTCTTTCAGGACTATACTTGAATCTCTCCACTGAACTCTATGTTCATTATCCCATGCGTGTTGACATATTTGAGATCTATCAAATTCTCTATTTTTAATATAAGATTGATGTTCACTTAGTCTAACGTCTAATGGTCTTGATGTCTCACCTAAATAAAATTGTTCGCATTCACAAGGTATTTTATAAATGCAATTCTTTGTTCTTTCTTGATCATTGTTAGGTTTAGTTTTAGATAGAATAGATCTCAATGTGTTTGTTGTTTTGAATGTTGTTGAAATGTTGAATTTATTTCCTATTGATTTAAGTTTCTCGGATAGTCCTTTTATATATGGTATTGATATTTTTCTCGTATTATTTCTTGTGAATATATAAAAGGACTATCCGAGAAACTTAAAACAATAGGAAATAAATTCAACATTTCAACAACATTCAAAACAACAAACACATTGAGATCTATTCTATCTAAAACTAAACCTAACAATGATCAAGAAAGAACAAAGAATTGCATTTATAAAATACCTTGTGAATGCGAACAATTTTATTTAGGTGAGACATCAAGACCATTAGACGTTAGAATAAGTGAACATCAATCTTATATTAAAAATAGAGAATTTGATAGATCTCAAATATGTCAACACGCATGGGATAATGAACATAGAGTTCAGTGGAGAGATTCAAGTATAGTCCTGAAAGAATCAGATAGTAAAAAGAGAAAAATCAAAGAAGCGGCTCTAATTCTGCTAAATGAAACCAATTGTGTCGCAAATTCCTCGGTAGAATGCAGTAGGATGTGGTTGCCCATACTGAAAGAGAAAGTCAACAGAAAGAAAATACCAAGATTAGTAAGTCAATAACATCGAGCTTGTACATATTTTATATTTTAGTATTACTTATATATCTAGTATTATTAATATTATTTATAATTTAAACATGTTACAAGTCAGAATTTGGTATTATTTTTTGAGAGTAAATTAAATGTAAGACCAAATACTTACGATGTCGGGATAGTATCACAAGGTTTTTTCCTGGTTTTCCCTTGTGATTTACTATGAAGTCTCTAACGCAAGAATTTTACTGTCGATGCATTTGGTTGTCTTTTTAAAGACAGATCACATGCTATAATTTTTTTGTGACGGATATTCTTGAGGTGGGGTTGATTTCATGTAATCGAATGAACTATCTTTCAGTAAGTCGTCCCAGGAACGCAACTCATAAATATTGGCAATATCATTTTAAAGTCTTCTACTTTAAAATGTATAATATATGTCTAAATTGCCAATATAAATGAGTCAGATTAAATAAATTATTAGAAGAATTTTTTTGCTTAGCAACAACATTTTTGTTTATTTAGTAATATTTTGTATTTTGACAACGGCACCCGATTTGGGCGTCGAAACGTTAATAAAATTATTTTTTTCATTTTAATTGTGGCTTATTTCCCATATAAATAATTAATCATAAAAATGCCACAAGGAAATAGCTTCAGAACAACATTAAAATCTATATTAATAACCTATATGTTTCCTACAGCCGATTTTGATGATATACATAGTTATAAACAAATGAAGATAAAAAAACGGCAAATTTTCGCTTTTTTCGTCTATTACTAAAAAGTGAAGCATTCTAAACATATTTGAGGATAAGAAACTCATAAATCATATAAAAAACTTCAATATGGCGTTCGCTGAATATATCTATACTTATTTGTTGCTTAGAAAATTGCAAAAATAAGTCATACATTTTGAGATTTTATAAATGTTCATAACTTATGTAATAATTAAGTTAGAACCTTCTTATCACACGGAATGCTGAGACTTCTTGTGCTTAAATTACATTTTAAATTTCAAAGCAATTTGTCAAATAGTTTAAAAGTTATTTAATTTGTTTATCCCAAATTCATTTTTTTGCAACACTATAAGTCAGAAAATTATGAGTTTACAGCAGTGATTCCCAAAGTGGTCCAGGTGGACCCCCAGGGGTCCACGAGGGACTCAAGGGGGTCTACGTTGCGTTGGCGTGAAATAAAAATGGGGGTTCACAAGTTGCAAGTGGGTGTCCACGAAAATTTTATAGCGATTTGGTATTTATTTATACAAATTTGCATTTTTTTATTGTAAAATATCAATGGAAAAAATAATATTTTAATAGTAGTGACTCAAAAATGTTATTATAATGCATCATAAAAAGTTATTTTGATTAAAAACAAGTTTTTGATCGAATTTTAGTGTAGAAAACGTTAAAATACCGTTTTTTACATTTTCCTCCATTCCCAAAACACATGTCTTTTGATTTGACTGAAAATTTGCCCACAGATAGCCAAAACACAGGACTAAGTGGTTAAAAGAATTTGTATCGTTTTACAATACAAAAAAATACGTGGAATAATATCAGAGTCAAAAATATAGGCGTCTACTGTAAGTACAATTAATTCGGAAAATATCGACCATACGAAAAAAATGGTTAAGAAAATTATAATATTTATTATAAACACAATTTATTTGGATCAATTTCAGTTCCTACCATTTTTGTTGAAAAGTTGAGAATTGCGGAGATATTAAACAAAAGCCACTGCTATCAAATCAATCAGGGCTTATGCTGACGCCTTTACCGCATACGTACTACCTGAAATATTGATTTTACCAAAAACATGAAACAAATCAAAATTGTATAAAATTTAATTCTCTCCATTTTTGTATAGGTACATTTTTGTTATAAAACTAATAATAAACGAGAAAATTCAATAATTACGCTGTAACTGTCACTCTTTCCCCCATATCGACGGCACAAAAAAATTTATAATAGAATAAAAAATTATACGAAATCATATTTTCCACAACTTCAGTCCTTACACTTGTTGTCGAAAACCCGACTGTACTATATAATTTTGACTCTTTATTGCATGTAACTTTCCTTGTATTGTAAAACTATACAAATTCTTTTAACCATTAAAGTCCTGTGTTTTGGCTATCTGTGGGCAAATTTTCAGCCAAATAGAAGAACATGTATTTTGGGAATGGAGGAAACTGGAAAAATAGTATTTTAACGTTTTCTACGCTAAAGTTTGATCAACAACTTGTTTTAAAACAAAAAACTTGTTATAATGCCTAATAATCACATTTTGGACAACCCTTCTGTTAAATTATTTTTTCAATTGATAAATTCGTTTAAATAGATTCCAAATCACTGTAAAATCGCTTAAAATGATATTTTGAAAAAAGAAAAAAAGACGAAGAAAGACCTTCAATGTCTTATTTTTACCCCCCCCCCCACGTTTATTATTGGAAGTATGGTCAAAATGTAGCAGCAGCCAGCAGGGGGTCCACCGAAACCAGTATATTTTTTAAAGTGGTCTACGAGAAAAAATAGTTTGGGAACCTCTGGTTTACAGTAATACTTCGGAGAGTTTATGAAAAAAGAACATTTATTCTATTAACTTAATTAAAAAAAAATGACAAAAAGTAATTTTAAACGGTGTAAAATTATTTTGCAAGAACATGTCTATTTTTTGCTTACTTATAAACAATTAGAATAACTTTTTAACCGTTACCCGTAGATAAATTATTTTTTCATATTTAGAAAGACTGAATTTTTAAACACATTTAAATAGAAAAACAATTGTCAAACAATTAGGGACGAAGTTACCCCCCCCCCCTTTTAATTCACATGTTCTTGCAAAATAATTTTGCAATATTTAGAATTATTTTTTGTCATTTTTTTTAATTAAATTAATAGTGTAAATCTTCTTCTTTCATAAACTATCCAAAATATTGCTGTAACTTCATCATTTTCTGACTTACAGTGCTGCAAAAAAATTAATTTGGGATAAACAAATTAAATACCTTTTAAAGTATTTGACCAATTGCTTTAAAATTTAGGGTATGGTTTAAGCATCACAAGTCTTAGCATTTCGTTTAATAAGAAGGTTCTAAGTAAATTTTTACAAGTTATGAATATTTATAAAAACTCAAAATGTATGATTAGTTTGCAATTTTCTAAGCAACCAATAAAAATAGACATATTCCGCGAAAGCCACATTGAAGATTTTTATACGATTTATGAGTTTCTTACTCTCAAATTTGTTTAAAATGCTTAACTTTTTGGTAATAGACGAAAAAAACGAAAATTTACCGTTTTTTGATCTTCATTTGTTTATAACTACGTATATCATCAAAATCGGCTGCAGGAAACATATAGGGCCGGTTGTTCGAACGCTAATCAAAAATTGTCACTGTCACAAAATACTGTCACAACTGTCAATGTCAACTTTGATTGGGTTGCTAAAACCGTAGTTATTGCTTACAATTATGAAATTAGTTAATGAATTTTGTTAATAATTGTTATGTTAATTGATTAACTAATCTCATAATTATAATCAATTATGATTTCAGCAACCCAACCAAAGTTGACATTGACAGTTGTGACAGTAATTAAATATTTGATAGTGATCATTGTTGATTAGCGTTCGAACAACCGGCCCATAGGTTATTATTATAGATGTCCATACTAGTCTAAAAATTTGGTTTCGACCTGGAGGGGGTTGTGTCCCCAACAGGATATTTTTTTCCCTATTTCTCTGAACTATATGGCTTTCTCTCAAGTGCCTATTTATATAATTGGTCCGAGTAAACTTTAAACAATATTGGGGACAAAATACAGCCTTGGCTGACTCCTCGTCGTACGGAGATTTCGTCGTTGTAGATATCTCTAATCGGGGTATAACAATAATACAAGGTGTTGTACGAATTCATTCGTTCATGGAACGAATGATAGTTGAAGGCAACGTAGAGGGCAGAAGATCCAGAGGAAGATCTCCATTACAATGGTCGGACCAAATAAGGGACATGACTGGTTACTCGTTCTCCGAACCAAAACAACACGCACAGGAGAGAGAGGATTGGATAGAAATAGTCAAACGACTTACATGACGCCACTACATCCTTACGAAGGAGAACAGATAGAGGAGGAGGAGGTATTATTGTGGTAAATCCATTCACATGCCAAATCCGTATGTGACCACTCATTTACTCGAAAATACGAAAATTGTATTAATTATAAAGTGGAAATCTACAGTTAGTTGGTGTGAACTGTTCGAGTCTTTTGAAGGTATATGTGTTCGTAATATTCAAACAAAAAAAACATAACCGAAGTGAAGTGATATACAGTTTGTACCACCACTTCAAATGCCTGTAGTAATAAGTGTTGTGGTTGAAAATTAAAACCATGTAAGTTGTATTTGTCATTGTCAAGTCAAATAGTAACTCTTCTTACTGGTGCTTGAAACTATATAAAGTATATAACACTCATCTAACTAACAACCTCAGAGGAACCTAAAGCTACCTGAGGAGAGGAATTCCAAATGTTCAATGCGTTTAGAAAAAATAAAAAAGATTAATGCCAGTGAATAATAAAGTTCAAATATACTCTAGGCTAATTAGCAAAATTCACGGAAAAGTTATTTACCAGCAATTTTATTGCTGGAATCGAATTATAAGATCCTATATATTAATAATATAGGTATGCAAAGTCCGCAGATAGTGTGCTACTTTTTTTATAAACAAAATGGCGCCGACAAATCGTATTTTTTTCAATTATTGCTCTATAACTCCGAAGATTTTAACATTACAACAAAAACACCCAAATAAAAATTCACCGCAATTAAATTCTGCATAGAGATATGTTTTTCACGATTTGCTCCGACGAAAATTTTCCTCGAAAAATGCGGGTTTTCCTAACAAAAACTATAATTTTCAAATAAAGTTTTAGGTAAGTAATTATTAATCAATAATTAAATAACTTATTGACATCAAAGATTTCTTGGTATAGATTGTAATTCCAGAAGCCGGTGAAAATTAAACGAATATTTTAGCAACAATTCAATTGTTAATTAACAATTTACGATCGCAATAATAACCAAAATAATCATGATACATTGATCAAACTTATAAAGATTATAAAGATGAGATGCTTGTTTAATATTTTATCGACAAAATATAAATTTTTCTTTTTTTTGCATAATCTTTAAATTTTGAAAAAAAAATAGTTATAATACGTAGTCTAATTAGTAAAGTACAAAGAAAGGTTATTTACCAGCAATTTTATTGCTTTAATCGAACTATAAGATCCTATATATTATTAATATAGGTATGCAAAGTCCACATATAGTGTGCTACTTTTTTAATAAACAAAATGGCGCCGACAAATCGTATTTTTTTCAATTATTGCTCTATAACTCAGAAGATTTTAACTTTACATCAAAAATACTTAAATAAAAATTCACCCCAATTTAATTCTACATAGAGGCATGTTTTTCCCGATTTGCTCCGACGAAAATTTTCCTCGGAAAATATGGGTTTTCCCAACAAAATCTCGAATTTTCAAATAAATTTTTTGGGCCAGTAATTATTTATTAATAATTATATAGCTTAGTGAAATAAAAGCTTTCTTGGTATGGATTATAAATTCAGAAGCCGGTTAAAATGAAACGAATATTTTAGCAACAATTCAATTGTTAATTAACAATTTACAGTCGCAATAACAACCAAAATAATCATGAGACATTGATCAAACTTAGAAAGATTATAAAGGTGTGATGCCTATTTAATATTTTGTCGACAAAATATAAATTTTTCATTTTTTTGCATAATCTTTAAATGTTTAAAAAAAATTGTTACAAACAAATTAACATTTCTTAGAAATTGTTTATTATATTCTAATTTTAAAAAATACTTAAAATGCGTATTTCATAGGTCTTGAAAATGAATGCTTTAAAAAAATTTTCCAACCATTTGCAAAAAAGTTAGGAAACAGCAAAATAAATATACGATATCTCTATTGTTTATAATTTGTTTTAATTGTTTCAAAGCTTAAAAGTGAGTCTATGGTACAATCTAATTACTCACAAAGAATGTCAAAAATTAGTGCAATGGTTATATTTTAATCAAAGATTAAAAATACTTTTTTTTGTAATTTTTAGCGCGAAAGTAGGCTTGATACAGAGCCGGAGATAAAATGTTCACTCGAAGCGACTGACACGCTTAAACTCGCGCGAGTTGTTTATGTGGGCGGGTAGCTACGGTACTGTATTATTCTACTTTCGCGCGTGTAAATTACAAAAAAATATATTTATAATCTTTAATTAAAATATAACCATTAAGCTGATAATCGATATTGTTTTATAAATAATTAGCTTGTACTTTAAACTCACTTCTACGCTTTGAAAGAATTTGAAAAAATTATTAACACCGTAGTAATCGTATGTTTACTTTGCTGTTTCATAACTTTTTTGCAAATGGTTGCAAAAAAATTTTAAAGCATTCATTTTCAAGATATTTGAAATGCGCATTTTAGGTATTTTTTAAAATTATAATATAATAAAAACTTTCTGAGAAACGTTAATTTGTTTATAACTATTTTTTTTTTAAACATTTAAAGATTATGCAAAAAATAAAAAATTTATATTTTGCCGACAAAATGTTAAATAGGCAACTCATCTTTATAAGATTTCAAAGTTTGATCAGTGTATCATAATTATTTTGGTTATTATTGCGACCATAAATTATTAATTAACAATTGAATTCTTGTTAAAATATTAGTTTAATTTTCACCAGCTTCTGGAACTATAATCTAAACTAAGAAGGCTTTTAAGTCACCAAATTATTTAATTATTGGTAAATAATTACTTATCTAAAACTTTATTTGAAAATTAAAGATTTTGTTGGGAAAACCCGCATTTTTCGAGGAAAATTTTCATCGGAGCAGATCGGGAAAAACACGTCTCTATGCAGAATTTAATTGCGGTGAATTTCTATTTGAGTGTTTTTGTTGTAAAGTTAAAATCTTCGGAGTTCTAGAGCAATAATTGAAAAAAACACGATTTTCGGGCGCCATTTTGTTTATAAAAAAAGTAGCACACTATCTGAGGACTTTGCATACCTATATTATTAATCTATAGGATCTTATAATTCGATTCCAGCAATAAAATTGCTGGTAAATAACTTTTCCCAAAAATGGCCTATTCTCCGATAATCAGCCCAGACTAATATAAATGCATATCAGAATAGAATGCTACCAGAATAAAACTTGCACGAAAAAGCTTTATTGGCTGGGTCAACCATTCACTCTCCCCAGTCGTACGCCTCTGGTAGTAGCCGGAAACGATTATTTAACATAATTTAGTAGGATGTACAGTACCTACACTTTCTGTCAAGTATCATAAAGATACGTCAAATCGTTTTATAGTACCGGGCACACATAGTTCTTAAGGTTTTAAATAAAGAATAAATTATTAAACAAAAAAGAATACTTTAAAATAATTTGACATATCCATGTCATACTTGGTAGAAAGTGTAGGCACTGTTGTACACCCTACTAAATTATGTTAAATAATCGTTTCTGGCTACTACCAGAGGCGTACGACAGGGGCAAGTGAATGGTTGACCCTTCCCAAATTCTACGCCACTGATGAAACTGCTATTTTAGCATAATTTTTAGATTCTCTAAAACTTTCTATGCAAATAATATGCTCTTTATTCGTAACGATAGTGTCATTAGTTTTCGAGATATTTGAAGTTAAAAATGAAAAGGCATTACACATATTTTGAATAATGTATTATGCTCCTTCCTTTTTAGCTTCAAATATCTCGAAAACTAATGGCTTTATCGTTACAAATGAAGAGTAAGTTATTTAAATAGAAAGTATTGAAGAATCAAATAATTGCACTAAAATGAAAATTCCGCCAGTGACGTAGAATTTGGGAAGGGTTAACCATTCAGTTCCCCCGTCGTACGCATCTGGTAGTAGCCAGAAAAGTTTGTTTAACATAGTTTAGTAGAGTATACAGTACCAGCATTACTATGCCTATACAGCAATGCCTATCAGGAAATATTCAAGAATAAATAAAATAAAAGTTTAACTTTGACTCCCTGTATTTCGGTTATTATCAACTTTCGTACTAAGGTAAGTTAGTTTTAATCTACCTATTTTAACCTCAAGAAACTAAGGTTAAGCTATGGCCCAATCTTTACCAAACACCATGTATAGTCCGGTATACCTAGTGTCCTACTTTCCGGTATGTAGGAGCCAAGGTATTAAAACTCTCCTACTCTTACTAGTTTTTCTCCAAGCAATTCTGTCCCCAACTATTCCTGCTATTTCCAACCAAAAATACTTCGTTTTCGACCTGCTGCCTTATGTCCTTTCTCTTCGATAGACCTTCTCCAACCCTCAATTTCTCCTCCATCATTTCTTCGTTCCCCCTATAATAATTCTCACCCACAAATCCAAACGAAGGCTAAGTTTGCTTCCAGAACATTTTACATCAGAAGATTCCATCATTTCAGTATATTTTTTGTTACATTGGAGATGGTCTCTTCATTTTTAAACGCTTTTATTTAGTTCAATAGTTTGCGTCAAATCTTTAGACGTTAATTTGACTGCCTTTTCTTCAATGCAAATGAATAAAAATTTGCAGACATTCGCATTCGTGGGAACAATACAGGAATAGTCAATAATTTTTTTTTATGTTTAATAATTGTTTAAATAAAAAAAAACGATTATAATGGAAAATGCTTAAATTCTCTTGCTTTTTACAATGTAGAAACTTAAAACTTCTACGGATTGTAGCTAATGATATGAACTATACATAATTTTACTTTTTACGTTAATTGTTTACGTTATGCTTCATAAATAAACAATAAGGTTTCAAATTTTGAACGCTCATATATTTGTTTATATAAAAATCGGCTCTTATTCGTGTCAAATTTCAATACGATAAGAAACAAAACTTCAACCAAAACTCGAATTAAAAAAAATCGGATTTTTATCGTTGTCTTATAAAAACCACCGGTAGAGACGTTTTGTGCTACGCTACAATTAACATTATAATTCGTTTTGGCGTATTAATTAATTAAACGCTTTTCTTTACTTCAATCGTTTGGGTCAAATCTTTGGACGGTAATTTGACTGCCTTTTCTTCAATGTAAATGACTAAACATTTGCAGACATATGCATTCGCGGGAACAATACAAGAATAATTAATAATTTTTTTTATGTTTATTAATTGTTTAAATAAAAAAGGATTTTAACGGAAAATGCTTAAATTCTTTTGTTTTTTACAATGAAGAAACATGAAACTTTTACAGATTGTAGCTAAAAATATGAACTATACATAATTTGACTTTTTACGTTAATTGTTTACGTTATGCTTCATTAATAAACAATAAAGTTACAAATTTTTTGCCGATTCCGACTACTTTTCATGTTTGTACATCATATGTTTTATGCATATTTTAATAAACATGACGATATATTTTAATGTTTGAAAAGCCTAACAAGTTTGGCTAACATTAAAAATATAAAAAATCAACTAAAAAGCCAAAAATAAAAAAAAGAATGTGTGTGTACTTTGTACGAACGTAAGAAGTTATACTTGTATTATATGTATGATTTCTTAAAAATAAATATACTTTAAACAGTTTGTTTTAATTTTTTTTTTAAACACCAAACTAATTTTGTGCTTACCGCTTTCAAAAAAATAAAAAAAAGTATAGAATTGCACTGGATTCGAACTCAAGACCTCTCGATCTCTGGCCGAATGCTATACCAAATACGCTACGAAGACTGTGTCTGTATCGGTTCGAACGTACCTAATGACAATTCACGGTAACATACCGACAAGGTGATGTATAATAAATATACAATATAATGTTTTAATAATACTCATCTTACTCCTGAGGAAGACAAATCCAAAGACACAAAAATTATAATAAATATATTTACTAAAAACACTGATATATTTTTTTCACACCTTTTCTTGCACTTATTTATTTATTTAGCGTATGGCTTAAGTATATCACGGAATATATTTAGATTTATGCATTATACAATGCATCACAAACAGATGTTCAATTTTTTTATATATTCGATTGACCCTTCGGTTGCCATTACAAAGTCTATAGGGTCGCCTATGTATGCTCTGCGTGGGCAGTCCTGAACAATGTGACTGATCGTCTGTCTTGCAGCGCCGCAGTCAAAAGAAGGCGAGGGGAGTTTACCCCAACTGTGGAGGGAGTCGGCGCATCTTCCACAGTTTGTTCGAATTCGATTAAGGGCTGCCCAAATCTTACGGGGACGTTCAAATTCGCCAGGTTTCCCTATGATGTCCGGTAGACTATGGTAATGCGGATCTGTCCTACTTTCCCAATCTTCTCTCCATCGGGTATTTAAGTCAAAGTTGGATTGCTGCAGCGCTTGAGCAGATTGTAGAGGGGGTAACCTGGATCGGAGACGGTTTCCAAGAATATCGGGGATGTCGTTGTGGACTAGAAGCTGGCGACTGTCCATTATTTTGTTATATTCTTTAACCAATGCATGTTCGCGGCGTAGGTTGGGTGGTGCTATATTACTAAGGGTAGGTAGCCACATTGTAGGGGTGGGCTTAATTGTGCCTGTTATCATACGCATAGTACGGTTTAGTTGGGTGTCGACCAGGTGGGTATGCCTGCTATTTAGCCACACTGGAGCACAGTATTCTGCCACCGGATATATCAGGCCAAGAGCAGAGGATCTTAATGTTGATGCTGTGGACCCCCATGTAGTGCCGCAGAGTTTCTGTATTATATTGTTGCGTGTTTTCAATTTTGCTGCTGTTTTCGTCAGGTGTTCTCTGAATGTGAGCGTTCTGTCTAGAGTAACCCCAAGGTATTTCGGGTATTTATTGTGTTTTAACAGCTTGTTATTAAAATACACTCGCAATTCTCTGTTTGCCAACTTGCACTGATATATTTATACATAACTAGAAAGATTTGGCAACTAAACGCCATACTGTCTGTGTGCGCATGCGCGCAGTATTATGAAATTTTACTCTCAATCGCGCCTAAATAAGTATAACTTCAAAAAATTGAAGAAATCTAACACATTCGTTAAAGAAAAGCGTGGGGCGAAAACCGTTTATTCGATGAAGACACGCCACGCTTTTCTTTGACGAATGTGTTAGATTTCTTTAATTTTTTTTTATTTTTGGCTTTTTAGTTGATTTTTTTATAATATTTTTAATATGAGTCACTCGTAACTAAAGAAAAGCGTTTCTTAAAATTTTTTTTTTTTCATATTTTTTTTATTATGGTCTGTAAAGTAAAATTTTTATATTTAAATGTAACTATGTACTGTATAATGTTTTCATTTGGATTTCATGTCACAATATTTTTATAAACTCATCCGAATAGAACTGTTTGAACAAGCTGCCATACCTTCATGCTGTTCTGACTGAAAAGCGTGTTAACCTATTCAATTATTTTAATTAAAAAAGTAACATTAAAGGACGTATCTAGAGCCAACAAATGTATTAAATGTAGAGGCTAATTCATTTTACATAATGAAACGAATGATTTGACAAGCTGCCTGGGACAAATTTAGACAAGTTATCGCTTAATAAAAAACTGCACGACGCATTGCATGTTCTCACTGTTTGTTGAAGATTAAGTGATAATTCAATATTTGTAAATATTTTACGGTAAAGGAGTGTTACCTGTATATAAATAATTGTCTCTTTTGAAATAAACAACTTGATGTACGGGATAGTTGTAAAGTGGAAAATGTGTACGAAATGTAGGAAAGAAAACATTTTATAGTAGATATAGTTTAGATTAAGATTAAATCAAAATTATTACCAATATATTAAACATTTTTACAAGAACCATTATAGGAGAAGAATAACACAGTTTTTGAAAAGACAGGCGTCTACAGAAATACAAACATCACGATTCAGAACACAAGAAGTTTGGTTCATATTCATAACGCTTAATATATTATATTTTTTTACTAGAGTTTCTTGGGCTTCGATTCATATCAAAGGTTGTCTATGGCATTATGATCTTTTTATTAACTTTTTTCAACGTTTCGACAGGATATCCACGCCTTTTTCAAAAAATATTATCGATTAAAAAATAATTTATTAAAAAATATAATGCAATTTAAATAAAAACTTTGACTTACCAAGCATGCAATAGTTGGTTGTGAAGTGAAGTGAAGTGAAGTGAAGTGAATTGTCTACACAATTAAACTTCACAATTAAAACAAGAGTAAAAACATAGAATAGTTCCAGTAAGTCATAACCCTTAATATATATTTCAAAACTAGGTAGTAGGGTGTTTTATGATGATTGGTTTATCATTTAAACAATCAATTGTTTCCACATCATCATAGGCGTTCTGAAATTATCCTTGTGTGTATTTTAGATTAAATATATTTTGTTTCAATTTTTTACATTTTTTTATTATTTATTATATTATTAATCTTTTTTTAAATTTCTATAGACTCCAGGAGCTCCCTCTTTTTCCTTTTATGTTGACTTTTTAGGATTTTAGTTTTGTCAAAACCTTTATGTTTCTTTTCATTTTCAGGCTTTATGAGGGCTATTCAGTTATTTTGTCATATTTGTGAGAACGCATTCTTTAGTTAAGTAGCTGACTGGTTTGCCCAATATATAACCAATCGTAATTTGAGCAGGAAATTTCCTATACAACATATGATTGTTTTAATTGAGGTATGTTCGTTCTTAGTTTTATAAAACTTGTTTTCAAAACAAGGCTCGAACACTCGAAGATTCCTTCTCTATCTTCTCTATTTTACTTCGAATATTTCTATTTAATTATCTCCATCGTGCTGAAGATCTTTCTCTGGATTATTTGTTCCCTACGTTACCTTCAATTATCATTCGTTCCATGCCTTCTCCTCGTCTAGTTATATGTCCAAAATATTTTTTAAAAATATATTTTGGTTGATAGATGTGGTGAGTCTAGTTTATGTTAAGTACTTGTTGAGTCCTCTAGTATGTTTTGTAGTATTGTTGAGTATTAATCTTTATGCTGGGTCTGTTTTCCTAATTTCATTTCTCTATCAGTTTCTATCTTGAGTCATACCAATATAAAACTTCCTTAGATGATGTCCTGCCTAAGCGCCTCCCTCCCGATCTTCTTGGTTATTTCTTTCCTAATCCTTTCATAAACGTGCAAACGTGATTAGCGTCTCGATGTTGAACATGCCCGAACCATCTTAACCTATGCTTTTTCAGATGGTATAAACATCTCATGGTATACATTGGGACTACCCCCAGAATTCCTCTAATGTAGTCATGTACATTTATTTCTTCACGCCGCTCATATATGCAAGCATCCTTATTTATTTACAGTGTAACTTAATAAACTTTTTTTGGTACGCGGGATCCCGGACTAAGAGATTATATCTGATTTTGATCAGTGAATTTAAATATTGTACTATCTCATAAAAGTGAAACAATAAAACGTTGAACGGATCATTTAAACATAACACGAAGCCATTAGTAATTCAAATAAAATTCAACCAACAGATGGACATTTTTTAAACCGTTTCAAATGGTTTCTGGTTCAGAATTTAATTACCAAAAATTTGCACCCTTTTGTACTAATAGTCACTCCAAAAAAATGTTAAATTCAAGGATGTACACGAAAATTTAGTTCTGTCAATAAGTCAGTAAATGAACTTGAAATACGGCGATACGTGTAATTTTCCGTATCACCACCGAATTGCATGGAAATTTGGATTTAGGTTCGACTTACCCTCCGCTTTACTTTTGTACTTGTGCTCCTGTTTGCCTTTACCAGGAAGGTGAAAGCCTCCCTTCTTGGGGTTGAACAAACATACGTTCAAGATAACATAATGGGAATGGATAAACTGACTAATTCTAAGCAACTTTTGTTGTATAGAGTTTTTTCAATAAGTCAATATTTTCGAGGTATTGCGAGTAAATGATTCATTTTTCAACAAAAAAAAAATACGTTTTTAGACGGTTTTTCGTAAATAACCCAAAAAGGTATTTTTCAAAAAAAAAAGATATTAGCCAAAATGCAGTTCATAAAAAAAAACAAAATGGTGTATGTATCAAGTCTTTATATCCAGTAGATGCAAAGTTGTAGCTTATGAAAATAGATTCCAATTCGTCAAATTCCAAATCGGATATTTCAATGTAAAATAATCAAAAAATGAAGCACTTTTAGGGAAAAATTCATCAAAACTTTTTTGAAATATTTAAAAAAAGCTTCATTTTTTATTCCTAACAGTTTTTAGCATCAAAATTAAGCAAGTTACGCTCAAAATAAAGTTGGGGCGTTTTTTTGTAAGAAAAATCATGAAAGTTACCCCCTACTTATTGTTTATATGATCTGTAAATTTGACCGGTTCAAAGTGCTTATTTTTGAAAAAAATTGGTTTTATAAGTATTAGTTTTTTTTTAATTTTGAAAAACTGCCATTTTTTCCAAAATAACTTATAAAGGGATACGAAAAATCTCGAAGAGTAAAAAATTTAGTTTTGCTTTTCTAAATATTTTGTACTTATTTATTTTTCTCTAAGACAAAAATTAGTCAAGAAAATACTTTTTAAGTTATTTGGCGAAAATAATCTAAAAGTCCTTTTTTGGTTGAGAAATGAACATTTTCACTTGCACATAAATAGAAAAGTATTAACTTAGTGAAAAAACTAATATCTTAGCCTCAGCCAAGGAAATTATTGATGAAAGTATGAAAGAAACATTAATAAAAATAAATCGCTCCCAAGACGAAGAACTCCATGGTTTTGTACAGAAGTGAAGGAAAAATGCAAAGAGAAGGAAAAAGCTTTTACCAAAAATACATGACACCTAAGACACAAGAGGCATACGATAATATAAGACAATAAGAAACTAAACACATTCACTCGTAAGAAGAATAAAAAATGACGACTGGGAGCATTTTTCGAAATAAATTGAACATGATTTTTATGATCTACAAAAGGAAATATGGCGCTTTATAAGAGGTCAAAGAATAGAGGCACAGGAACTAGTAGAACCAAAACACATAGAAAACTATACATCTAAACGATACGATCTCAACGAAATGATATCTATAAAAGCTCTATGCAGAGGAAGAACAAATGACGCTGGAACTCGAAACACCAGAAATTACCAATAAACATAACAAAATACAGGAAGAATAGAGAACGAGCAATATCATTCTACTATTCAAAAAAGGATATAAAAAGCAGAAAGACAACTACAGAGGTATCAACTTATTAAATACTACCCTTAAACTTACAACTATAAAATTCTACAAGAACTAATGAATCCGAGGATAAGTTGAGCCGATGAACAACAGGGTTTTCGTACTGGAAGATCGCGCACATATGCAATATTCGTCATAAAGCAAATTATTGAGAAATCACTAGAGTATAATAGACCAGCATTTCTATGTCTGATTTACTTGAAGCAATCATTTGACAGAGTAAGACTAAAATATGTAATCTACCTTTTTTATAATAGAGACATCCCCCTAGATATCATAAAAACTATTGGAAACATCTACCAAAACAACAAAATGGAAGTCAGAATAGATGGACAACTTACAGAACATATAGCCATAGACAGCGGAATAAGACAGGGAGACTCATTTAGTCCTATATTCTTCAATTTAATCATGGATAAAATCATCAAAAGCGTCAACAAAGGAAGAGGATACAGAATGGGAAACAAATAAGTAAACATACTCTGTTGCACACAGGGCCGCGCCGTCCATAAGGGCGAAGAGGGCGCCGAATCAAAAAGGTGCCGCGCCGGTAGGTGCCGAAAAAAAATTGACAATGCCGACATTACTAGAAATATTAGTAATATTTTATTATCTTGTAAAATTGAAAACTTACCAATCGTATGTAAATATTAAAATAGCAGTTAGTATTACTTTGATCCCATAAGTGTACGAACCCTTATTTCTCTCGTTAAACTGAACTATTAGTCTATTCACTCACGGTAAAATATTGCAAAACCTACGAATTTTAGAACAGCTTAGATTTGACATGAAATTTGGCATACACATAGCTAACATGTCAAAGAAAAAAATTGATATTACATCGACGTGTGCTTCACAATGGGGGTTAGTACCACACCTTCTCAGAGGTGAAAAAATATAAGTTCAAAATAAGACCGGAGGTGGACAAACTGACGAATTGTAAGTAACTATAAAGATAAATTATTCTATAAAGTTTTCAGATTAAGTCGATACTTTTCGAGTTATTTGCAAGTGAATAATGTTCATTTTTCAATAAAAAGCACGTTTTTAACGAGTTTTTCCAAATGACTCAAAAAGTAAGTATTTTAACGAAAAAAATTCAATTTTTTTTAATAAAACCAATTTTTTAATAAATAATCACTTTGAAACGGTGAAACTTAGAGATCATATAAAAATACATAAAATACATAGATACACAAATACATAAGTAAACTGCAAAAGTTTTAACGGTTAATTTCATTTGGGATGCTAATTAGGCAGAGATTTTTGCAATATTTTTTACTAAAAAAAGGCACCAACTTTATTTTTAACGTAAGTGGCTTACTTTTGGTGCTAGAAACATTAAAAAAAAAACAAAAATAAAGCAATATTTTTTGGTTATTTCAACTTGAAATATTTGATTTGGAATTTGACTCATAAGAACCAATTTTCCACGAGCTACAACTCTGCTTCTAATAGGTCTACTGACTCCATGTACACACAATTTTTTTCATTTTTTTATAAGCTATATTTTTAATAAGAAAATTTTTTTCAATAAAATACACACTTTTTGTGTCATTTCCAAAAAATAGTCTAAAACCATGGTTTTATGTTGAAAAATGAACATATTCACCTGCAAATAATTCGAAAAGTATTGCCTTTCGGACTTATCTTTAATGTATATTTTTTCATCCCCGAAAAAGAGGGTATTCACCCCCAGGGCAAAAGCACACATCGACGCAATATCAATTTTTTTCTTTGATATATTAGCTATGCGTACGCCACATGTCAATCCAAGCGGTATTTTAAAATATGGAGCAAAAACCGTGAGTAGCGGACTATAATTATATAAATATCTGTTCTCTGATAGTGTACTCGTTGTTTTTTGTAAATATTTATAATATTCATAATAACTTATCAGCAGATTACCTTCATGCTGCTGAAAATCTAAGAGCAGATAACTAAGAGTTACCCAGAAGGCCATGCTAGGAATCACAAGGAGAGACAGAATACCAAATAATATCATCAAGCAAAGAAAAAAAATCAAAGACGTAGTAGCAAAAAGGAAATGGAAATGAGCAGATCATGTGGCAAGAACACCGAACAACAGCTGGACGAGAAGATTATTGGAATAGCGACCGCGGGCGGACAAACGAAGCAGAGATCGGCTACCAACGCGATGGAGTGACGTTGTAAAAAGAACTGTCGGGAACTAAACGATGGTAGCTCAAGTTAGGGAGATATGGAGAAAATTAGAAAGTAGAAAGTAAAATAGAAAACAAAATGGACCCGGAACGGAAGAAGAAGACACTCATGGCTTCAAAACTTACGCCAATGGTTTGGACTAACATCGATCGAGTTATTCAGAAACGCCGCAAACAAAATTAAAATTGCTATGATGATAGCCAACGTCCGGAACGGACAAGGCACATGAAAAAGAAGAAGAGGAAGAGAAAATAGAGGAGTCCTATGTTCTGGAGTGGACGATAACGGCTAGATTATTATGATGATGTTACTTTCCTAACACATAAATAGTTTGTAGGTATACCGTACACCGATTCACTAAGTTACAAAAAACTACTTACTAAGGGAGGAGGAAAGGGGCACTTAAAATTACTTCCGGGGCGCTTGAAAGCCTTGGCGCGGCCCTGGTTACACAGAAGGTGGAGTTTTTTTTTTGAAAAATGGCTCAATTAGCCAGACTTGTTTGTGATTGATTGCAGATTCATAGTCATAAATTTCTTATTTCATAACATAAGTACATACTACAATATTATTTTTAGATACATAGGTACATTGCGTTGCTTTTTTTATTTTGTTTTTTTTTAATTATTTTACTGTTTTTTTAATATATATTTTAATTTATGCTAAACACTTTTTTTATTTTCTTTTTTTTATTTTTCTTTTCTTTTTTTATTTTTGTTTCATTTTTTTTTATTTTTTTTTTATTTTTATTTTATTGTGTTTTTTATATATTTTTTTTATTTTTTTTTTATTTTTTCAAACCACATTAACAAATTATGCCTAGTTAGTAGGTATATATTACATTTACAACTTGTATTTACATAATTTAACATGTTTATAAATGAGATGAAGAATTTCCATATTATTTGTAAATATTAAAGTATTAAGGTTTATTGGGAAAAAACATTTTAAATTTTTTAATTCTTTATAAAGATGGAGTTAAAACCAGTTAAAACCTTCTATAGAGGTATCCGCCAATGAACAAGCCGAATTGCTTATAAAAAAGAAGATTTTGAACGTATGTTTTTTTGACCCAGGAAGGTCTGGCTTTCATCCCCCAAAGAAAATCAATGCTGGGCTCAAGTTCAATAATGAAGTAGAGGAACCTAAATCCAAATTTTCATGTAATTCGGTGGAGAGACTGAAAATTACACGGTATCGCCGTATTTCACCTTCATTTACTGACCTATAACAAAAAAAATGTAAAATTCAAGGATGTACATGAAAATTTAGTTCCGTCATATTATTTGGTTGATTTATGTCACTCGCGCGTCGCAAGATCCAGCTGACGATAGAAAGATTATCAGGTGGTATTATGCTAATTTTATTAAAGACGGCCCATGTTATTTACATTTTTATTATAAAATTAAGTACGGAAAGACCAGTGAATGGTAATTAAGAAAATTTTGTTGTGTTCATATTAAGTGATTTTTATATGTGTCGATATTTAAGTTACATTGTCTCATATAAATTTTACATACGAAGCAAATCCTGCAATATATTCATTTCTATTAACTTTTCATTATTGTTATACGCATGTTATACTGGTCAGTTTTTATTAAGCTACAACTTAAACACATAATGTATTTTATAAAAAATCTCTGCCTTGACAGAAGGAACTGCAGATGACATTATACACCAGGGTCTAAGTCTTTGAAAATGATTAAAGGTAAAAAAGAGTAACATGATGGAAGTCATTGTAAAAGGAAAAAACATAACAAAAATTAAAGAAAAATAATACATGAGCGATCTAAATTCGGTAAGTGGAATGAGTTGAGGTTTTCATCATCATCATCATCATATTTGGCTCTACAACTCTATGTGAGTCTTGGCCACGTTTACTATTTCCCTCCATTGTTGTCGGTCCTGAGCAGCTATTTTCCATTGCTGTACTCCCATTTTGCGTAGATCGCTGGCTAATGCGTCCTTCCATATCTTTCTTGGGCGACCAACTGACCTTTTTCCATCGGGCCTTTCCCAGAATGTGGAGTTCAGAAGTCTTTCGTCACTTGATCTTAGCACGTGACCCGCTTATCGAATTCTGTTTGATTTATTGTAGCGTACTATGTTTTCATCTCCATATATTGTCTGGATTTTATCATTGTGTCTTCTTCTCCATTCTCCTGTTGTCTCTTCCCTGCAAGGCCCATAGATAGTCAGCAGTATCTTTCTATCAAGTACCAGTCATTTTGTCGTTTCCCGCTGATTCAGAGTCCATGTTTCGCTTCCATACGTTATTGTGGGACGAATAATTGTCTTATATACTCTTATTTTTGCTGGTCTTGAGAGTATTTTTGATTTAAGTAGGGTCCTTAACGAGTAATATGCCCTGTTTCCTGCAATGATCCTGGCTGCCACGTCCTTTTCATATTTATTTTCAGATGTTATGATCGCTCCCAGGTACTTGAATTCTTTGACTTCAAAATTGTATTCATTAATTGTTACGTTTTGTCTAACCCTTGGTCTTGGGTTCTTCGTAACCACCATGTACTTGGTCTTGTCCTCGTTGACCTTAAGACCAACTTCCTTGGCTCCGTTCTCGAATAGGGTGAAAACTTCTTTTGCATCTCTGGTGGATTGTGCAATCGTGTTCACGTCATCCGCAAAGGCTAATAGTATTTTTAATCCTTAGGCGTCAAATCCGTTTGCCAGTTGTGGCTGAGCTTTCCTTACTGCATGTTCCAGTGCGAAGTTAAACAGCAGGGGGGCGAGAGGATCTCCTTGTCTAAGGCCGGTGTCAATGAGGAATTCCTTCGACGTGGTGCTGCCAATTCTGATTCGCGCGGAAGCGTTCTCCGTGCTCACCTTTGCTTATCTTACCAGCTTTCCAGGTACTCCCATTTTTACCATAGTCTCCCACAATGCTTCTCTGCTAACAGAATCGTAAGCTTGTTCAAAGTTCACGAAGATTTGGTGTACATCGCGGTTGAATTCCCAGCTTTTTTAACACCTGGCGTAGGACGAAGATCTGGTCTATGGTCGACTTTCCCGGTCTGAATCCGCTTTGGTAGTCGCCTATTATTTCCTCTGTGTATGGAGTTAGTCTTCTAAACAGTATTATAGATATAATCTTGTATGTTGTATTAATTAACGATATTCTTCTGTAGTTCCGACATATTTGTTTGTCTCCCTTCTTGTGAATAGGTATTATATGGCTTTCATACCAGTGCTTCGGTATTTCTTCTCTTTCCCAGACTTCTCTTATAAGATGATATATCTCAAGATGTAGTTTTTCCCCCTTTTTTTGTAGTTCCGCCTGTATGCCGTCTGGGCCTGGGGCTTTATGGTTTTTTAGGGACGCAATTGCGGACTTTACTTCAGCTAATGTGGGCCCTGGTATTTCAGGTTCGGCTAACTGGTACTGTCTTTGTTGCCCTGTCGTTGTGGGGTTTTCTGTATTTAAGAGTTGCTCAAAATACTTTCTCCGTTCGCGGCTTATCTCTTCGTCGTCTCTGAGCAATTGTCCTGCATCGTCTTTTATAAATCTTGGGCTGTTGGTCGTGTTGCCCGTCATTGTTTTTAGGTCCCTATAAATCTGTCTAGACTGACCGGTTCTATGTTCCTCCTCGGGTTGCTGTATTTGTGCTTCTAGGTACTGTTTCTTTTTTCTTCTCGAAAGTCTTCTCATTTGAGTCCTTACTCTGTTGTAGTCTTCCCTGTTCTCTTCTGTAGGTCGTGTTAGTAACTCCAGCCTCTTGATTGCTTTCTGCTCTAAACTTTGTTGGCACTCCTGGTCATACCACTGGTTTTTCTTCTTGTTATTCTTTCTTTCCCTATAGTTTCCGCTGCGGCGCTTTCTAAGGCGTTTGTAATATTTTGCCATTTCTGGTCTATGGTCAATTCTGGTGTTGATGGTCCTTCCAGTGTCTGAAATTTATTTTGTTGAGGTTTTGAGGATAAAAACGGTTTATCATGATTTCCAGTAAAACTGTAAGTCCTAAAAACGTTAAATAACTAAGTTATTGTATTTACACTCTATTTGGTATGTTACCGGTGTTACGCTTCTCTACGTTGGTGTTAAAATCATCCATGATTATTTTGAATTCACTCATTTTTTTATTTTATTCGTAACATTTTTCTTTCGAGTGAACTTTTCATATTTGCCATTTTATCAATACCTACCTTTAGAAGTGTTCGAACACTATAAAAAGTAAATATCTCAAAATTTTGACTATGTTTTCAGGGTGTTGTATTATATGCTTTCGCAACATAAAATAAGACTACTCCTACGTTTACGGTTGGATTTTTATACATATTTCTTAATATTAACATAATATTAATAAGAATGGTCTCTTAGCCACTTCCTGTCGTTAATTTATTATAATTATCGATATTCATTTATATAAACAGACACTTTATAAACGTTTTAGTTGTAGTTACTTTATTTGTTTGTTTTTCCTGCAGTTTCATTAAGTTATATCCTTGCTAATGTTTTAATGGAAGATGGAATGTTTCGACAAGATCTGATAAATCTTATTGTAATTTTAATTATATCAGAGGCATTATCTAAAAACATCTTCCTTGTAGTCAAACATTAAAATATAAATTTTAAAGGGTGAGAATATGTAATTCTTGATCCAGGTGCTGTATAATACGTACCTACCTACTGCTTCAGCATAGCGTCATTTTTCTATGAGTGTGTTTAGTTTTCCGATAATGTTGATGTTGTTGATAATGGTTTTCAAAAATGTTGCAGTTCCTGATAATGCATTTGTTTCGTTGTCATCCGGCCACACTGTATAGTTCAGAGAAATAAGGAAAAAAATATCCTGTTGGTGACACAACCCCCTCCAGGCCGAAACCAAATTTTTTGAGTAGTATGGACATCTATATTAATAACCTGTATGTTTCCTGCAGCCGATTTCGATGATATACATAGTTATAAACAAATGAAGCTCAAGAAACTTTTTTAATTAAGGTAATAGTATAAAAATGTTCTTCTTTCATAAATTGTCCGAAGTGTTACTGTAACCTCATAATTCTCTGACCTATAGTGTTGCAAAAAAAATGAATTTGGGATAAACAAATTAAATACCTTTTAAACTATTTGACCAATTGCTTTGAAATTTAAAATATAATTTAAAAACAAGAGTTCTCAGCATTCCATGTAATAAAAAGGTTCTAACTTAATTTTTACATAAGTTATGAACATTTATAAAATCTCAAATTGTATTACTTATTTTACAATTTTTTAAGCAACAAATAAGGATTGACATATTCAGCGAACGCCATATTGAAGCTTTTTACATGATTTATGAGTTTCTTATTCTCAAATTTGTTTAGAATGCTTTACTTTTTTGTAATAGACGAAAAAAGCGAAAATTTACAATTTTTTAATCTTCATTTGTTTATAACTATGTATATCATCAAAATCGGCTGCAGGAAACATAGGGTAGGTGGGGGCAAAGGTACGCACGGGGCAAAGGTACGCACTTACATTTTTCAGTAACTTCTTATATGTTGGAGACAGCATCTTGTTGCATATGTGTGTACTACTCAGTAGCATTGGATGAGAAACTTTGGCGCAATCAGGGCGAATATAACAACAAAAATGAGGTAAAAATGATTTTTGTACCTTTTGATCTAATTTTTCTTAAAAATTGATTGAGTCCAATTCTTAATCTTTCACACTCAGATTATTATTGGTTAGGCATGTTGAAAGTGTATTGTTAGAAGACTTCTTCCACATGACAGTTTGAAGTTCACATGTGCATAGTTTGATATTGAGGTTATATATATTATTGGTTGCCGGATGGGGCAAAAGTACTCCTACAAAATGCACACAAACGGGGCAAACGTCCGCAGTGCGTACCTTTGCCCCCAGTGAGGTAGACTTGGCAAATGCATGTTTCAAGTCAATCTTCAAAATGAATATCAAGTTGAGCTTGATAATCTATCAGCTACTTTTAGCTTAATTGCAAAATGTCCCAAATCCGCAAAAGTACGCACATGCGTACTTTTGCCCCATTGAGTGGGGCGAAGGTACGCATTTACATTTTTTTTTTCAAAAAGTTATCAACACTACAAAAATGATATTGAAAAATTTCCACTTGCCTTATATGATTACAAAATGTATCAATTTCACTTTCATCTATACTCCGTGCCAATTCAAGCATTAGGAGATTCACTAGAGATGAAAATTTAGAAAATGCGTACCTTTGCCCCCACCTACCCTACAGGTTATTAATACAGGGTGTCCAGAAACTCTACCGACAAACGAAGACAGGAGATTGCGCAGATAATTTTAAGACCATTTAACCCAATTCAGCTAGTCCGAAAATGCTTCTTAAGGGAGCTAGAGCTCTTTGAAAATGGCGTCATGAAATTAGTTTTTCTTAAATACCTTCAGAACGCTTCTATTTAGAAAAACGAAAATTGGTATGCATATTTACTTTTAAGAGATGAATCGATTCCATCCATTGTAAATTTCTAGTACCGGTCATAGGCGTGCGTTTTGGGTAGAGCAACGGGTATTTTATCGCATAACTTTTTTGTCTTCAACTTTTATGTATTTTTGGCACCGGATTATCAAATTGTGAGATATTCTAGTACTAAATGATACTCTTGATTTAAGTCGGTAGGACACACCGTTTTCTAGAAAAATCGATTTGAAACTTTTCAACAAAAAACGAAGTATTTTACCAACATAAAGTAAGAGTAACTTTTAGTACTCGAATACCTCATAATTTAATAATCTAATGTCAAAAACGTTCAAAAATTCAAGACAAAAGTTAGGCTATAAAATATCTGTTGACCTACCCAAAACGGACGCCTATGACCAGTACTAGAAATTCGCAATTAATGAAATGGATTTATCTCTGGAATATAAATAAATGAACCAGTGTTCGTCTTTCTAAACAGTTTTTTTTTTGAATTTTTTTTTTAATTCAAAAAGCGAAAAGTTTTCAAATCGATTTTTCTAGAAAACGGTGTGTCCTACCGATTTAAAATAAGAGTATCTTTTAGTACTAAAATACTTCCCAATTTAATAATCCAGTATCATAAATGCATAAAAGTTGAAGATAAAAAAGTTATGCGATAAAATAACCGTTGCCCTACCCAAAACGGACGCCTATGATCGGTATTAGAAATTTGCAATGGGTGGATTAGATTTATATCTTGAAGATAAATAATCGTACCAATTTTTGTTTTTCTAAATAGAAGCGTTCTGGAGGTATTTAAGAAAAACTAATTACAAGACGTCATCTTCAAAGAGCTCTAGCTCCCTTAGGAAGCATTTTCGGACTAAAAGAATTGGATTAAATTATGTTAAAATTATCTGAAGAATCTCCTGTCTTCGTTTGTCGGTAGAGTTTCTGGACACCCTGTATAGATGTCCATACTACTCAAAAAATTTGGTTTCGGCCTGGAGGGGGATGTGTCACGAGAAGAATCTTATTTCTCTGGACTAGTATGCCTAAATTGTTATTATGAATGAGACACATAAAATTAAATTGGAAGAATTAGTTAATAACTAATTAATATAAAGTAACAAAATAAACTAATTTGTTTAATTGGTATTTTGCTCATTGCCTATAACAATGCCATTTTCATTTGTCCCTCATGCCAATAGGTCAACCTTTTTCCTGAAGCTCTCCCGAATTGAATGCGAAAGGTTTCATTACGATCAGTTTTACTGTAAAAAGTCGCTGCTAACAATGTTCGTATATAAGACGTCAAAAAAACGTCAGCATTTTGGGAGAAGTTACGTCAAAAGTTACATCAAATTTTACCTAAAATATACGTATAAAAGTCACAGCGATGTTACGTAACAGTTTTACGTTATTTCTACGTAACCTTTTTAACGTCACAAAAATGTCACTTTCTAGTTGAATTTTCGGTATAAATAAATATATAAAAAGCACTTAAAATTATTGTGTAAATAAAACCACATACATGATGCTGACATATTTATTAAATATTTGAAATAAACATTTATTATATATTTGACTTTTATGTTAGAGGAAGAGACAAAATTATTAATAGCTACTTTATACAGGGTGTCCAGAAACTCTACCGACAAACGAAGACAGGAGATTCTTCAGATAATTTTAAGTCAATTAAGCTCAATTCACCTAGTCCGAAAATCCTTCCTAAGGGAGCTAGAGCTCTTTGAAAATGGCGTCTTGTAATTAGTTTTTCTTAAATACCTCCAGAACGCTTAAATTTAGAAAAACGAAAATCGGTGCATATATTTATCTTCTAGAGGTAAAGGGATTTCATCCCTTGATAATTTCTAGTATCGATCATAGGCGTCCGTTTTGGGTAGGGCAATAGTTATTTTATCTCATAAATTTTTTGTCTTTAACTTTTAAGCATTTTTGACACAGGATTATTAAATTGTAAGGTATTCTAGTACTAAAAGGTACTCTTGCTTTAAGTCGGTAGGACACATGCCTTTCTAGAAAAATCGATTTAAAAATTTTTCGTTTTTAGAATAAAAGAAAATTTTTTTCAAAAAAAAAACGGTGTATTTTACCAACTTAAAGCAAGAGTAACTTTTAGTATTAGAATACCTCATAACTTAATAATCTAGGGTCAAAAATGCTTAAAAATTAAAGACAAAAATGTATGCGATAAAATAACCGTTGACCTACCGAAAACGGACGCATATGACCCGTACTAGAAATTCGCAATTAATGAAATCTATTCATCTCTGAAATATAAATAAACGTATAAGTTTTCGGATTTCTAAATAGTTTTTTATGAATTTTTTTTTGGAAATTCAAAAAAGAAAAATTGTCAAATCGATTTTTCTAGAAAACGGTTTATCCTATCGACTTAAAACAAGTGTACCTTAAAAAATAAAGATAAAAAAGTTATGCGATAAAATAACTGTTGCCCTACCCAAAACGGACGCCTATGACCGGTACTAGAAATTCGCAATGCACGGAATCGATTTATCTCTTTAAGATAAATATGTGTACCAATTTTTGTTTTTCTCAAGAGAAGCGTTCTGGAGTTATTCAAGAAAAACTAATTACAAGACGCCATTTTCAAAGAGCTTTAGCTCCCTTAGGAAGCATTTTCGGACTAGGGGAATTGGGTTCGAATATCTTGAAATTATCTGAGGAATCTCTTGTCTTCGTTTGTCGGTAGAGTTTCTGGACACCCTGTATAATACATAAACATACCCTTAAAGTAATCTTCATTCTTAAAGTGTAAACTGCACACCTTCATATAAGAACTAGGCTACTTTCCCATTGTTATAAGATATTTCCATACATTTCGTTTTTCAACTACTTAAACTGCCATTGAATAGAGTTCTATCTTGTTTATCCTTTTTAGGGAAAGAATGAAAAGATAAATCACATTGAGGCACACAACAGTAATAATTCGATTTTTTGCCATAACTCAATAAAAACAAACACGATTTTAAGCCAATGAACTGTCAATACATATGGAATGGCCCCGTCCCATTCAAATAGTGAAGCAAGATTGACTCCAACATACAAGAAAGAGGCCCTGAGAGAGACAGAGAATTTGTCAGGTAAAATTTGACAGGCCGTATAATATATCAACTTAAATCGGGGAAATGGACCTCATATTTTTTTAACTTGGTATCAGGGCTGATAGACAGTATTTAAAAATTAAGTTAAGTTAATAAAGTTAAAAAAATGTGAGGTCTATTTTCCCGATTTAAGTTGATATAGGCAACTGGAATTACACGGCCTGTCAAATTTTACCTGAAAAATTATCTGTCTCTCTAGGACCTCTCTCTTGTATGTTGGCGGCATTAATTTTCTTCATGCCTATTCCATCAGTATTGACAGTTCGTTGTTTTAAGCACGGAAATGTAAGGTTATGTATTAATGTTTATTTGAAAGGTTCGAAATAAATACGCGATGGCGCTCCACTGCAATCTTAAACGAGTCACGAGCTACCAAAAAGGGATGAATAGGGACGAATAAATTCATACGTATACGCTGTGAGCTCGTACGTAGAGGGGATATTTACAAATTCGCGAGCGCCAGTGGTGACAAGTTTGTAAACCTTTACTGGAAATTTGCTTTTTGACGTTCTGCATTAAGAGTTGCATATTATCACGGCATATTATAGCTTTTAAATGTCTCACGAAAGTTGTTGTATTAAAGAGTGTCGAAATACTGTTTACAATAGTAACTGTGTATTCTACAACTTTCCTGTCGCTAAGCATAAGGTGATTCAACGACAAAAATGGATTGATGCAATTAGAAAAAAGTAAGTAAACACAATTTTAATTTTAAAACGGTAAAAAAATTGAGCTAAAGGATCAGTTAGCACACTCTCGAATTTTGACGGTTTCAATTTTACCATCCAATCCTGAAACAAAATTTGAATGCGTGAAGATAACGACCAATCACAGCAAACGTAGGATGCCGTTAACTGTCATTCATAAGTTAATATTTAAGAAGTATTATACTATAATTATATTAAATTATTATACTTTTTTGCAGAATAAATTTTTTCTAATATTAGTTGTCAACATAAACGTCAAAACGGTAAGCAAAATCTTAAAAATAATAAATTCTGTACTTACTGCTATTAATTATCGATTACAATGCAATTACTTTTTTACGTTGTAAATATTACACGATAAGAATTAAATAATAAGTTTGAAACAACTATCATTTGCTTTTCTACTGTCCTCTTGTCCTCTTTAAAATTCCGGCCGAAATAGGAACACTAGTCAACCGTTAGATGGCGATAGCAGCCATACCAGCGAAACTCACAGAGTATAGGCAACACTTTTTTCTTTCCAGAAAATTTCCGGTAAAAGTTATACTAGTAATCCTGTAGGTAGGTGGCGATACCAGCGAAGCTCGGAGCGGATTGAATATTTACTAAGGAGCCACGTTTCAGAAACAAATAAATTCATACGTATAATATACGTATTAAAATTTTGTATCACTAACGTAATTTTTTTGATAGATGTTACGTAACAATACAAAAAAACCTAAGTTTAACGTTAAGGTAACGTTATCTGGCTAGCTGGGGTTAGAAGTTTGGCGATTTTAGTGCTTTATATCCTCGCCTAATACACGAATGATGACTGACTGTTATATCATTAACGATTTCTTTTAATAACAAAAAACTAAACTCCCCTTTTTTGTCCAGCAGTGTGCTCTATAGGACGCGTTAGTATTTTTTTAAATTGTGTATGTCCTTCACTAAAATGGTTAATGCAGCACCTCGTACATTATACTTTAATTCCTTTCGCACAGAAGCCATGTTATTTCATTCATTGTCACCTTTTACTCCTCCCATTTATAACAAGAAAGGCATTCAAAACTTTCAGCCACATATGAGCACAAAAGAGTCTACTGTATAATCATAGTTAAACCACCCAGGTTGGGATAAAAACACTACACAATATCATCGTTGACAATTGTCGCTTACCCCATAATAAGTCTATAATTTCTTGCTCTATAAGTTTGTTAATTATAAGTTGTTTATGGGATAAACCACAGGGCTACTTATCGTTGAAAACTATCAGTGTGTGTCTGAGAAAAAATACAAACTACCTATTTAGGAAGGTGTTGTTCTGAAGATATTTCCTTGTGGCATTTTTATAATCAACTATTTTCAATGGGAAATAAGCCATAATTTTACGAAAAATTATTTTATTAACGTTTCGACGCCCAAGTCGGGTGTCGTTGTCAAAATACAAAATAATACTAAATTAAACAAAAATGTTGTTGCTTAGTAAAAAATTTTTCTAATAATTTATTTAATCTGACTCATTTATATCGACAATTCAGACATGTATTATACATTTTAAAGTAGAAGACTGTAAAATGATATTGCCAATATTGATGAGTTGCGTTCCTGGGTCGACTTTACTAAAGGATAGTTCATTTGATTACATGAAATCAACCTAACTCAAGAATATCCGCCACAAAAAATCATAGCATGTGATCTGTCTTTAAAAAGACAACCAAATGCAATGGTGGCAGTAAAATTCTTGCGCTAGAGACTCCATAGTAAATCACGAGGGAAAACCAGGAAAAACCTCGTGATACTATCCCGACATCGTAAGAATTTGGGCTTACATTTAGTTTACTCTCAAATCTAATACCAAGTTCCGACTTTAATAATATGCTATTTCAATCTGATTTTCTCTCGTGATTTACTATGGAATCTCTAACGCGAGAATTTTACTGTCATCGTTGCATTTGGTTGTCTTTTTTTAAAGACACATCACATGCTATGCTTTTTGTGGCGGATATTCTTGAGTTGGGTCGATTTCATGTAGGTAATCAAATAAACTACCTTTTGGTAAAGTCGTCCCAGGAACGCAAATCATCAATATTGGCAATATCATTTTAAAGTTTTCTACTTTAAAATGTATAATACATGTCTGAATTGCCGATATAAATTAGTCAGATTAAATAAATTGTATTATTGTGTTGATGGTTTCATCTAAGGGAACGTTTTTTAACAGATTTTCAACGTCGAAACTGACCATAATTCCATCTTTGTGTCTGTCTTGGTTGGTAATTTCCTTCGCAAATGAAAATGTATCTTTTACTGTGAATTCGTTTTCAGTCAGTATTTGAAGGTGTGGGACAAGATATTTAGCTAACAGATAGTTTGGAGTATTGATGGAGCTGAGAATCGGTCTTAGAGGGCCACCAGTTTTGTGCACTTTTGGGACTCCGTATAAACGTCCAAGTTGTGAACCAGTGGGAGCAGTTTCTTTGAATATCTTGGAAGAACAATTTTTAAGTTTTTTCCGGAAATTGTCTTCAAATGATAACATTAATTTAAATAGGTTATTAAATGGTATGTTAATAAATTTTGTGTTATCCGATAGAATGTTGTTTAATTTTTCTACGTAATTTAAGCGATCTAAAATGACTATTCCGTTGCCTTTATCAGGCCGGATAATGATAATGTTTTTATTTTTCTGTAAATTACGTAAGGCAATAAATTCTTCTTTAGTGAGGTTTGACTATGGGGGCTTAAAATAGTTTAAAGAATTCAGTGCTATATCTTTAAGGCGGGCTGTTATGCCATCTAGCGTTATTCCACAGTTAGATTGTAAACAGGTATTTGCGTGTTGATTGGCATAATTGTGGAGGTGACGTGCTGTATACTCCATCGGTACTGCGAAGTTCATTTTGTTCATTCTTTGGGGAGCTAAAGCATAATTTAAGCCTTTGGATAAAACACGTTTCTCAGTTTCATTAAGTACATATGTGGAAAAGTTAAAAATTACTTCTTCAGCGGATAAAGATGACTGTCCAGTGAATGATCCTAATAATTTTCTTAGTTTTTTACTGTGTATTAAAGATGTTTTTGTGAGCCGTTTCTTTATGGAACTGTTCCAACAGGATCAAATCCAAAGATAATCAAGAAAAGATATTGAACTTTTAAATATGACGTTTTGTTCTTGGGCTCCTTTTTGGAAATGTTTGGAACGTCGATGGTGTCGGTCGATTTCTTGTCTTATCAGGTCACGTTGAGCTGATCTTCTGGTTCCAGAGTTCTGAAGAAATTTATTTGCCACTTTAAAATTTAAAAATGTCGGTACCACATTTTTATCCAAGCAAGTGACGAGGAATTTAATATCGAGTTCACTTCGTCGATGTTTGAAAATAGCTTTTTCAATCTTCCTAGATTTTTCTAATAGTTCGCGTCCATAGGTTTGGGTAATGTATGTAGATACGGACACACCATTAAACTTGATAAAAATAATAAACTTAAAGATAAAACCCATAACTAAATTAAAATTCATGGTGACGTTTCAATTATTATTTTAATCATCGTCAGAATAATAAGTTTCTTGAGCGGATGCTTTAAAATAATTTTTTGCACGATTGATCATTTTTGACTCTTTACCGTGACAGATTTTACGTCAGTAGGTGACATTTACTAGCAACTCGACGGTAAGTAATCCAACTAACGGTAAGTACTCCAACTCGACGGTAAGTAATTCACTTAGCGTCGAGTTAAAAAATCTCTTAATTTTAATATATTTTTTGAAAGAATAGGTAAAGAAAAATAACGAATTATTTATTAATATTGAAACTTCCAATCCGCCAATCAACACCCAAATACCTGTTTACAACCTAACTGTGGAATAACGCTAGATGGCATAACAGCCCGCCTTAAAGATATAGCACTGAATTCTTTAAACTATTTTAAGCTCCCACAGTCAAACCTCACTAAAGAAGAATTTATTGCCTTACGTAATTTACAGAAAAATAAAAACATTATCATTATCCGGCCTGATAAAGGCAACGGAATAGTCATTTTAGATCGCTTAAATTACGTAGAAAAATTAAACAACATTCTATCGGATAACACAAAATTTATTAACATACCATTTAATAACCTATTTAAATTAATGTTATCATTTGAAGACAATTTCCGGAAAAAACTTAAAAATTGTTCTTCCAAGATATTCAAAGAAACTGCTCCCACTGATTCACAACTTGGACGTTTATACGGAGTCCCAAAAGTGTACAAAACTGGTGGCCCTCTAAGACCGATTCTCAGCTCCATCAATACTTCAAACTATCTGTTAGCTAAATATCTTGTCCCCCACTTTCAAATACTGACTGAAAACGAATTCACAGTAAAAGATACATTTTCATTTGCGAAGGAAATTACCAACCAAGACAGACACAAAGATGGAATTATGGTCAGTTTCGACGTTGAAAGTCTGTTTACAAACGTTCCCTTGGATGAAACCATCAACATAATAATAAATTCACTTTTTCCAAGTTTAAATTATATTAGAAGAATTTTTTACTAAGCAACAACAATTTTGTTTAATTTAGTATTATTTTGTATTTTGACAACGACACCCAACTAGGGCGTCGAAACGTTAATAAAATCATTTTTTTGGTAAAATTGTGGCTTACTTCCTATTGAAAATAGTTGATTATTTAATAAGGATTTCTACAAAAAATTGAACATAAATATTAGATGACAGAAGAGAAATTAGGCGAGGTAACAACAGTGATAGAAAAATTTGTGAACCAAATCCATGCTGGTAAAATGAAAATTGCATTTTGTGCATAAGGAAATGCATTTTCAACGTTGATAGAAAATAAAAAATTTGCAGCTCGTAAAATATCAACAGGAATGAGTTCATTTATAATGGTAAACCTCGTCTCCTGGAGTTTTATCTTATTTTCGTTCGAAATCAGACTTAAGCCGTGTGGGGGGAGGGGGGAAGGGGGAAGGAAGGCAGGATTTGTTTTTATTTGATTCAGAATTGGACCACCATCTCCAGACAGATATTTCTGCCTCCTCAGGCTTTATTAACGGAGCTATGTAGTCACAACTCTGAATCAAATACTAACGAACTGCCTTATTTAAGAGAAATTACCGCGAATGCAACAATTCCACTTTTGAGACGCAAATCAGCGACATCTCGTAAAACGAGGAAGACGAAAAGCCCCAGATACAAAGTTTACTATAATTAAACAATTAAAATAACTAAAATAAAAATAATAAACAATATTTTAAATCTAAGACTTTTCGTTAAAAGAAACTGCTTTCTGGCTGCAACGTTTGCTTTGTCCAACGGTTGTCTTCCATTCTTCCTTTGTGTCCTGCCCAGTTCCATTTTAACATGGCAACCTTCTGGATCACATCTATTAAATTAACACTTTTGATCGTCCTCTCATCTCTTCATTGGACTTGCGATATCTGAGCTTAATGTTGAGCGTTCTCCGTTCCATAGCCCTCTGAGTCACTTAAAGTTTGTGGACTAGGCTGTTGTTAAAAGTCCAAGTTTCAGGTCCGTATATCAGAACTGGCAACACGTACTGATCGAACGTTTTTGCCCTTAAAGTGTTTGGCAATTTTGATTTAAATACTGTTTGTAATCGACCAAATGCTGCCCATGCTAAGGAACATCTTCTATCTATTTGAATCAGCCTCTAAAGCTTTGACAGTTCTATTTTTTAGTATATATACGACTCAATCTTTTCTTTATTGTTGTTGTGCAGAGTTATATTCCTATTTATACAGGGTGTTTCATTGGGAAAGTGACATACGTTAACTGTAGAAAGAGGACACTTAGGCGGTCTCAAAAATACCATACTTAATGGGTCTTACTTCATTAATAACAAAGATACTGGGTGTTTTATCTATTTTGCCATTTTTTATTTGGTTCATAACTTTTTAACCACACTGTATATTTATTTTATATTTGGCACGGAAATATTATTTAAGGTGTACAATCAATTAATTTATTTAAAATTGTAAAAATTCCATGGCCGGATTAAAAAATATTGGAAAAATATTCCGACCTAAAAACAACACCCTGCAAATTAATTTTTTTTAAAATGGATTTTGTATTTGAAAAGAGGATAAAAAAATAAATTGAATGGTATACTTTGAATTTTCGGCAAAATGATTTTTCTGGTAAAAATTTGAATTTAAATTCTGAAATTATGCGAATTGCGAGAGCTTGAAGTAGAAAAAAAAATGAAATAAGATTTAAAACTTGTTAACCACACTGTATATTTATTTTATATTTAATACAGAATATTATTTAAGGTGCCCAATCAATTAATTTATTGACAATTATAAAGAATCCAGGGCCGGATTAAAAAATATTGGAGAAATGTTCCGACCCAAAAAAACACCCTCTACATATTTTTTTTAAATGGATTTTGCACTTAAAAAAGGACGAAAAACTAAATTTAGTGGTATACTTTGAATGTTCGGCAAAATGATTGTTCTGGTAAAATTTTGAATTTGAATTCTGAAATTATGTGAATTGCGAGAGCTCGAAGTAAAGAAATTAAACTGTGACTTAATTTTAATTAATACCATTATTTAATCTAAATTGGTTAAATGTTACCATTTTAGAGTTTTTTTTTTATTATGGCGACAAATAATTCATAACAAATATTCACCTTTAATTAATGAATAAATAATAAAAGAGTCCACAAAAATACATAACTTTAATCAACGAACTATCTTACAAATTAAAAAAAAACAAAAATTTTTACAAAAAATAACTTATCAAAACTATAGTAATTGTTCAAAATGGCCACCACCTTTTCGAAGACAAAGTCTTGCTCTTTTTGTTATTTATCTGACTGACTTCCTAATATCGTCAGGGTTATTTTTCATTTATTGGAAGGCGTCTCGAATCCGTTCAAGAAGTTCTTCCCTACTATTTATTTCCTCGTTATAAACTTTGGATTTTAGATATACAAAAGTTATTTAGCAGCAATCTTTTTCTGTTTTTTTAATGTTTAAGATAGTTCGTTGATTAAAGTTATGTATTTTTTGTGGACTCTGTATTATTTATTTATTTATTAAAGGTGAATATTTGTTATGAATTATTTGTCACCATAATAAAAAAAATACAAAAAGGTTAACATTTTAACAATTTACATTAAATATTGGTATTAATTAAAATTAAGTCTCAGTTTAATTTTTTTACTACGAGCTCTCGCAATTCACATAATTTCAGAATTCAAATTCAAAATTTTGCCCGAAAAATCATTTTGCCGAAAATTCAAAGTATACCACTAAATTTAGTTTTTCATCCTCTTTTCAAATGCAGAATCCATTTTAGAAAATTTTAATGCACAGGGTGTTTTTTTGGATCGAAACATTTTTCCAATATTTTTAATCCGGCCCTAGATTTTGTTATAATTCTAAATAAATTAAATGATTGGACAGCTTAAAGAATATTCAGTGATACATATAAAATAAAAATAAAGTATGGTTAGAAAGTTGTAAGTCGTATTTCAATTTTTTTTGTACATCGAGCTTTTGCAATTCACATAATTTCAGAATTCAAATTCAAAATTTGACCAGAAAAATCATTTTGCCGAAAATTTAAAGTATACCACTAAATTTAGTTTTTCATCCTCTTTTCAAATGCAAAATCTATTTTTTAAAAATTCAATGTACAGGGTGTTGTTTTTGGGTCGGAATATGTTTCCAATATTTTTTAATCCGGACCTGGATTTTTTACAATTTTAAATAAATTAATTGATTGTACAGCTTAAATAATATTCCCGTACCAAATATAAAATAAATATACAGTGTGGTCAAAAAGTTATGAACCAAATAAGAAAATGGCAAAATAGATAAAACACCCAGTATCTTTGTTATTAATGAAATAAGACCCATTAAGTATGGTATTTTTGAGACCGCTTAAGTGTCCTCTTTCTACAGTTAACGTATATTACTTTCCCAATGAAACACCCTGTATCTAGAGATTCTTTGGATAGATGTTTAGTTTTTGCTCGATTTATTTTTAAAATTTTTTATGCCACTGGATTTCTTATTACAATATTTCATTGTCTTGTATATTAGATTCAACTTTAACAATTCTCCATCTGTTTCACATCTGATTTTCCCTAATTGCACTACCTTTTACTTTAAGAACCAACAAGTGCTCGTTCCCCTCTCGAAATTTACCAACAAATAACAATTTTCTGTTCGTTTCCTCCAACACGCGACCCCCAAAAAGTGAATTTCCGGCATTCAACGCGCGTTTCTAATTAAATAGATTATTTTTGTTTGCTTAGATAATCATTTAATAGACCCTTAGCCCTTAATATTTGGCTGTGCACTCCCTTTAGGGACAGATACAATCTGGAGATCGTTATCGAGCACTCTACACGCGCCCTTTCATTCGTATAATATACCAATTTATTTTCAGAAGACTGTTGTACCATTATGCTATATGATGTGTATTTGGTTTTGGATGCATGATTTCTTGTCGATTGACTTTTGAGATATTAGTTTTTTGTAGTGGTTATGAAGCCAATAAGCGGTTTAGCAGTCGGTTCGTTGACATTATTAAAGATCAGAGATATCATTGAAATGTATACGATAATAACTACAATAATAACTGTTTAAATACTTTTTGTTTCTCATGAGAAAAAACCTTATACTGAGGCCACACTAACGTTAACGTTTAACGTTCATTATCGTATTAATTTAGACACCAAAAATTATGCGTATTACGCTGGGGCCACAGTAACGTTAACGTCTAACGTCCATTATCGTATTAACACACCAACAATGATGGAATAAACTGCGCGTTAAAGTGACTGGTCACACTTATTTTAGCGCGTAGTCAGCAGAAAACGCGTTTTTAATCCAATAATTTCAAGATGGAAGTCGAAGCTGCTACGCTGTTATATTTTATGAGTGCTAATTATTATTTTATGAATTTATTATTTTATAAACGGATCAAACAAAAATCAAGACTCAAAAGAAGATGGTGGATGACAAAAATGCACAGAAAACGAACATGGTAATGACATTAAATGCAAACCAGCTTGTTTTATATACCTCATTCGTTCCCATGCCAGATTTTAACGATTTTTTATATTTATTTAAATGGGTCCTATAGTATCCCATAAGTATGTCTGTTTTCTTTTTCAAATCTTCTACCGTCTCTGGAAAAGATAACGATTGCACAATTCGACGCCAAGCGTCACTATGCACACCACGATTTTTATGTGTTTTTTGTCGGGGATCCCATAAGCAAGTATCTGTTTCGAACACTGTTAATAAAAATTCAAGTATTTTCTCGTTAGTACACTCCATTTTCGTAGAACAATATCTATGTAACCTTTTTCACAAAACAAATGGACGGGGTCGAGTTCGCTCCCAATGGTAAGAATTTTACCTGAACTAAAAAAGGTAGAGTCCGAATTGGCTCCCGTAGACAAAATTTATTTTACCTAAATATGTCGAAAATATCAGCCAGCGTTGTCACTTCTTTCAAATTTTCTCTTTTTGTAAGAAACAGGTACCTTCCTAGAAATATCTATGGGAAAGGAGGAAGACCTAACCCTTCGGTCCTAACTTAACTTTCGGGTATTAGAGTGTAGAGCGCAAACCGGCCGATTTCAGGTAAGAGCGCAAAACGGTCGAGCGCATACCGGCCGACACCGATAATTTGTGTTAAAATTGCCACATATGCCAATGTTGAACTAAAACAAACTCTAAAAGTATTTGTCTAAAAGTATAATTTTCCTATAAAAAGTCTATATCACTATGTAAATTTCCTAAGCAGTATAAATATTATACGATTTGGCAACAATGTCTAATGTTTCCGCGATTATATGAGAGCCTACCCTCATATATGCGGGAGCCAATTCGTACCCTTCTAAAATATACCTGAACGAAGCGGAGCGAACTCGACTTCACCCAAACAAATTACTCTGCTGCGCTGCAAGCTAGAGCTTGTTGAAACAGTGTAAGTGTAGCCACAACATTGCGATAAGTAACGGAGTAACTCCTTTGTAGTGTCGAAAGAAACCGACACCCGATCTATCGCCTAACGTTTAACGGCATTAATAATAGATTTGTTCTAGCATCAGTTTCAAACGGTTTGAAACCATCAGCGAATAGTGGACCAGCGCGAGTAGAGGGGATAGCACTGGTGACTATATTATGTTCTCTCAATGACCAACTGTTTGCTGACGGTTTCTGACTAGTTTGACTATTTGCTAGAACACACCTATGGGCATTAACAAATTAGCGTGCTAAGTCCAGAGACATGTAAAAGGATAGACTTGGCTAGGGATATGCCACTCAATGCATCGAGGTGTAACGTCGACATAGGATTGAGTGGTCTAGCCATCTTTGTCAGTCACATGCGCTGGATCTTTTGGATAAAAGAGATAGATAGACCACCGATCGACTGTTTCCATGCTATTTCCGCGTTACGCTTTTTTGAAGAGCATACGAGTCTAGGCTTAATATGTCAATGGCTAAGTCATGGCTACACCTAACGCTTTAGTCAAATTAAGCGTTAACTAAAGGCATTAGGCGTTACTGTAGCCCCAGCATTAAAGGAAATGGCCACACTTACTTTAACGCGTTTTAACACGATAAGTGATGTACTGAAGTCCTTTGATGCGTCGAAGCGACCGCCACTTGAGCGATCACCAAATTCTTAACGTGATTAATAATGACAATAACAAATTAGCGCGCTAAGTCGTTGCCACACGTCTCTTTAATGTCAAATAATGCGATAATTAACGGCATTAGATGTTAGTGTGGCTCCAGCATTAGAGATAATTATTGCGGTTAATAAAAACCTAACAATTCTTATATGGTATTTATACGTTATATTATTATCGTCTCTTCTCCTTCTTCTTAAATGGCTAGTCTCTGGTACTTGGTCGTAAGAAACAAAACCATACCTTGTTTTGTTCTTTAAGCTCTAATAAGTTCTGTGCCTCAACGAAGGTCAACAGTTTTCTTATTGGTAGTTTTAGGAATTCTTCTAGTTCAAACCTCAGTTGACTCAATTCCTGCCTTACATCACTTGGCACATAATATAGTGTGTGTATGGCGTACATTATGTGCCATTCTTCTTTCATATTTTCTTCCATTTCGCACTTTCTGTACCATGGTTTATTCACCTTAACTAGATTTTATAGAGGTAGTCCAGGCTAATAAGGTTTTTCCCATGGCACTTGAACAGCCAGGGTACTGAAGCGTTTTTTCGACAGGTAATACCTATAAGAGCAAATTGTAACTATTTCCTGCGTAGGATCTGGCGGCCATTTTTATTTATAAACAGTTAAGTGTCAAACAATGGCAATTTTCACTTTTTTTTTTCAAATCAATAGAAAATAGGGAAACTTATGGTTTTTTTTAGTACAAAAATATCTTCGAGATTCTGGAAAAAGCTTTAAAACGACGTATTACGAAGTTTGATATACTCATTTATTGTTAATGTAATTGCGAAAAAAGGTCGAAATTGCAAAAAAAATTATTTTCGCAATAACAGTTGTAAAAATTAGTATGCAGCTTTGAAATTTTTGTCAAATAAGGGTTCTTTGGTGCTTAATATGTGATAAAAATTTCAAAGCGATTCATTAAATTGTTTAAATTTTATTCAAATTGTTTTTCCCAGAGAGCATTTTTTGCAATAACATAAGTCAGAAGAAAATGACGTTAGAACCATTCCACAGGTGCAAGGTGTCAAATGAAAGAGCATGAGCTATATTTTCATCTTGGTTTAAGAAAAGTTAATAAAAAATGCATTTATTGGTAATAAATAATTATGCAAAAGTATCGTAAATCTTTCCTTATACACTTTTTATTTTGTTATGTAAGAAATTATACATATTTATTACAATTTTTTATCAATTATGATATAAATAACATTACTTGGTAGTTGTGCACTTAAAACAGGGTAAAAAAGTAAATTTTTTTGGAAAAAGTTATTCAAAAAGTTTATAAAGAAAAATTGACGATACATTTGCATAATTATTTATTACTAATAACTGCATTTTTTATTCACTTTTTTAAACCATGTTGAAAATGTAGCTTATGCTCTTTCGTTTGACACCTGTCGAATGGTTCTAAGGTCATTTTTTTCTGACTTATGTTATTGCAAAAAAATGCTCTCTGGGATAAACAATTTGAATAAAATTTAAACAATTAAATGAATCGCTTTTAAATTTTTATCACATATTAAGCACCAAAGAACCCTCATTTGACAAAAATTTCAAAGCTGTACACTAATTTTTACAACAGTTATTGAGAAAATATTTTTTTTTGCAATTCCGACTTTTTTTCGCAATTATATTAACAATAAATGAGTATATCAAACTTTTTAATACGTCATCTTAAAGCTTTTTCCATAATCTCGAAGATATTTGTACTGAAAAAATCATAAATTTCACTGTTTTCCGTTGATTTGAAAAAAAAAGGAGAAAATGCCATTTTTGACAGTTAATTGTTTATAAATAAAAATGGCCGCCAGATCCTACCAAGGAAATAGTTATAATTTGTTCCTATAGGTATTACCTGTCGAAAAAATGCTTCAGTACCCTGGCTGCTCAAGTGTCACGAACAGGATATATTTTTGTCTTATTACCCTGGCCTAAGGTGGTTTCATAAACGGCAACGTCCAGTCACCAGTTCAGTGACCGTTTTGATCTCTCGTATATCGAGGTTCATAAAATTGTTCGAAAGTTTCTTAACAACATTACTTATTATTTTTTTAGTTGGATTTGCCCTGGCTCTCCAATTCTTTTGATGCTTTCTTGTCATCAGCCATTTCTGAACCTCGTTTTTCGTAGCATCTTTAGTAATGCCATAGAAAGGTCTTTCTTTCTGGTCTGGGCTTTCAAAGGTTTCTCTTGAGCTCTGTTTTGCCAACATATCTGTTCGTTCATTCCCATGCTGGCATGGGATCATGACCCGGCACCCATATTAAAGACACTTTATGGTCTTTTCTAAGGTTGTTCAGGAGATCTTTGCAGTTCCTCACCAATTTTGATTTCGTGAGAGGATTCTTTACTGCCAGAATAACCGATTGGCTATGAAGCGCTAAATGGTCCTCAAGCACTCTACACGCGCCCTTTCATTCTTATAATATACCAATTTATTACCAGAAGACTGTTGTACCATTATGCAAGATGTATGTGCAAGCCACGAGCTTCCCTGTAGATTTCTTGGTTATTGTAATTGTCGGTATTTCTCAGTTGTAATGCCGTAATCCATTCCTCCTTCGTGTTCTCTTTTCTAGGGCCTCATAAAAAGCTTTTTCAATATACATTGTCAAATTCTTCCGTTTCTTCTTTAGATCTGGTTACGTAGACTCATTGATATTAAATTTTTTGTCTTCTTTCACCAACGGAATATTCCTGTTGTTCCAACTACTAGATAATGAAAATATATATCTCCTCAAATGTATAGTCCAGTATCTTCTACTTGCCTTTGACTAGGTTCATTGAGGTGCTGGGAAGATTTAGCCACTGTGTCACTATATTTTGATATGCTCGTACTGCTGATAATCAGCAAATTTGTACCTCCATGTCTCTGAAGCTCTCTCACCCATTGAAATGAAGTCTGTATTTTGTTCGCCTTGTATTGTTGAGGTTAATTCCCGCCATTTATCAAACCCTGAAGATGTCGAGAAGTTAGCTTATCCGCCACCTATGGAGGTGTAATACAGGAGATCCAGGTAATCGGCTCGACTAAAATCACGCCGTAGCTTCTTTCGTAACCTAGAGACCTCAACAAGGGAACGTAAGAGTAAACTTTTGAGCCGGTACGATCTACCACCTCTACTCGGCCATGAGAAGGAACTAACTGTTGGGTTGGGTCAAATGCACCTTTCTTGATCTGGAAATTTCTAAACCGCTTGCGGAGAGACGTGACCTGCTCCAAGTACAATCTAAAAAGGTGAAGATGGTCGATTTAAGCTACAGCAAACCTGTACACAATATGGCCAATGAAAGCCATCGAAAGAACCATGAATGTCGTAAGGCACTGGAAGCTCCCAATTTGAGTGGAATCGAACAGAACACGGAAAGTAAAACACTTGGGTTTGTAATTAATATGATATAAAAATAATAATTAAAACTGGATCAAGGATGTCTGAGGGATTTAAGGTCACGAAAGGATTGAAGCAGGGTTGTTGTATTTCACCTACCCTTTTTAAAATTTATCTGGAACAAGCACTCAAGTTATGGAAAAGAAAATTTTAAACCGCTCTCAATGTCGAGACAACACTATAAACTTTATGTTTCGCTGATGACCAAATTCTGATTGCTCAGGATCATGACTTGAGTTACATGACGCGGAAGCTCATAGAAGAATATAACAAATGGGGTATCGAAGTCAACATTAGGAAAACTGAAGCCATGTGTATTGGAAGGACAAAGCAGATCATTACTTTAGACGATGGGGTAGAAATTAAACACTGTGATAAATGCAAGTGCCTGGGCATGAAGATAACTCAATATGGAACACTCGATACTGCTATAAAAGACAGAAATATACAGGGTAGAAATGTAGAAAAGCCGTATTCATGATGAACGGCATTCTGTGCGACCAAACAATATCTAAGGCGAACAAACCGCTCATATACAATACCATACTTAAAAGTGTAGTCACATATTTATTATGGCAGTGAAACAAAGAACGAAGAAAATGTTATTAGTAACAGAAATGGACTTCTGGAGAAGAGCAGCAGGCAAATGAAGAAGAGATGGGCTACCAAATGAGAGAATACGAGAAATGATGGAAGTCACACATACAATAATCGATGACATAAAAACAAAACTAGTATGGTACGGCCATGTACAATGCCAGCTAACAGGATCCCTAAACAGATTTTGGCATGGACACCACAAGGAAGAAGAAAAAGAGGAAGACCGAGAAGAAGCTGGAGGGAGAAAATTGAAAAAGAACCAGAGGAAAGAGAAATTTCTCTAGGTCTATGGTTAAACAGAGAAGAATGATGGTTAGCAGTCGGAAGGCGTCGGAGAACGCTGTAAACCGATAGTAGTAGTAGTAAAAATAATAATAGTAATAATAAATTATATAGTAGTAGTAAAAATAATAATAGTAATAATACATTATAAAATAGACACAGCGATAAAACAAAAGAAACAAAAGTATGAACAATATTTAAGTGCAAAAACAGATACCAATTGGTCTAATTTCAAAAACCAACAAGCTAAGGTGAGACAAATGATAAGACAGAAAAAAAATGAATCCTGGGATCAAAACTGTCAAAAAATAAATACGTACATAGGAGGAACCAGAAGTACACAAAGCTGGAAACTTATTAAATCTCTTAGGACCAACGACAAGAAAAAAGATTTAATCTCACCAATTTCGTTAGAAGTATGGGACATGTACTTCAGCAAACTGTTACAAGAAGATCGAATGGAATTCAAAATAAAAGAAAATAACCAAAACATACGCGTTGAACCATCTCCTATAAGAATCACGAAAAAGGAAATAAAGGATATCTGTACTTCACTCAAAAACAAAAAAGCACCCGGACCTGGCAATATACCCTCAGAACTAATAAAATATGGAACTGAAAAACTATATGAGCACCTGACAATACTCTTTCAAAACTGCATAAACAAAGTAGAGGTTCCAGCCGAATTTAAAACCTCTACCATTTCAACTTTACATAAAAAAGGAAACAAACAAAATTGCGTCAATTACCGTGGAATAGAAGTTACTAGTACCATTAGTAAAATCTATGGGAAAATGATCAAAAATAGAATAGAAAGAGAATACACTGATATGGAGGCAGAAGAACAGGCGGGTTTTAGAGCTGGTAGATCGACCATAGACCACCTATTTTGTATCACTCAACTTATAGAAAAAAAAAGGTTGCTGTAAATCAAGAAGTCCTTTGTTTGTTGATCTAAAAAAGGCCTACGATAGCATCCCCCAAAATAAGTTATAGAACGCTCTAAGACAAACGAACATCAACTCAAATCTCATAACAGCAGTGGAAAAACTATATGATAACGCCAACGCCAAAGTTAAAATAGGAACGAATGTTTCCAAAGGTTTCGTAGTGGACAAAGGACTGAAGCAGGGATGCTGCCTATCGCCGACACTTTTCAAAATATATCTGGAACAAGCATTAAAACTTTGGAAGCGGAAGTGCAGTGGAATGGGTATACAATTAAATAATAACAACATGTACACTCTATCTTTTGCTGATGATCAAATTGTGATTGCTAACGAATATGACGATCTGGAATACATGACTTGAAAATTAATCGAAGAATACAAAAAATGTGGATTAGAAGTTAACATAGATAAAACAATGTACATGAACATCGGTGGCAACGAGCAGAATCTAGTTTTAAACGACGGACAACACATTAAGTACAACAATAAATATTCTTATTTAGGAGTAGAAATCACGGACGACGGCAAATCAGATCAGGCTATAAAAAAACGAAAGAGCCAAGGTAGAAGGGCCATACCTCAACTAAATAGTATTATTTGGGATCAACATATATCAAAAAAAAAAAAAAATAAACATCGAATATACAACATTATTATAAAGAGCATAGTAATGTATGGAAGTGACGTGTGGCAGTTAAAGACAACTACTGAAAGAACACTACAAGCCACGGAGATGGATTACTGGAGACGTGCCGCAGGAAAATCAAAACTCGAAAGAATTAATAACGAATGTATACGAGAGATTATGGGAGTCACACATACGATTGTCGAAGATATAAGAGTACAACAACTAAAGTGGTATGGGCATGTGCAGAGAATGCCAGAACACCGTCTGCCCAAACAGATTCTAGACTGGTTACCACAGGGAAAAAGAAAAAGAGGCCGACCCAGAAAGGGCTGGAGAGAAGGAATAGACAGAGAGATCCGAGAGAGAGGTTTAGACGAAGACCTTTGGAAAGATAGAGATGCCTGGAGATTGGGCATCGGAAGACGTCGGAGGACGTTTTAAACCGATTATATATATATAATACATTATATGATCCAGTTTTACATTCGCTAAGCTTGCCCCAGGATCAATAATAGTAGCCGTAACCTTCTGAATTGCTTTTATAACGATTTTCATGTGTTATTGCTCGGAAGGACGCCAAATATAATATCACGTTCTCTTCAAATCATAACAATAATTGCATTATACTGTTTAGTTTATAAAACCTCCCAACCAGACTTGTAATACACTCTTTTCCGAGCAAACACCCTCTGTTACAGCATCCCCTGCTGTCGGTACTTGGCAACCCCGCAGTTTTTTCAGAAACACAGTTGTAATTAACACACTTCCAAAATAAAACGATATTGTACGGAATGGTTATTATATAAACTCAAGGGCGTTTATTAAATAGGGTAGTCATACAGGGTGTCTGAATTCTTAATGGTTTTTCATCGTAAAAGTTTATGAAATTTCTCTAAATATTATTTCCAACACATTGTTGTAAAACGAGCTCAATTATTAACGTTTAATGTCGGTAGGAGATTCATACAACACGAGTCAAAGTTTACATGAGTTGTACCACAAAATTAGGTAATACTTCTGTAGTATGATTGAATATCTTCATTTCATTCTGATCTAATTTGATTAAAAATTATTTTCAGTGACATCACAGCTCATTAGGAGCCAAAGCGTTCTTCAGACTAATCCTCCATCCACCCCTGTCTCTGGCAAAACTTCTCCCTGCTCTAATAGATTCTAATTGGTCCTCCATGTTGTCTTATATACATATCTCGGTCTTCCTGATGCTCGTTGTCCCATCAGCCCTCTTTGGCAAACACTTTTCTGACTGTTGCACCTTCCTCTCGCCTTATCCCTCTAAGTCAGTTTCCCCGAAACTTCTATATAACTCCAAGTTGTAAGGCCTACGCCACAAACTTTGCTCTTTTATTTCTCCACATATTCTTTTTAGGACTTTTCGCTTGAAACTTTGAAGCAGTTCTTCATTTTTCTGTGTAAGTGACTTCAATATTTCTGGATAGTTTTGAGGTCATCTGTCTTCTCAAGTCATAGTAACACTTATTGGCAGACACTATCCTTGTTTTAGTTTCTTAGCTGACGTTGTTATCTGTAGTCAATAGAAAGCCTAGGTAATAGAAGGTGTCTACACCTTTCACATCCAAGCCTTCATTTATTAGTTTTGTATGTTTTATTGCTTGACCTAGTACAACACATATATTTGGCATTTTGGGCATCTATATTTAGACCGATTCTCTATACAGATGCCCTTAACGACCGGAATGCATCGGTTAGACACTCTGTGGACCTAACTATGATGGTGATTTTACCTGTCTTAGTCCAGTTTCAACAAAAATGTTAAGAGTAGGTTAGAACATATTCCACAATCTATTATAGAAGAAGAACAACAGAATTTTCGAAAATGCAAATCTACTAAAGAGAGGCGATAGGATGATTAGATCTTAAGCATAGCAAAGTTTGTCGATGTACTTATTATGCCAAAACTCTAAAAAATGTCCCCAGTGCTTTTAACAGAATTACCCCAGTAAATGAACGGGAAATTCGGTGATACCCTGTAATTTTCAGGGGCAGCTCCGAATTACATGAAAATTTGGATTTAGGTTCTACTTACCCTCCACTTCAAAGTTGAAATTATGCCGTTGGTTGCTTTTACTTGGGGGTGACAGTCACCCCTTCTCGGGGGTGATAAAACATACGTTCAAGATAAGACCGGAAATGGATAAATCGACTGATTTTAAGCAACTTTTGTTCTATAGAATTTTTTACGTAAGTCAATACTTTTCGAGTTATTTGCCATTGAAAATGTTGATTTTTCGACGAAAAAACTACGTTTTCAGACGGTTTTTCTCAAATAACTCAAAAAGTATATATTTTATCGAAAAAAATATCCTTAGCAAAAGTGTAGTTTGTAAAAAACCCAAAAAATTGTGTATCATTAAAGTCTATCAATCCAATAAAAACAAAGTTGTAGCTCATGAAAAATGCGTTCTTATTAGTCTAATTCCAAATCGAATATTTCAAGGTGAAATCACCAAAAAATTAAGCACTTTTCAAGAAAAACATAAAAAGCTTTGTTTTAATTGTTAACAAAAGTTTTAGCATTAAAAATAAGCGAGTTACGCTCAAAATAAAGTTGGCCCTCTTTTTTTTGTAAAAAATCATGAAAATCTCACCGTGTTTAGCTCCCCAAATGAAATTAATCGCTACCGCTTTACAAACAATTTACTTACCTATCTATTTTTATATGATCTGTCAGGTATACCGGTTTAAAGTGTTTATTTTTGAACGGGTTATAATTGAGAAACCTTGAATGGGTCATTAATCACGAGTGTATGCAAATTTTGAACAGCCATATCTTAACCAATTTTTGTCTTACGGAGAAACAAAATAAAACTAGCATATTTATAATAGCAAAACCTACATTTTTTTACTCGTTAAGATTTTTCTTATCACTAATACTTTTTAAGTTATTTTGAAAAAATGAAATTTTTCAAAAATTTTTAGAATTTTTTTTTTAATATAAAACCAAATGTTTTCAAAAATAAGCACTTCAAACCAATCAAACTTAGAGATCATATAAAAAATACACATACCGTTAAAGTAGATCGTAAAGCCAAACGATTAATTTCATTTAGGTTGCTAAATAGAGGGAGGTTTTCACGACTTTTTTTACCAAAAAAAAGGGCCAACTTTTTTTTAGTGCAACTCGTTTATTTTTGATGCTGTAAAATTTTGTAAAAAACAAATAATAAGCTTTTCTTCGATACTTTAAAAATGTTAATAAGGTTTTCCCGAAAAACGCTTCTTTCTTCGGTGATTTGGCGTTGAATTATTCGATTCGGAATTAGACGAATAAGAACGTATTTTTCATGAGCTACAACTTTGCTTTTACTCAATTTGTAGACTTTACTGGTACACCATTTTTTTCGTTTTTTCATAGGCTATACTTTTGCTAAAAATATTTTTCGATAAAATATTTCGTTTCGATTAAACGTAGTTTTTTTTTGTCGAAAAATCAACATTTTAAATCGCGAATAACTCGAAAAGTATTGACTTACGTAAAAAATTTGATAGAACTAGAGTTGCTTATAATCGGTCAATTTATCCATTTCCGGCCTTATTTTAAACACGCGCTTTTCACCCCCCGAGAAGGGGTAAATGTCACCCCCCAAGTAAAAGCAACCAACGTTACAAATTCAACTTTGAAGTGGAGGGTAAGTAGAACCTAAATCCAAATTTTCATGCAATTCGGAGCCCCTGGAAATTACACTCCAAGACGGTCATTTATTGGGCTAAATGACCCATCAAATCCTACTTTAGATAGAATATTTAAGAGAATATTTAAAATGTGCAATTGAGCTGCACCCTTTTTTTCGGTGTTTGTTCCTAACTTCCCTAATCAATAACTTGGCTAATCAAAAAGTTGCCGGTTATATTAACAACCTATGAAAGTATATAATTCCGTACAGTCCTATTTTTAATAAGGGGTTATGGACCCAGGTATCGCTTAAAGTCGTGTAATTGTCGTTCTTTAGTGTCAGCATCCGTTATCGCTTGCAAATTTTAGAAGCGTCGGAGGTGTAACCATAGAAGGTTCCCATTGTTTTCAATCTGGTGGGATGTGGAGTTGTATTTTTAATATTATTTTATCTGCTATTGTGTTCTGTCGTTTAAAACCACAAATTTTCACCAGCATCGTGTCTTAAAGTTTACCGCTAATAGAGAAATTGCGGCCCCGGAGAAACTTAGATACCCGATACACTTATAAAGAGCTCTAGTACTACTGTATTGAGGGCACGGAAAGTGATGCCAAATAAATTATTAAGGCTAAGGCAGGCCGCACATCAAAGAAACATGAAACGTAAATTACGTTTCATGGAAATAAACCACTGCTAAACAAATATACGTCCGGCCATTTATGAGACTCTCCGAAAATAAAAATGTGTCATGAGCATGAATCACACTCGTTTCATTGATAGGCGGACTTTGAGATTTGTTTAGCAGTGTTTTCTTTTCATGAAACATGTTTCTCGTTTCATGTTTCATGTTTTTCGTTTCATGTTTCTTTGGTGTGCGGCTTGCCTAAGAGTAAAATGATCATCTTAATGGGATAGATAGATTAAATAGTGCTTTTCAAGATAACGGATTAACCCGCAGACTAGAGCTCCTTCAGAATTAGTCAATGAAGGAGTTTATAATATATTATCTCTTGTCTAATATTTTGTTGTATGCATTCTATACTCTACTGATATCCAGTATTAAGGCATTCTTCTTCTTCTTCTTCTTCTTGTAGTGCCGATCCGTTTCGGAAGTTGGCGACTAGTGGCGACCATAATGGCTGTTTGTACTTTGCACATTGTTGCCTTGAAACGATTTGTGGTTGTTGTGTTTAAACGTGTACGTATAGATTTTTCAGTCAGGAAATCCTTCGCCAGGAAGGTTTTCCAGGTTTTCCTGGATTCCAGGAAGGTTTTCCTTATACTTTTCCCTGTACGATTAGTTGCAGACGTCCATATCTCTTGCTGTTTCTCATGATGTGACCGAGGTATTCGATTTTGTCTGTTTTTATTGTGGTTAACCCCTCTTTTTCTTTTTGTATTCTTAATAAAGTACCCTGATTAGTAATTTGGTCGGTATACGATTCGACGATAAAGCCACATTTCAAAAGCCTCAATTTTCTTGCATGTGGCTTCTGTGAGAGTCCACGACTCAACTCCGTACAACAGTATAGGAAAAATATAACATCGTAGTGACCCGATTATTAGGGATATCTACAAATGACGACATTGAATAGTAACGGCTTCTATGAAGCCAGTTACTATTAAATTTTGCTACAACTAACAGTTTTGGATAAATACTTGCCAAATAAAACCAGAAAGAGACGATTTGTGTAAATAAAAACAAGCACGTAGTCGTTAGTATAAATATAAAACATATTCTAGTAATAATCCAAATAGTTCCATTAAAATTTGCCGCACACACTTTCCATTATAGTGGGACTAACTGCGTCTATAAATTGTATTTGCTATTATTCGATTTTGCCGATGGTTCTAATTAAGCGGTCATAATCAATGCTAGTAAACTAAAACCGATTACACAGAAATATAAATTTTCTGGAATGCGTATCGGTTACAGAAGTTTCATTTAATTTTGAAATACTACTAAAACGGACATGATCCATCATCATTACGAATCCCCATAAAAGCATTTTTGAAATATTCAGATTAACCCATTCAAATTATATTCAAATATATATTATATAGTTATATATGCATAGAAAATATACAAATACACAAATAGAACAAATATATATATATATATATATATATATATATATATATATATATATATATATATAAATATAAATAGAAATAAACAAATAGAAATAAACTAACCACTTTATCAGATGAACAACAAGAATTCAGATCCGGAAGATTCTGCGTACGCCGTATTTCTACTAAGGCACATCATAGAAAAGGCCATCGAGTACAATAAACCAGCATATCTACGTTTTATAGACCTGACAAAGGCTTTCGATCGCATCCAAGTCGAAGACATCTTACACCTACTGTATAGAAGGAACATATCAATCAATAATATACAAACCATCTACTTCCATATAGTCCAGAAAGCCTCTGCGCATCCGCTAGGAAAAATATTCTGATTCGGATTTTTTGCACAATCTTACTCAAAAAGGACTCCTTTTAACAAATTTGCATGTTGCCAGGACCAAAAGGTGGTCAAAAATTTTTTAAACGTTTTTTTTTTGTTATTTTCCTAAAATTATTTTTTTGCATGGAAAAAAGTTTTTTTAGGTTTTTTGGATCATTCCAAACAGAAAAGGTATTTAGTGACTTTTCTCTAAAAATGATAGTTTTTGACATATAAGCGATTAAAAATTGAAAAATTGCGAAATCGGCCATTTTTAACCCTCAAAAACTACCTGAAAAACTGAAAATTTTAATATTGCCAAGGTAGGTAGACAGTCTTTAAACATCGATTGATGAAATCCCGAAGAGTTTTTTGCAATACAATATTCAAAACTCCTTTGTTTTTTAATTGCTAATCAAGCGTGCGCGACACTATTTTCCACCGACAGTATGGTGCAAATGAAAGGAATAAATTCGTTATTTCGTAAATTGGCAACTTTAAGGAAAAATCCCGAAACAGGTCAATTTTTATTTTTAAGTTATGTAATTATGGCATATTACTGATATTTGGTATTATGTACTAATGATATTTGGTCCTCAAAGAGATGAATTGACAGGAGAGTGGAGAAGGCGCCGCAATGCTGAATTGGTGACTCTATATGGTACTGAAAACATCGTCAGACATATAAAAGCTAATCGGATAAGATGGGCAGGTCATGTAGTAAGATCAGAGGAAGACAGAGTGCTAAAGACAGTGTTCTTCGAGAGACCAGACGGTAGAAGATCAGTGGGCCGTCCCAGAAAAAGATTGAAGGATGATGTTGAAACCGATCTATCTAGGATTGGGGTACAACAATGGCAAATCGAAGCGCAAGATCGCAGACGATGGAAGGCCGTAGTGGATGCGGCGAAGACTCACCCCGAGTTGTAAAGCCAGTCAAGAAGAAGAATTGTGGCATATATGGTTTACTAGTGACGTCATCCGTCTGGGCGTGATGACGTAATCGATGATTTTTTTAAATGAGAATAGGGGTCGTGTGGTAGCTCATTTGAAAGGTTCTTTAATTCTCTATTCAGTAAACATTTACACAATTATTTATACAGGGTGTCCTTCTACTTCCTTTTTTATCAAATAATTTAATTTAATAAAAATTTTTTGGACACCCTGTATAAATAATTATGTAAATGTTTATATTACTGAATAGAGAATTGAAGAACCTTTCAAATGAGCTAGCACACGACCCCTATTCTTATTTAAAAAAATCATCGATTACGTCATCACGTCCAGATGGATGACGTCACTAGTATACCATAAAGGCTACAATATCATAACTTAAAAATAAAAATCGACCTGTTTCGGGATTTTTCCTTAAAGCCGCCAATTTACGAAATAACGAATTTATTCCTTTCATTTGCACCATACTGTCGGTGGAAAATAGTGTCGCGCACGCTTGATTATCAGTTAAAAACCAAAGGAGTTTTGAATACTGTATTGCAAAAAACTCTTCGGAATTTCATCAATCGATGTTTAAAGAATATCTACCTACCTTGGTAACATTCAAATTTTCAGTTTTTCAGATAGTTTTTGAGGGTTAAAAATGGCCGATTTCGCAGTTTTTCAATTTTTAATCGCTTATATGTCAAAAACTATCATTTTTAGAGAAAAGTCACTAAAGACCTTTTCTGTTTGGAATGATCCAAAAATCCTAAAAAAAAATTTTTCCATGCAAAAAAAATTTTAGGAGAAAAAAAACGTTTAAAAAATGTTTGACCACCTTTTGGTCCTGGCAACATGCAACTTTGTTAAAATTAGTCCTTTTTGAGTAAGATTGTGCAGAAAATCCGAATCAGAATATTTTTCCTAGCGGATGCGCAGTGGGTTTCTGGACTAATAATCGAATACAGGCAAAGATAAATGGAAAACTAACACAGTTTATACCAGTACAAAGCGGAGGCAGATAAGGTGACATGTTAAGCCCACTGCTCTTTAATATAATAGTGCACGAAATAATAGAAGCAATACGTAAAGGTCATGGTTACAGAATCGGGAACGAAGAAATCCAAATATTATGTTATGCAGACGACGCCGCATTAATCGCCGAGACAGAAGACGATCTCCAAAGATTAACACACATTCTAAGTACAACAGCCAAGAAATACAATATGACAATATCAGCAGAAAAAACCAATTGTATGACAACATCTAAATACCCACTACGATGTAAAATAGAAATTGATGGGAAAATAATAAAGCAGGAAGCAAGGTTTTGATATCTAGGAATATATATACCTAACTAGCTATGGAGATGTTTAACAAGAAGTACGACAACAAAGCTTAATAGCAAATAAAGCGGCGGGATCCCTTAATGACACAATCTGGAAGAACAAACACCTAAGATAAGACACAAAAGCAAGAATCCATAAATCAGCAATTAGACCTATATTGACATACACGGCAGAGACATGACCTGACACATCTAAAACGAGACGACTACTAGAAACACCAGACATGAAAATATGTCGACGAATATCAGGGAAAAGTCTGTTGGATAGGGAGAGAAGCGAAATCATAAGAAGAGCATGCAATGTAGCAATGTAGTCACCCATAAATGGATGGGTGACAAAACGGAAACACGAATGGAACGAACACATTAGTAGAATGTCAGAGTGTGAAGTATTTCATAATGATTCCTATTTTACATAATACTAGGCTATGGTCGCTACCTACATCTGCTGAGTTGACATATTACGTCGATTCTTTTTGACGGATGTATATCTCTGTTGGTTATAATATAATCTATTATAGATCTTTGTCCACGGGTGTTATTGAATGTATACTTGTGTTGGTCTTTGTGGCCAACAAATGTGTTGTTTATTCTAAGTTCGTTGTTCGTGCAGAAGTTTATCATCAGTTCTCCATTTTCGTTTTTAACATTTTCATTACGTTTTTGCTTAATTCCGGGTATTACTTGGTTACTTATTCGAGCGTTAAAATCCCTCAGTATTATCATCTTCCCTCTAACTTGATCTAGTACTACTTGTAATTCGTCATAAAAGATTTCCCTTTGTTGTTTGAGGCTTGTTATTTTCTGGGCCGTATACTCCGATGATGTTCAGGTCTTCCTTTTACATTCTAATTTTTGGTGTGACAAATCTTTCCGATATATGTATATTGACACTCTTTGATGTGATTTTGGTATTTTTGATGTATTAGTAATGCAACGGTAGTAATGCTACACCTGCTGTTCTAGCTGTTTTCTTTTTTTACTCCACTGTAGATTAGTATATATTCAACTAATCTTGATGGTCCTTTTGCTTTCGTTTTTGTTTCCTGTAGAGCTCTTATATATATATATATATATATATATATATATATATATATATATATATATATATATATATATATATATATATATATATATATATATACCGGGTGGTGATTTGGAACACGGGCCATAGGAAACTCAATGTACAATTCTAAACTGTTGAATTCCTGCTTCCCTAATTATTTTACATCAAAAGTCATAAGAAACTATTTATAGAGAATTGAAATCTGTATTGAAAACAGCTGTTAATATTGTTCTACGAACAATAATTATTCAAAATTTTGTAAAAATATAATACAATTTTCAGAGAAATACGCCAAAGTTACGCCACACACAGTGCAATAATGTGTATAAGTTTGCATTCGGTGACAATGAATTTATTATATTAACAATTTGAACTGTCAATTTCTTTATTTATTTTATCATTTATTGTTTAAAACACAATAAAGTTGATCAGATACCCCCAGTTAAGGAGAAAGTATTAATAATAAAGATATTTTCTTCAGTCAATAGTGTGCTCACTGTCAGTTAGATAGTAACGTGTGGCCTAACATGCCCACACATACCTACTGTGGTGAATACATTATATTCTTCAAAATTTTTGGAATGTGTTTAAATCGTAGAACAATTGTAACTTCTGTTTTTAATACAGATTTCAATCCTCTACAAATACATTCTCATGACTTTTGATGTAACATAATTAGGGAAGCAGGAATTCAACAGATTAAAATTTTACATTGAGTTTCCTATGGCCCGTTTTCCGTTTCACCACCCTGTATATATATATATATATATATATTTGTTTCTCTTTTAAGGGTGATTTATTGATCTCTAGTGTAGATGTATACTATGTGTTTATGTATAAATATAAAACAATAAAATACATTATGAGTTAATTTCTTTTAAAACTGTAAATCTTGAGCTCTTATATTTTTAAAAAGTTTTCTTAAAACTCTCACATTTTTTAAATCAGTATTTCGTCAAACTGCATTGAAAATGGCATCTGCTTTTTGACACTTACAACCACCCGTGAAGAGGGTTCTTCACACCTAAATAAAAACCAATAAAGTTTTAAATTTAACACCTCTGTTTTTTCAAACAACCGAAGAAAAGAAGGTACCAAATAAAAAATCCAACGATTATCACCAGACCTGTACCATTATTATTTTTCGCGTATGAAAGTGGACCTTGTGCAGCAGTGCATAAGAACTATAATTCCTCGTGTGGAAATCATGAGTAATTTGCGGGGATGTAACTCAATAATGAAATATTCGAGTTGTAACTCTACACCGATGTGTATAAAAGCCCTTAAAACGAGATCCCCTTTGTGCAAATCCGCCCTATAACTACTCGAATTTCAAGTCCCTTAGTAGATAAGTTTGCTCAATAAAAAACAAATTTGGGGCATTAAATGACACAAATATGTATTGGTAGTTCTGGATTTGTTTGTCTGAATAAAGAATTATGATACAGTTTACAAACTAAAGAAAACATTTTACTCGATGAAGGTAACTATAATACCTACATTCTTTAAGGTTCTTTCATATAAAAATACACAGGAAAATCATTCAATGTGAGTACTTTCGTGTGGTTCTTAAATAATTGCTAGTCAGCAGTTCCTTGTCGTCTAAAACTCACATTTTTAACAACTACTTTAGTTTGAATATGGTCTGGCTTTGATTTTTTTACTACAAAAACAAGAATTAAATTTGTTTTCGTGGAAGAGTTGTTTTTAAAATCTTTCTTCTCAAAAATACAAGTACAATGTTTGTTACCGGACTATATTATGAAAATTTCTTTGATTTCTTTCTGTGGCGCCTTCTCAACAACCGCATTTTTGCAAGACGACCACGCATCCTTTGCGACCTCCGAACTGCAATTGAAGAAGAATTTTTTGAAAACCTTCGCGCGCAGCTTTTTACCGGACCTGCCTCTCCGTTGCGAAAGGTTGTAGCATTGTTTATCTACACAGTCTAGTTAGTCTAGTTAGTGGTCTAGTTATACAATGGTTGTAGTAAATGCACTGATCAAGATGGGCATCAATTTGAACACTAAGCCTCCGCAGACTGCAGACTTTTTATCGGTCGATAGTTTGGTCGGCTTCTTAATCAGTACAGAGAGGTATGCAGATGCGCACATTACACCGATTTAGTCTCGGCCGACAAAAAAGTTTGATGGGCTTCCCGATTGCATTCAAAATAAAAAGTCGACCAACTGTCGGCCGACTGTTTAATCAGTATTTTCTAACTACGACGTGCGCACACACGACGATTGTTTTATCGGCCGATAGTTCAGTTTGGAGAACTCTCGAACAATTTTCGGATTCGGAATGTAAATGACGTTTGAATTTTTGCATACAGTCATGTTTAAGACAAGGAAGGAAGGAAGGTAGCCTTTTGTTATCCTTTCAGAGAAGTAGAGAACTACAGTAATGTAATCAATAATGCAAATATCCTAATATCCATTCCACTGTTGTAAGTCACGTATGTTAACAATATAAACAGAAATAACAACGAGAATAGCAGGCAATGGATAAGAGAATAGCCTTTCTTTAGAAAATGTATTAGCATCTTTTGCTTTGACAATATAAATTAGTATTTCCACGATTCCACGCCAAAATTCCCATTAAATTTTCGTAGAGAAAAGAATAGAAAGATGGTTTAGGGCAGTGTTGCCAGGGCCAGGGCTACCGAAATTTCGGTAAGTCTACCGAGGTGGGCTCCTTCTTCTTCTTTAAGTGCCGTCTTCTAATCGGAGGTTGGATAGCATCATCACTATCTTTACACTATCTACCGCTGCTCTAAAGAGTTCTATAGAACTGCATTTAAACCGAGCCCCTTAAATTCTTCAACCAAGACCACTCCTTCAGCCTCTTATCTTTCCCTGTATTATCAGTCTTAGCATTTCATATCGCTGCCCCCTCATTACGTGTCCCAGATATTGTAACTTTATTATTTTTATTGTGTTTATTATTTCGCTCTATTTGCCTTTTTCTCCCAATATTTCTGTGTTCCTTTTCTTCTGCGTCCATGCTATTCTAAGCATCCTTCTGTAACACCACATTTCAAATGACTAGCTTATTTATGTGTTCTTGCTTCAATATCCAACTTTCAATTCCATATTTCAGTATCGAGAATACGTAGCATATCAAAGCTCTTACTCTCAGTTCTAATCTAAGGTCTTTGTTGCAGATAATTGTTTTCATTTTAACAAACGCATTTCTTGGTACATATTCCTATCCTGGTCCATATTTCTTGGTTTGACCATTTTTCTCTGAAATACAGGTTCCTAGGTATTTGTATTTGTCAACCCTTTCTATCGGCACATTTCCGGCCCGCGAAAGTATTTTAATCCGGCCCGCCAAGGTTCTATTGACATGGATAGTATACCTATAGCTTTAGCACAAAATGTATTTTTTCTATAATTGTGGCCCTCCTATAGAGTTTCTCCCCTTTGTGGCCCCCCATTAAAAAACTTTGTCCACCACTGACTTATACCATAGAACGTATGACGTGTGGATGCCTTCACATATCTGGGCACAGACGCACAGAAATCAATTAGAAGAATTCCGTAAGTAGCGACATTAATGCCTGTATTTCCAGTGGGAATTGTACATACTATAAAAGATTCATAATATCGAAATTATTATACTTATATATAATATAGCTCAACAGGCCTTAAAAGCCTATGGCTTGGAATTTCTCCACGGGTTTCCTTCATTTTCTCCTGTCCATGGTCGAAGTTCTCCAATTTGATATCCCGATTTTTTCCAGGTCTTCCTTACATACTTCTAGCCACTTTTTCCTGGGTCGTCATCTTCTCCTCTTTCCTTTCCCTCTCAGCAGCGAGTCCTTTGATCACCTTCCGTCAGCCATTCTCGCAAGATGACCTAACCAACTTAGGGCCGGTTGTTCGAACGCTAATCAACAATGATCACTATCAAATATTTAATTACTGTCAAAACTGTCAATGTCAACTTTGGTTGGGTTGCTAAAAACATAATTGATTACAATTCTAAGACTATAATCAATTAATATAACAATAATTATTAACATAACTGATAATAAATCTCATAATTTTAATTAATTATGTTTTCAGCAACCCAAACAAAGTTGACATTGACAGTTTGGTGACAGTAATTAAATATTTGATAATGATAATTGTTGATTAGCGTTCGAACAACCGGCCCTTAGTCTCTTTGTTCTGACCTTATGGCTTATTTCTGGTTCCGGTACAGCTCTCTGATCGATCAGAGTCTGATCTCTGCTTTTGTTCGTCTCCTCCAAACGTCTTCATCGTTTTTTACTCCCCCGAATATCTCCCTTAGGACACTCCGCTCCCAGATGTTCAGCATATTTTCTTGATTTTTGTTCATGACCCATGTTTCGCCCCCGTAAAGAACTGTGGGCTGGATCACTGTTCGGTAGTGTCTTAATTTTGCGTCTCTGGAGATGTTTTTGGCTCTTAGTAGTTTGTGTAGGGCTCCGATTGTCTTTCTTCCTCTCTAAATTCGTTTTTTAATTACTTAGCTTTCTTCCCCTTTACTTGTTAGCGTTACTCCTAGATACTCAAACTCCGTCACCTTTTTGAAGCAATACTCTTTATTCTCGTTATTTGTGCAAGTTTTCTGTTGTGTATCTTCATCTGAGGTCTGTCCCATTTTAATATACATACTTTGTTTTTTGCTTATTAATACTCAGTCCATACTGCTTGGCCTTTACTTCAAAGAGTTTGAAAATCCTCAGCAGTTCCCTTTCCGTTCTTGCCATTAGCACCACATCGTCCGCAACTTCCAGAACCTGGTTTCTGTTGTCAAAGATTATACCTTTCGTTCGTATTCCACTCTCTCTCAATATTGCCTCCAACAAGAAATTGAAGAGTACTGCGGATCTCCCTGCTTTAATCCCCTTTTAACTTCAAATTTAGACAAATTGGATGTAGATATAGAACAGGGAACCAACCGCCAAATTGTGAAATATTAGTTTCTGTTGTTAAATAGATTTATACAATACCCCTGCACCCAGCTCCAGAATATAAACCTTAAATAATACTCCTAGCGCCATCTATTGACGAAAGGTTTATGTTCTTATACAGTTTCGCGAAATAGTAATTTTAGAACAAAGATCCACAATAATCTGAAAGTTTATAAGAATGTCGGGTGTAAAACAAATATTAAATCTTTTAAAAGGCTCTGAAGTATTGCCAGGACCAATGCACATAATAAACAGCAGGTAAGTTTACAAATTATTACATTTTTATACGGATTTTATAACCTCAAGTATGTTACTTGGTTCCTTTTTCAATAATGAAGTTAAGTGAAATGTGGGGGTTTGGTACTTTTTATTGTTGTTTGGTTCCATGTTCTAAAATGTCTAGTAGGAATAATATGGATTCTCTTCTTATTGGTTCTTTGTTCAGAAATATGATATTTATGGAATCCGAAGTTATGTGCACATAGGTACCTAGATGTTTTCGTATTTTGCTAAGATGTTTTTTGGAGTAGGATTTGCACGACAATATTCCTAATCATCTTATTCGATGAACACAAATTAGGTAGTCAGACATTACTTTGGTGTTGTGTAATAAATCAAAATATATTTAGATACCGTTTTTTTATAGTCAGTTTGAAAAAAATACTGGTTTATAAATACGCCACTACCTATTATAGCTTTGTTTCAGGATAATCGTAGCTTAGGTAACAACAAAGATAGTTATCCAAATGGTAAGCAAAATGGTGCAAGTAAGGAAAATAGTACAGCTGAGGCTCATAATACAACTATGGAAGGCCGGAACACCGATTTATCTGAAGAGAGTGACTTTGACGACAAAATTGCAGATCCTGATTTTCAAAATGATGAAGCCTCATATCCAGAAAGTACCGATGATTCATCAGACAGCAGTGCAAATACGGGACACGATTCTAACAACGAAAATTATACTCAACAAGTAAACTACGAAGAGCATTGGAAAGGAAGACCAAGAAAAGAAAGAAAACGGAAGTACATTGGACAAACAAAAGCAATTCGGAGCACTTTAAAAAACACCAATAAACCATATATTTCTAAAAGAGGGTTACACGTAGATTCTAAACAATTTATTGACTATCAACGTAACTGTAAAGAAAAATGTTATACAAAAATTAATAGTGACATCCGCAGAGAAAATTTTGAGAAATACGTTGGTAGTTATGATCTTCAAACATCATTTATTATTGGCTTGGTCATAAAAGCCATAAAATTTCAGCAAAGATTGTATGGGCCTGAAGATTATGCAGATGTTATGAGAAGCTGCAGGAAAAAAATGCAATAACAGTGAACACCATGACTACTAGTGACTTCTAAGTTCAAGTACTCGAGAAAAAATGATTGTCAACAGAAAAACCGATATTATAGGACAAAAAGTAAACTGGTTGTTGGTTCGAAAAATTAAAATCGAGAAGGTCCATTTAGTTTACTTTTTAAATTATCACATCATGATGATGAACAGTTTATTTAAGTTGATTTAAAACCAAAAGTTAAAGGTAAACCACAGCTGTCATTAACAACTGAATTGGAGCTTTTATGGATGACTGGGAAACCTATTTCTGCGCCCAAGTTAAATGATATTAAATCTATTATACATTTGATTCCTAAAAACGAGCAAAACTTTTTAACATCATTGCTTGCTAATGATGCTATTATAGATGATGTAGGTAAATGGTTATGATGGTGACATTGATTTTGAGTTTGAAACTGAAACTGAATAATGAGGCAGATTTTGTTAAAAAGTTCTATCAAACATAATAATTACCATTTTTTTTATTTTCTTTTACCTTTATTGATACCTGTTTGTAGCATTAAATATTGTTTTTACGTTTTTGTACAAGGAACCACATTACTTTGTTGGAAAATAAACCTGTTTTATTTGGTGACTTGACAATTTCTTGTGTTCCCTGAAACCTACTCGTTGCTAATTTATCAATAGAAATATTTTGTTGTATTATAAAAAAAATATTCCTATTTATACATGGAACCAAGTGACTGGTTCTTTTTAAAATTGTATAAAAAATATTGAAATTTAATTTTTTAAAAAGGAACCAAGTAGCATATTTATTTTATGAATGATATTTTTTAAACTACTTTCAGACAACAAGAGTATAAATTACCTATACTAATATTAGACGTAACCTACAATATCTTAAAATAACCGTTGTTCAAAATAATCGATTCTAACTGATGACAATCAATTTTGTTGATTTTCTCAGTTGTTACTTGATGATGCTTGGTTCCCTGTTCTATATCTACATCCAATTATTAGACAAAATTAAAAAAAGGTACCTACAGAACATTAATTATTATTAGACCCGTAGTAATCTAAGATTGTGAGATCTGGGTAATAACAAAAATGAAGCGCAACTCAAGACATTGGAGAACAAGATACTGAGAAAAGTATACGGTCCAGTACAAGAGTAAGACCGCACATGGAGAATCAGAAGATATAACGAAATTATTAAATTACAATGATATTACAAAGATTTGTTAAGTCAAATACTGTCATAGTTGGGACATGTCCAAAGACAAGAAAATACAAAATCAATAAAGAAAAGATTTTAAAATTGAAGACGAAAGAAAGCAAGACACAGAACTAGATGGTTGGATGACATGGAAGACTACCTGAAAACTGTGAATGTAAGACAATGAAGGAGAAGAGCACAAGAAAGGCCTGAATGGAAGGACATAGCAAGACAGGCAAAGACCCATTCAGAGATATGATGCCAAAAGAAGAACAGACTGAGGTTCCTAAAGGTATTCTGAGAAAGACAGTAGAAAAAAAATCAAAAGAGAGAGAAAGTCTTAACATAGTACAAACCTACGCTTTCCAGTTCGAATAAGTGAGATTCTGGATGTAACATGTTCCATAAAAATATAATTCAGTTTATAAAATCCAGATTTTTTATAATATAGGTTATTTAGATTTGCTGGTTTTAAAAGATTTATCTACTTTATTTGTTTTTTCGAGCACGAAGTAAATGTCTCGTATGTGTTGATTTTTAAAAATAGTATTTTTTAAAGTCATCTATTTGTGGAAAGTAAATATCTTTCATTTATTTCTACAATTTGGTCCAATTTGAATAATTTTGAATTTAAGCTAACATTAAAAGAATTAAAAAATATGATCAGTGTTATTAACTCACCCTGATTACCAAACCGCGTTTCAAATGCGTAATTTTTGGTTAAAACTCTTTGACGTTGATTAAACAAAATCCCCTCCCCCAGCCCGTTCGCTTTCCCCAAATCCAACCCCTACTTAACGAGCAAAATGCACAATTGTATCCGTTCAAATTAAAATGTAACAGTCATTAAAAGCGAAAATGAGCGTTGTACAATGGGGATAAAAAAGCGCAATTAAAAATTTGAATGTAAGACAAAGCGGCATCAACACAAATACTTTCGGACGGTTATTGTTCTTCGAGAAACAAAAGAAAACCAATAGTTAGCAAATGGTTTGTAACTTATAATAGATTGAATCAGGGACGGTGATTGAGATAGGAATACAGGCAATAGCTTTAAATTTGCCTCTCACACTTTTAATGAGTTGAGATAAAATGAGTATTTTCTTGATTTATTATACTTAGATACAGCTCTGAAAATTCGGACATAGAAGATGGGACATAGATCTTCAAAACTATATGGTCTCCAAAAAGGGAGTGAAAGTAGCAGTACCAAAAGCTAAAGCAGAAGCGTATTTAAACCTATACGATCAACTTGATACCAGGGAAGGCGAAGCAAAGCTATATAAAATAGCCAAACAGAGAGCAAAGAAAGCAAGAGATTTTAATCAGATTAGATGTATCCGAGATGAAAATAATAAAATACTAATTTACGAAAAAGATGTCAAAAAGTGATGGAGAAAGTATTTTGACAGTTTATTAAATGAAGAATTTGACAGACAGCCTGTGGAGTTAACGGAGACAGTAACAGCAATGGTTACCAGAATAACAAACGAGAAAGTGGCTCAAGCGCTTAAAAAAATAAAGAAAGGAAAAGCAGTCGGACTAGATGATATTCCTGGTGAAGTATGGAGAGCATTGGGAGAGACAGGAATAAGTTGGCTAGCAGGTCTATTTTATAGAATTATGGAAGTTGGACAAATGCCAGACGAATGGAGAAGCAGTATATTAGTACCTGTCTACAAAAACTAGGGAGACATACAACAACCTACAAACTACAGGGCTATAAAACTACTTAGTCATACTATGAAAATATGGGAGAGAGTAATTGATAGACGGATACGTGAAGAAACCGAAATATCCGATAATAAATTTGGCTTTATGCAGGGCAGATCAACAACAGATTCAATTTTCATAGTAAGGCAACTGATGGAAAAATACAGGAATAACGAGACCAACGCTCATATGGTATTCATTTACTTTGAGAAAGCACATGATAGAGTTCCTCGAGAGATTCTGTGGTGGCACTCAATAAGGAAGGAGTCCCTGGCGAATATGTACTTAAAGATTGTGAGAGATATGTATGAGGGAATAACGACTAGTGTTAAGACAGGTGTGGGAGAGACTGATAAATTTCAGGTGAAAGTAGGATTGCACCAAGGCTCGGTGCTTAGTCCTCTTTTATTCTCATTAATTTTGGACCAGATAACAGCGAAACTACAGGGAAGCATTCCATGGTGCCTAATGTATACTGATGTTAATAGGAAATAGTGAGACTTAGAACAAAAACTGGAACAGTGGAGACAAGCTCTGAAGGAAAAACGTTTAAAACTTAGTAGGACAAAAACAGAGTATTTGGAATGTTCATTTAAAGATGGAGTTACTACAAATAAAATGGTATCTTTGGATGGTGAAATGATTGTGAAAAGCAATAGTTTTAAGTACCTAGGATCGGTATTATAGAGTAATGGAGAAATAGATAAAGATGCTTGCAGTAGAATTAGGGCTGGATGGATGAAGTGGAAAGAAGCGAGTGGTGTGTTGTGTGACAGAAAAATTCCAATGAAGCTGAAGGGAAAATTCTATAAAACAGCCATAAGACCGGCTATGATGTACGGAGCTGAATGTTGGGCAGTGAAAAAGAAAGAGGAACAACGAATGCATGTGGCGGAAATGAGAATGCTTAGATGGATGAGTGGAGTAACAAAGAAGGATAAAATTAGAAATGAGTATATTAGAGGAACTCTAGGTGTGGCACCAATTGATGCCAAAATGAGAGAGCATAGGTTAAGATGGTTTGGTCATGTTCAACGTTGAGACGTTAGTCACCCAATACGAAGAATAGCTGAAGTGCAGATTCCTGGAAGTAGTAGGAGAGGAAGACCAAAGAAGACCTGGGGGAGACGATAAGGCAGGACATGTTGGTAAAGGGGATTAACATTGATATGACCCAAGATATAATTGTGTGGAGAAATGCAATTAGGGAAGCCGACCCCTCATAAGGATACGGCAAAGAGAATGATGATGACAGCTCTTAAAATTAATCAGGAACCTCGAAAACGTTATGCCGAGTTTACTATACCTAGTGATCTAAATTACTAAGAAGTAAACTAAAACACCGTACACCATTGTCTTGAAGGTACCGTTGCTCAGTTCTGGTAGATTATGAGCGAGTCGTTCATAGAGGTGGGAAACACAAAAAAATGGATATTAAATGACAAATAATAAACATGGAAGAGAACAACTCTTCAAAAGAAAAGAGTGCCACTGTTTTTAAATGTTTGAATAAAAATAAACAAAACTGGAATATTTGAAACACAAGGAAAAAAGTACAAGTACTATACTACTACATGTCGGTTTATAAAGTTCTCCGCCATTTTTCCAATCGCCACTTTGTCTAGTTGTTCCATAGGTCCTCCCTCTTATATGTTTCTATTTCTCAGCTCTTTCTCTTTGTCTATTCCTTCGCTCTAACTTTTTCACGGACTACCTCGTTTTCTCTTTCCTTCTGGTTACCATTTTAGTATTTCCTTTGTAACTCGTTGTTCATCTATTTTTTGTATATACCCGAACCAGATAAGTTGTTTTATCGATAAGTTATCTGTGATTGTTTGTTTGATTCCCATTGTTTCTTATAATGTGTTTGGTGGTAATCCTTTCTCTTCTAAATCTTCCTGTTGTTCTTCTCCAAAATCTCATTTGCGTTGCTCTTTCAGCGTTGCTCTCTCAGCTTTGCCAGTATTGTTTCTTTCATTCTTTCAGTGGACATAGATAGATCGATTTAAAGAGGTGGTCTTCTGGCCTATTCCACTGCGACCTTTTCATATCTATTGTGGTAATTTAGTCCTAGATAACATTCTCTAGGATCCTTTTTAGAAAGTATAATAGCTTCGAGACTAAATCTTCTATGTAGCTATTTGCTGTTAGATTTTCTTCTACTATTGCAAATAACCGTAGATTTGCCAGACTGTCACACTGACATAGAATGTACTCTGCTGTTTCTTCTTTCAGGTGACAGAATCTGCACAGGTCGTTATCTGACAATATCAGCTTTAAATGCTTATTCAGCTTACAGTGCCTTATTATCAAACCTACTATGGCTTTGACTAAGGACACACTCACCTCGCAGCTGTATAGAATGATACAAACATAATAAATACCCAGAATAACCAAACAGAGTAATAAGATAAAATATTCAAAATTATGACAATCATGATAACTAACCCCAGTACTTTTTTAAATAAAAAAAAAAACACTGCGATGGCTTAGTGTATAAACCTCGTATTTCATTTTACAGATAATTTGACAGGAGAACAAGTTCACGATTAAAAATATATATCTGTGTCAAATTATAAAACAAGGAAAACCACACGGCAGAGATCAAAAGATGAGTTAGACTGGCATGGGCGGCATTTGGAAAACTAAGCTACATCCTTAAAAACAAAAGATATCCAAAACATCTTAAGACCAAGGTATACAATCAATACGTACTCCCTGTTCTCACTTACGGTTCCCAAACTTGGACGTTTACAACAGCAAACATGGACAAGATCATAAAAACGCAAAGAGCAATGGAAAGGCAAATGTTGCACATAAGACTAATGGATTATATGAGAAACGAGTGGATAAGAGAGAAAACCAAAGTTAGGGATGTTAGACAGAAGTTGCAAAGTTGAAATAGAGATTTGCCGGACACAATATAAGACAAAAAGAAGACCGATGAAACAAAATTCTCATAAATTGGAGACCGTGGGAATATAAACGAAGCAGAGGAAGGCCACAAATGAGATGGGTAGATGATGTCAAGAAGCACGTGGGCTCTAGGTTGATAACTGTAGCGACAGACCGAGAAGAATGGAAAAGGATTGGGGAGGCTTATGTTCAAAGATGGACCGAAAAAGGCTAATTAGATAGATAGATTGGTAGGAGAGACTTTAAACTTACTTTCTGCAATCTCTAACCTAAAAACAAAAAAATATCTTTAGGTATTTTTGATTCTGGACACCTTTATGTAGATTGCAGATTATCACACATAATTTTTTCAGATATATTTTAGGTTAGAGTATGCAGAAATTCTGTTTAAAATCTCTACTGTACAATTATCTATAAAATAAGATCTGAGGTTTTCACACCAAGCCATCACGATTTATTTAGTCCCTTTCGATTTAAACATTTTTAAAATAAAGACTGCACAAGTCTAAAATAGACTTGTGCAGATTCCTTTTTAGGGACACCCAACAGATCAAAGTATTAGACCAGATAGACGATAACGCAAGAAAAAAAAATTAAAAATTTGCCGAACTAATGGACCATCCCAACCACATCCTGCGAGAAGATCATAAGGTAGGTATGTATCATGTCTGTCTTCCACCGATTGAAACACATGAGACCAAAACAGCAACTGCTTGGCAACGACTAAAGGTAGGAACATGCCGAAGATACATGGATGTTCGTGGTGTAGATCGCGATAGCGGTCGCTGCATCGATGTCAAAACAAACCTTGATTTTCTTATGAGATCGCACATACCAAGGATGACACATCCTTGTTCACCTTCGCGACCTATCATCGCGTTTACAGCGTTGTCGATGCCAAAACAAAATAGTTTGTTTTACATCGCGATCGAGCTACTGATCGCGTGGTAAATTAAAGTTTATTGGTGGATTTTAAACCACGTGACATTCGCAGGCGATACGGCTGGTGTATTTATTCATTTCTTGTTGTAATCAGGATGCTACAAGTCTACAAATTATATGGAAACCGCAAAGAACACTGAAAGGAAGGTATCTTCGGTATGTTCTGCCCGTCATGGATGTAAATCTCGACCGAAATCGCGACCTACACCGCTCTCATCCATGTATCTTCGGCATGTTCGTACCCTAAGAAGATATAGCGTGTAAGTAGCTCTGCAAAGGTCGACTAACTCACACCCTTAGGCCTTAATCAATGTTCATCCCAAATTTCCTCAAAAAAAAAATCATAAAATACACAAAAAAAGATTGCAAAATTTTTTTCTTGCCTTTCATTTTTGACATATAAATATTTAATATTTATAGGTATTTATAATTTAATTACGATTAATTAATTTTTGTTTAACAAAATATATTTCCCTTTGCCATTGGTAATTTGATTGACAGTTTCATCTTACTTCAGTGGTTTTTAATAGTAGGCCTGAATCCCGCGTACCAAAAAAGTTGATTAATATCAAGCTAAAAATTTGTTATGAATAATAGCTTAACGGTGTCTAGTCGGACTAACTTTGATGTACGGGAACACTGGAGCAGGGGATGTTTTAATTGTGGAACAGGTTACAGGTTTCGAACGTCAGACTACGAAAACGTCCCATGTATTTTGTCGGACAGAACTTCCAATTGATTTGTTACCCTCTCATTAAACTCTGATGCAAAAATCAGACTGCTATTTACCACCAATATAATTCCTGTAATTTGACATGTTCTACGTGTCGGACTTATTAAAATGCCCAACATGTTTGTCGTTCAAACATTTTTTCATATATTATATAAAGTTTGCTATTGAATAAACTTAAAAACAACCTGCTAGTTTTCACAATCATAAATTTGCCAGGATGACATGTTACATTATTAAAATCACGTTCCACAATTAAAACTTTCCCTGATCCAGTGTTCCCATACATCAAAGTTTGTCCGACTAGACACCGTTAAGCTATTATTCATAACAAATTTTCAGCTTGATATTAATCAACTTTTTTTTGGTACACAGGATCCAGGCCTATATCAAATCGGCCAGAAAGGGTGAAACGGGCTATATGTATAAAATATGTACATCTACAATCAAATCCATTATTTTTTTAAGTTACTACTAATTATTTATATTATATTCGTAATAAATACATATTTAAAATTTTAATAAACTTTTTTATTACTTTTATAGGAGTAACTACAAAATTTGGCAGTTGGCATTTTAAATATGGTGTAATTTAAATTGGACCCTGTAATTAAATACTTAATAAGTAGATACTATAAGCAATGCTCATATGGAAACAAAATTGCAATTTTGTTGATAAATATCTTGAGATGGCTGATAAAAAGCACCTAGTTCTACGTTAGTAGGTACATGTTAACTAAAATTATATGTCATAAATTATGACATGATTATATTCCATGCCAAATACCTACATAAAAAACTCATTTAAAATAAGGGGAGTGTAATTAAAATTTATCTACTTTTGATCAACGTGTGTTGCCAAAAAATGTGTTATTATTAAGGAGGGTGATTGGGTATTTAGCTAGTCTTCGATAGATGTCATTACAGTGGAACCCCGATAAGTCAGCCTCCGATAACTTGGAAGTCCGACTAACCCGGACCTATTTTCATGAGACAAAACAAACATTTTTTCACTTTGACTGAGTTTTTTACCAAGAAATAAACAATATTGTACACAACTGTACGTTAATTCAGATGTACTGTACATATGAATTTCATGTTTTTGCAATTATAATGTGTATTTGTTTATTATTTATATGTATTTTTATTAATTTTTACCATATTCTCCGGCTAACCCGGATTTTCGAAAACCAGAATTGGCCGCGGTTCCGATTAATCCGACTTATCGAGGTTCCACCGTATTTTATAAGGTCTAATAGACCCCAAATTTCCAATTTTACATTTTATGTGTTTTTTGAAGTGCCATATTATAGTATTTGCAGTACATTGCGGAATTTTGTTTTATATAAAAAGGACATCAGAAAAAACTTAAATTTATAACAATAAGTTTAATTAAAAATATACAAATCGTCGAATTAAAATAATTTATTTTGTTGCAATCAGTAGTAGTAAAAAATAAAATAGGAAATGTTAATTTTTAATATTACAAGTAATGCACAATATATTTACATGTTGCAGACAAACGCTATTTTTACACATTTTACAAAAATATTTTGATTTCTGGTCGATACCACGAGAACATGAATTACATCTGCGTCTTTTGGTTTCGACAGGCGGACTTGCGATTTCTTCTTCGTCTTCCCCTCTGAATTTTTCAATCCACACCATATTTTCTTGGCACTATTTTCATTTAATAGTGTTTGCAATTGATAATTATTTAGCAAACACAAGCACGTTTTTTCAAAAATAATCGACGCCGTATAATTTGGTGTTGCTCATGTTGTCCATAAATCGCAAAAAGGCATTTATACCTGCTATGTTAAAAATGGAAACAAATATGTGGTCACGTTCTACTATCTCTGGATGTGTTCATGTGTTGTATATATAAACATAAACTACATAGTTAATCCAGAGTATTGACATGAGTATTCTTGCCTAATTCTGGGATGTACGAGATGATAGTTTGCTTGTTTTTGAAAAGCAAGTATGGAGTAATATTGGTTACGCCTCCCCGCACTTTTCAAAATCGTAGACATTTCTTTATTGTTCTTTCAAATATTTCCAACCATAGTTGTGTTACAAGCTTTAGCTTTAGCAAGTCTATAACCAAATTATAACTAATAAACCTAAACCAGTGATCTTGGGTCACATTACGATGTGTGTTTTACGTTAAGGGAGAAAGCCTCCAAGATTATCTCCATATTATACTTACAAAATAAGGTTTTTATTTGTCATCTCCATATTTATTGCATAAAATGTTTTGGAGTTATAATGTTTTGGAGTTGTAATTGAAGCCATTGTAAAAACATTAATTCCAAATTTTGAAGGCTTACTAGGTATATATTGCCTCTTCCTAGTACATCTTCTTCGGAAAGAAAAGCGGGCAACACTTCGTCTAAAGTTACTTACTAATATATTCTACTCTAGGTCCAGTTACAGCTCACTCCTCAGTATATATATTTTTTTTTAAGATGAAGTTAGTTTTTAATCCTAATAGCAAAATTAATAATATTGGAAATATTAAAAACATTACTAAAAGATTTTTAAATTGAAAACCTATTGGTACATTTCCCTGGTGACACCTCCAAGGCTTCTACAATTTGCAAGCCAAATGGATGCTGCAGTGAAGACAAAGGGAAGGAATTCTAAACTATACAATTCACATCCCCCGTCTGCAGCTCGGTAAAGTTCCAACGGAAAATGCACCTGGTTACTCTACGGAGTAATACGACTATAAAATAAAAATGTATACCATTTTTATTCAGTTGCAATGCGAAGGCAAAACAATCTTACTTTTCAATTAGAATACGGAGCGCAGTCCAGTCCTCTGAATCGCGATTTTCGGCTCTTATTGGAGCCTCATCGGAAAGAACGTAGGCACTGTTCTCCATACCCCAATTGACCAGCGTCGAGAGGTTTTCCCACGCATTGCAACCGAAGTGAAGGTATTAGGTGACTAGCGTCATATGGCAATTGAAAGATGAACTTAGTTTTCAATCCTAATAGCAAAATTAATAATATTGAAAATATTAAAAACATTACTAAAAGATTTTTAAATTAAAAACTTATTGCAGCAGCAAAGAGGACTGGACTGCAGCATCCATTTGGCTTGCAAATTGTAGAAGCCTTGGAGGTGTCACCAGGGAAATGTACCAATAAGTTTTCAATTTAAAAATCTTTTAGTAATGTTTTTAATATTTTCAATATTATTAATTTTGCTATTAGGATTGAAAACTAACTTCATCTTTCAATTGCCAGATGACGCTAGTCACCTAATACCTTCACTTCGGTTGCAATGGGTGGAAAAACCTCTCGACGCTGGTTAATTTTGGTATGGAGAACAGTGCCTACGTTCTTTCCGATGAGGCTCCAAAAAGAGCCGAAAATCGCGATTCAGAGGACTGGACTGCGCTCCGTATTCTAATTGAAAAGTAAGATTGTTTTGCCTTCGCATTGCAACTGAATAAAAATGGTATACATTTTTATTATATATTTTTTTTAAATTGAAACAAATTCTAACTCTACTGAGGTCAAGTATCCTAAGTAATCCTAATAATTTCTTAACTTATATTTTCTTAACGATTTGTGATGGGAAGTAGAAACCAGAAACCACAAAATAAATGTAAAATGTGATTGCCATTGTAATAAATCGTGAATTAATTCCATACAAAATAATATTTATCTTAAACAGGCTACAAGACAACTGTTTCAGAACATCTTGACCTTTTTTACAAATCTTCTGTTGATCTTCTGTTTATTCCAATTGCTCAGTTCTGTCTTTTGAACCTTATGAACACGCCGTGATTTCTAAGGTAACAGTGCATAAAGTAATTAATGTTCTCTTCACGTATTTTCCCTATTCAAGAGTCGAAAGTAATTTCAAATGACAAATTCGTTAGAGGATAATTACCCAAATAATCTGTATATCCCCCGTCGAATCTCGAAAGTTTAACCAGCCGTGGAGGCAATAACAATAATTCGGTGTTTTATGATTGCGACCCACACAGAATACCAAAGGGGAGGACAAACAACGTCGGACCCCCACGATTAAACTTATCTGTCACTATCGAATCTTTTAACAGATTAACCATTGGCTTTAATTCGAATTTTAACTTTAATCATGTCCCTCGGAACATCTGGTACTTTTACGGACGAGCACAATGCGCTGCTCGCGAATGTTATCCCTTCTTTTACAGGGCAGGACTTACACGACAGGGAATTTTTGTCGGGACATTAAATTATTTCGGGTATCTAGCAAATTTTCAGTTAATATATACCAATATACTTGAGAGTTAGGCTGGCAAGGTGTTATGTTTTCTCGACTCTGCTTTACGTGATAAAAGCATGGACACTTAACGCGTCGACTGATAAAAAGTGGAAGCATTTGAACTGTGGGTGTATAGAAGAATCCTGAAGATATCATGGACCGAGCATGTAACAAACAACGACGTCATGAGAAGAGTCAACAAAAGAATGGAAATATTGGAAACCATCAAGACACGAAAGCTGCAATACCTGGGGCATGGTATGCGTAATGATACAACATACTTCAATTAATTATACAAGGGAAAATCCATGGCAAGAGAAGTGTAGGAAGGAGAAGAATCTCATGGTTGCGTAACTTGAGGGAATGGTACGGAAACACATTAATCAAACTATTCAGAGCAGCAGCCTCTAAGATAAGATAGCCGTGATGATTGCCATCCTCTGTCGCGAAGATGGCATGTAAAGAAGAATAGAGAAAGAATATGTTTCCTGCAGATAATTAGGTATTTTTTTAGTGCTTTGGAGGAACATTACTCAGAAAATCATCAAAATAGTTATACAGGGTGTTTCATTGGGAAACGGAAATACTTTAACGGTAAATAGAGGTCACCGAGCCGGTTCTAGATATACTGCATTTTTTTGGCCTAGCGACTTTTATAACCGAGTTACAGGGTGTTTTATCGATGTTACCCATTTCTTTCCTAAGCCATAACTTTAGAACCACCCTGTATATTTTTTTGATATTTGGTACACATATGTCTCATTCAAAACCCAAACGACCGACATACTAACCATAAGAAAAATCCAGGTCCGGATTAACAAAAAATTATAAAGTAATTGTGAACTTAAAAAAACACCCTGTATATTCAAATTTTGAAAATCTCTTTGCATATTTGAGAAGAGCACAAAAGAGTAAGTTTAATGGTTCGCTTCAATTTTTCGGCCAGACAATTTTATGAGTTTAATTTTCAAATTGTATTGTATTTTTTAAGAAGTCTGACATTAAAATTCAAATACAGTCAAACCCGCTTATTAGAATACCTCTTAAAGGAATATACCGGTTTAAAGAATAGAAATTTGAGGCCCGAAGCGTTTCTACTAGCGACCAATGATCGGATATTAGAATATCCCGGTTATAGGAATACTTTTGATTGGCACGAAGGCTATTCCAATAAGCGGGTTCGACTGTATTATTAACTTTTAGTTATAAATTATTAAAGTTAATTAATAAATACTCATTTTAAAAATAATCAATACTTATTTACCACATTGGAACGACCCAATTACTAATGACAAGGAAAATCTAGGTCTGGATTTACAAAAAAAAATATAAAGTAATTGTGGCCTTGAAACAACACCCTGTATATTGAAATTTTGAAAATTTGTTTGCGTATTTTAAAAGAGCATAAAAAACTGCGTTAAAAGGTGCATGTCAAATTTTTGCGCAGATAATTTAATTACGGTAATTTTGAACTCATATTGATTAATTCTGTCAAGTTCACAAGAAGCTGCCAGAAAAATGATGAATAATTTCAATGTAATTAGAAAATCGATTCGAAATCTTTTAAAACGAACAACGAAATGCATTTTTTAATTTGAGCAACTGTTATAGTTCAAATATTTTTAATTTATATTAAATTGTTGAATTGTTTAAACGAATTTTTTTTATTAGATTAGTATAGCTGTTTTTTAATTCTTTACTAAATCATTAAAATATCCCAATTCTCGAAATTCTAATTTTTAATGATGTGCATACAGCTACAAATCCAAAGAATCCATGGAGCCAGCGTAGTAAATAAGTATTAACTATTTAAGTATTGATTCATTAACATTAAATTATTAAAAGTTAATAATACCTGGTTTTAATCTCAGATTATTTAAAATTTCAATATAATTTCAAAATTGATGCAATTAAATCGACGGCGAAAAAATTAAAATTAACCTTTAATCACAGTTTTGTATGCACTTTTAAAATTCGCAGACAAATTTTCAAAATTTCAATATACAGGGTGTTGGTTCAAGGTCACAATTACTTTATATTTTTTTGTTAATCCGGACCTGGATTTTTTGTCATTAGTAATTGGGTCGTTCCAATGTGGTAAATAAGTATTGATTATTTTTAAAATGAGTATTTATTCATTCACTTTAATAATTTATAACTAAAAGTTAATAATACCTGCTTTTTATGTCAGAGTTCTTAAAAAATTCAAATAATTCGAAAATTAAAGTCATAAAATTGTCTGGCCGAAAAATTGAAGCAAACCATTAAACTTACTTTTTTGTGCTCTTTTCAAATATGCAAACAGATTTTCAAAATTTAAATATACAGGGTGTTGTTTTAAGGTCACAATTACTTTATAATTTTTTGTTAATCCGGACCTGGATTTTTCTTATGGTTGGTATGTCGGTCGTTTAGGTTTTGAATGAGACATATGTGTACAAAATATAAAAAAATTATACAGGGTGGTTCTAAAGTTATGGCTTAGGAAAGAAATAAGCAAAATCGATGAAACACCCTGTAACTCGGTTATAAAAGTCGTTAGGGCAAAAAATGTAGTATATCTAGAACCGGCTCGGTGACCTCTATTTACCGTTAAAGTATTTCCGTTTCCCAAAGAAACACCCTGTATAGCAATTTTAGGGATACCATGTGAAATAGAAATAGTTGTGTTGTAACATCAAATTAATATATCAAAAAAAAACTTTTTTTAATGAAAAATCTTACAAAATCACTCTTTCTTCTTCTTGTTAGCCTTCTATCGTCTGTGTTTGTCATTGTTTTTGTTTTGCGAGTTTCTCCATCATAGTTTGTAATTCCCCGAATGTGCTTGCTATAATCTCGATTCCGTCAGCGAATAGATTGTTTAACTTATTGCCATTAACGTTCTAACATATTCTATTGTCAAATGCCTTTTCTTAGTCTATGAAGGCAAGAAATACAGGGAGTTGGTATTCATTTGCCTTCTCTATCAATGTTCTCATTGTCTTAGCTTATCTTAGCAGATTTTAGCATTTTTTTATCGTACCCTTCTAGATGTTTTTACTACTTAATAACTTGTTTAGAGCAAAGATACAACGATTACCAGCCGTAATTCTCGCGTGCATATATATTTGGTCTCCTTGTGAATATCGCTATTAGGCAATGACATCATTTTACCTCTTCGAATGTATAATATATTTTTTCTTCTGTGATTATTGTCAGGTATTGTCCTTGTATGTATTCTCGTTTTATCCATTCCATATATTTAGTCTTTTCTTCGTTTACTTATATCCATTTCTTTCTCGCTTTCATTTCTAATGTTTTTAGTATTCCTTTTAATACTTCTGGCTATCAATACCATGACATCAGGGACTGCTAGGGATTAGTGTTTTCGTTGATACACAAGCTGTTGATTCGAGCTTTTGACGAGAAGTTTAAGAAGGATACTGAACAACAGTGATGACAGTGGGTCATCATGTCGCACCCCCTAACTGAATTCAAACTTATCTGTTTCTTTTCCATTTATTTTTATCCTAATGTTGTTCTGAAGCTATTTTCTTGTGGCATTTTTATAATCAAGTATATTCAAATGGGAAATAAGCCACAATTTTACCTAAAAATGATTTTATTGTTTTTATTTATATTTATATTTTATTATTTTTATCCTATTCTCTATTTTTTAGAGTCACTTTTATTATTCTTACTAATTTTTCACTAATTCCCATTTCACGGAGTACCTTGTATATTTCTTTTCGTTTTACTCTGTCAAAAGCTTGTTTAAAGTCTATGAATAGGGCCACCCTAGATTTCCCATATTCGTAGCTTTCTTTTTGTATTTCCCTCAGGAGGAAAATTTGATCTACTGCATTGCATTTTCTTTTGAATCCACAATGATATTTTCCTATGTCAATATGGTGTACTCCACGAATATACGTCTGTTTTGGATTATGGCGACAACGAATATTTTAGTGTGCAACATAAGAAGTACGAAAGTATTTTGCTCTAATAATTACTCCAATAAACAACAATATAATTTGCAATTTCCTTTCGTTCTTCATATTTTGCACAGTAAAATATTCGTTGTCGCAATAGTCCAGAACAGACGTATATTCGTGGAATGGGATATACCTATCTATTTTTGTGATATTTTATCTTTTATATCTACTGCATGTATTTTATATGCAACATTTAGTAGCGCTATTGCGCTGTACTTATGTCATGAATTTCTGTCGCCTTTCTTGTGAATTGGCACATTGTGGGCATAGATGAGGGGGTATTGTGGGTCCAGTCCATTCTGTCGGTGTACCTATGTTCTTGTTCCTATATTTCTTTCAGCAATTTTTTAAAATGTTTCATAATTAGTACTGGTCCTCCATATTTGAACAACTGAGGTTTTACTTCATCATTTCCTGAGTTTTTATTTTTTTAGTTTCTTTATTATTTCTTTTTCATTAGGCGGTCTTTTCTGTGTTCAATCTTAATTTAATCAGTACATTAAGGTTTTATGCGGTGGAATCGCATAAAAAAAGATTTTACTTGCATTGAAAAAGTAGGGATACGTTTCGTGATTTTCTTAAATCACATAAAATGGTGGACGTTTGTCCACCAAAAATTGTGTCTCTGATATTTTTTTTTCTCCATTGGGCCAAATAAAATCTTAAAGAAGAAATTAAAAACGCAGACTAACGATATTGAGACTGAAAAAACCTCTTCTAATGGAACATAAAACTTTACGACACTTTTAAATGTTTCAATCCAGAAATCAAAATCCGCCGATTATTATACTGCAACTTGAAATCAGCAACATTTAAACTATAAAATACTTTACATTTAAATATAATTTCAAAATAATTACAGGTTATACCTTTCAATGAGAAATTCAGATTGATATAATAGCTACATGCTACATCATGTAACAAGGGGAATACCCAAATACTGTAATCTGGAAGGGAATAGGTAGTTAATATTAATTATACTAGTTGTTAATAATAGAAATTTTTGGATGAAATTCAAATCGCACAACTTCAAAATCGCATTAAAATAATCCGCATAAGAAGAGACCTTTCCTTTCAGTCTTCTTAATATTTTATTGGAAACAAATAAAAAAAAACCCCAAACAATTAACATTTTTTGTAATATTATCATTAATATGTATCAAAAATAACAATTCGTTTCATATGTTTTAACATAAATTTATTTTTAATAATATCTGAAAGAACTTACACGAGACAGACTCAAACTGCCTGGTTTCTGAGCTGTATAGAAGGGCAAAAGTGATAGACGCGTGTAATTTGAATCCCTATTAAAATGATGTGAGTAAATTCAAAACGAATGATCCAGGAACGTATTAGAAAATTTTATTGACAGTCAATGTTTTGCAAAATCAATGTTGGAAAATATAAATATACACTGACCGGCACGAAAAACGGGCACCCCAAAAAAATTTTATGTTACTTTTGATGTCTCGTATCTCCTAAACCTGTTGTCCGATTTAAGTAATTGTTTTATTAGGTTATAGCCTTTTTATTTTTTCTTTAACAATATCGTTAAGAATATCGGTAAGAATATTGTTGCTAGACAGGTAAATTTTGATTGTATACCGGGTATACCAATCAAACTTGTTTTTTTTTCTCAATTTTCACAACAACTGTGAAATATTCTAGCCTTTATAAAATATTGAAATTAAAACCCAAATATAGCCCCAAGTTTTCTTAACAATATGTTTTGTTATTCATTCGCTTATGTTGAATAATAAAAAAGTTAGGGACTTTAACAACTAGCCATGTTCTTTATCAATACAGGGTGTTTCTAAATAAGTGCGACAAATTTAAGGGGTTAATTCTGCATGAAAAATAATCACTGTTTGCTTGATAAATCTATGTCCGCAAATGCTTCTTTGCCGAGATACGGGATGTTGAATTTTTTCTTACAAACTGACGATTTATTTATTGCTTTAAGACCGGTTGAGATATGCAAATGAAATTTGGTAGCTTTTAAGAGGTGGTTGCTCCGCATTTTTTGACATACAATTAAGAATTTATATTCACCATTGGCATGCATACGGCTCATATTACCCGGTCATATTACCTGCATGCACGCCAATGGTGAATATAAAATTTTTGATTGTATGTCAAAAAATGCACAATAACTACCTCTTAAAACCTACCAAATTTCATTTGCATATCTCAGCCGGTTTTAGAGCAATAAATAAATCGTTAGTTTGTAAGAAAAAATTCAACATCCCGTATCTCGGAAACGAAGCATTTGCGGACATAGATTTATCAAGCAAACAGTGATTATTTTTCATGCAGAATTAACCCCTTAAATTTGTCGCACTTATTTAGAAACACCCTGTATTGATAAAGAACATGGCTAGTTGTTAAAGTCCCTAACTTTTTTATTATCCAACATAAGCGAATAAATAAAAAAACAGAATGTTAAGAAAACTAGGGGCTATAGATGGGTTTTAATTTCAATATTTTATAAAGGCTACAATATTTCACAGGGTGTTGGAAAATTGAGAGAAAACCCAGTTTGATTGGTATACCCGGTATACAATGAAAATTGACCTGGCTAGCAACAATATTACTATAGTATTTTTACTACAAAAACGTTATTACGTAGGTCAAAATTTTTGACGTAAGAGAACTGTCAAAACATTAGAATGTGACTGTTCATTATTGCCATGTTTATAATAAACATGACAATAATGAAAGTCACATTCTAATGTTTTGACAGTTCTCTTACGTCAAAAATTTTGACCTACGTAATAACGTTTTTGTAGTAAAAATACTATACAGAGATATTGTTAAAGAATATGGCTATAACATATTAAAAAATACTTAAATCGGACAACAACTTTATAAGATACGAGACATCAAAAATGACCCATTTTTTGGGGTGCCCGTTTTTCGTGCCAGTCAGTGTAGAAGGATAAGGGTTTCATTCAGATATAAGGATATTACGATGTATTTCGATGGCTAGGAGATCTTTAAGAGATAAACTAGCTGTCCATTGGCGCACTAGCTCATTTAGTAGTATACTACTTTTTGTATCTATGTTTTGTATATAAATAAAATTCTTTTAAGGACACGAGCTAGTATTATTAAATAATATACATAATAATACAAATTTTATAGACTTGACAACCACCTATGTCATGGTGTGAAAGGACTTGAATTTTTTTAGTGCTTTGAATTTCTCTTCATTCCTTCATTTCACTAGTTTCTTCATTCCTACCTAAAGGGTAAAATAGTTCGAATTAAGTTAGCAGAAACACTAAGTGGCCCATTTACACCTGAAGCAGAAGCAACAAATACAAATCCAAAATAAATCCAGCGGTAACCCCTTCTCGAAGAGAAACTCCATCTGCAGTCACATTGTCCCTTTTGGGAGTTGATTAACAAGAATTCTGAAGCGGGACCCTAGTCCTAGTACTCTACACACTCTATACACGACACTTAAGTGTAGACCACTGGTAAAGCGTCCATGTAACTACTGTTACCATTATTAACAGTTAAAAATCTTGCAAATAACTATTTTATGACTAGTATGAAATAATTCCATTTATATTTTTTACCAACAGAAATATTTGTTAATAGTAGATAATTCAGTAAATAGCCAACTAGACGCACGAAAATATTGTATGTGAATCCGTTGCATGTTATTATACGTTGTTACCACATTTGGCAGTGGTAACGCAGGAGGAATCTCGCTATCACTCGTTTCTGAAAATTTTAAGGAGCGACGGCTCTAGAGACGTCGCGTGAGCACGCTTTTGTATATCAGTATTGTAACCATTTTTTGGATTGGTAACGTTGGTTTAGTACCTATTAAAGATTACAGTGTGCGTGCATTTAAACGTGGAAAGGTGTTGCTGCGTATTGCGTAATTGATCAACTACTTGAAATGTCATTCTCCTTCTATATTTTTTTTATATAAAATTTTGAAGAAATGGGAGCATGAAAGAATTATTGAAAATGGAAGACTTAAAATATAAACAATAGTTTTCAAAATATGTTCTTTTTCCTACTTGTTCATTTTTTTATGTTAATTTTATGGTAATGGTAGAATAATATCTTTAGTTTGTTTATTATTTATTGTTATACCTATTACATTTTGGGAATAGTGATTTGTTTAATTTTATCCCACAGGATTGAATACAAAAAGTTATATTTGGGAGGTTCAAAATAATTTTTTTAAAAAAGATTTTTTTACATCTGGTTTTGGTGACACTTTAGAAAAAGCCACGCGTTGCCACTGGTGTACACAGAGAAGCAGGATCCTCGAAACGAAGAGAAAGATTCTCCAAAAATTCTGCAGAAAAGTCAATAATTTTCCAGAGAAAGAAGTCCTTCGCTCCATGAAAAATTGCTTATAGAACAGCCAGGTAAAGAAGAAGGAGCAACAAAAGAAAAAGGAATCATGTTGAATCTTAGGAATCCAACGTCGTCTAAGGTTTCATATTTTTCTTTAAGTGGCTTCTTCGCGACGAATGTCGGCAATCAACATAGCTATTCGGAATTTAGAGACGGCTGCTCTGAAAAGTTCATTTGATGTACTTCCGAACCATTTACTCAGATTGCGCAGCAACGGTATTCTACTTCTCTCTTTGATTCTTTTTCCTTGAATCTTTCCCTACATAAACAATTGGAACAAGTTGTATCTCTGTCCGAGATATTTCAAGTTTCTAAGATTCCATAGAGAGCCCTTGTGCGAAGCATAAGAGAATAGGTGATAACCTAGAAGGTTTGGTCCTTTTCATATAATATGTCTGTCTCCTGTTTCATTTCAAAGAGAAAGTAATTCTTCACAATAGTTAGGTTTTGATTTTAAAGATAAATGAAACAGCGAAGATTATTATTCCATTTATTATAACAACAATTTTACTACACAATTATACATGTATTAATAACTTTAATTTTTGGCATAATAGGTAACCTGTTGCATACAAATTTGAATATGTACAAATACCTACATGAATAGACACATTTACAAAAAAGTATGTACAATAGCATTTTGTATAAATATAAGTACGATTTGCACTAACAGCAAAATAATTACACAACACTTTTATTTAAAATTGAGCTTTTTGAAATTATTTTAAAATATTGTTGAATTTCACTAAATATTTCGAATACTAAGGCAAATAATGATACAGATTTTGTTCCAAAAATTGAGGAATTGGTTTTTAATGTACCTAGACTTAAGAGGATCGGTACGTATTTTCGACTGTAATGCTATTCAAATGGGGATTCATTTTTTTCGAATCCTGAGAAAACTAATAAGTATTTTTTTAAAATTTAAACGCGGAATGAAAGATTACGTTATTAGCGAGGGCCGAAAGTCCCTGAGAACTTCTATAATGTTTATTTTAATAAGTTACAGGGGTGAAAAACTAAGAGAAAATTTAGTGTGATTTTTAATTTTAAATTTCTCATTCAAAATAAACTTTTTATTAATTCTAAGGGACTTTCGGCCCTCGGTAATAATTTAGTCTTTCATTCTGCGTTTAAATTTTTCAAAAATATTTATTGGTTTTTTCAGGATTCGAAAAAAATGAACATAATGCAGTGGTAATATTTTCCAAATCTATCTTTGTCTTACAACTCACTCAGCCGAATATAATATTGTCAGCATATATTGTCAGTCAGACACTGACAATCAGTGACAATTTTAAATGTTTGACATTGCATCGGGAATATTTTGAGTTATTGATTTAATATTATTGATATATAGTGTATTTGATAAATAATTGATTTAAGACGTGAACTTAATAAAAAGTTATTTATTGTGTATTATTTGTGGAAGATCCAAGCAGAGAATACATCAGGTTAATATATTCTGTGATCCAAGTATTTTGTTGTTAAAGATGTTCAAAATTGTAAGCGTTCCATAACAATATATTATTAAAAAATCACTTTAACACTTTTCCTCTTTTCTCGATTGAGTATTAGTTTTTGTTGTACAAATAAATTATTACAATCACTGAATACATAGTTAGTGAAAAAATTATCACATTTATTATCTAAATTAATTATTTGCAATTATAAACATAACGGTTATCCAAGAACATTCAAAAGCCATCTCTTTAAATTAATGATGACATTTTCAAGTAGAATGACATTCTAGTATTGTTTACATATCCATACCAGTGTGAATTTTACTACACGTAATTTGCCGTGTAAAGACAGAAAAAGTAGGGATACACGTAAAATATTTGCGAATTATGTACCCTTAGCATTTATTGATAGTCCAAGTAATGAAGCTTAAAATAGGACAAACCCTCGCAATTTTTATAGAATGGATCGATTTGCTTGAAAATTTGAAAATAAGTAGTGGATAGTTCAAGGATCAAAATCTATATGATGCCGAAAGGCGCTTTTACCATGGGGGTGGTTGCCACCCCATCTCGGGGGTGGAAATCATTCATTATAAGCAAAAAGCGTTCTATACATTTTTTTCATAAAATTAATAGTTTAGATTTATTCGCTATCGAAAGTGTTAGTTTTATATCGAAAAAATCAATGTTTTTAATAAGTTTTCTGCTAATATCTCAAAAAGTTTTTGTTTTATCAAAACAACTTTACTTAACAAAAATGTACATTTTGAAAAAATAAACAAAACCGTTTTTTTTTTTATTTTCTTTAAGACCAATAGTAATCGAACTATACTTTATTATATTATGTTGGCTCTTCTTCGTCAAGTGCTAAAAATATTGTAGTTTCAAAGTCAAAGGACGGAAAACTATGCATTCTTCGAGGATAACTTGTTGAAACTAAATTAAAGCATTTAAAAATATTTATCTCCAGAAATGAAAAGAATCTCTAGCTAAAAAATTAAGCGACTTTAAATGAAAAGAATGTCAGTCCCTATTTCGTTTTCAGCGAAAAGGTGATCGTAAACAACCCCCTAATCACGACCCTAATTAAAATTTGTCATTGACCTGATTTCGTTTCCATGATTTATGCATTCTTAATAAATTCTAGAAGTTTTATCGGCTTAGAATGATTAGTTTTTAAGAAAATTGAGTTAAAAGCGAATAACGAGTTTTTGTAGTTTAGTAAAAAATGCCCTTTTCTTCAGAATAGGAAGATTAGCATTAGAGATACGACAAAATATTTAAATATTAAATTGTAGCCTATTTAATTCTCAAGAAATTGGATTGCAAAAAATTTTTTTACGGCAAAAATTGAGTGAGCTATTGATAATTAAAAGTTGTAATATCATGCAAAAACCACCTTTACCAACCCATTCAATGCCACCTCTTTTTGTGACTGAGAATTTTAGAAGGATTTAATATTAATAGCCTTATAGATCTTGTAAGAACCTACAAAAGTCTTTTTTAACGAACTTTCTAAGATAAAAAATAAATAAGTTACGATTAAAAAATCAATATATTTTTTTTTTTTTAACAAAAAAGAGAAATCCAATTGGAAGCATAATAACGTAAGTTAGCGATGTTTTTAGTCATTGGCCTTATTTATTCTTCTTTGTTTATGTATTATTAATAGATTCTAGAAGTTGGACTGGCTTAGAATGATTAGCTTTTAAAAAACTGAAGTTTAAAACGAATAAAGAATGTTTGCAATTTGGTAAAAAATGTCATTTTCTTCAGAATAGAAAGATTAGCATCAGAGATACGAAAAAATGTTTAGGTAGGTAATTTAATTCACAAGAAATTGGTTTGATAAAATTTGTTCTACGGCAAAAATTTCACTTTCGGTAGCGAATAAATCAAAAACTATTAATTTTATCACAAAAATGTATAGATCATTTTTTGCTTAGAATGAATGTTTTTATTAACTTTTGCGGTCAAAATATTAACTGCTATTTTTAAATAACAGCAAACCCATATATGTATAACTTTACTAATAAAAATACTTTGTTGTAATTGTAAACATATTTATAATACGGGATTCCGGGAAAATCATTTATTTTCTTTTTCATGTGTAAAGTTATTAATTTTATTAGAAATATTTCTGAGTTAAAAACTGACAATTATCTTTATCGGAGATGAAGATTACAAAATTGTTAATTTTAACAAACTATTATTCATGTGATAATCCGATAAAGAATTTTAGACTATGATAGTTTATTAAATTTCAGCACATTTTTTTCCTGCAAAAATCCAATAAAACATGGCGTAAATTGGAAACTAAATAATACGAAAAAAAAGACGGTTAGATGGGGCCCATATTTATAACGAAAAACAAAATAGCAAAGCGATTGTAGTAAATTTAAATTTAAGTGTACTGAAAACCTCTCTGAAGACTATAGAAACAAACTGTAGAAATTACTGAAGTCTAGTAGTAGTCTAGTGTAGAATAATTTTTATTTTGTAATATAACTGTCAAACTAATTAGGAGTAGATTTGTCCCTAAAACTTCCCCAAGAAAGGAAGGAACATTTAGTAAGAAATGTTTCTTTCCACAAGCTTACCGTGAATGAATTCCCGTGTGCCAAAAGTTTTTTACAAAAACGCTGTGTATATTCTCAGATAATATAATAATGCTGTAGCTAATACTGATTCTACTGGATGATATTCTAAAGAAGACAATCGCGGAAAATGGTAACCAGTTAATAAAATATCAGAAGATATTGGTTTAAATTAAAAAAAAACTACTCTACGCCATAAAAGGCAAAAATAAATTTCATTTCCTACAGCAACCATAGACTTACCAACTCCGGGCAATTTACCAAAGTTATATAAAAGTACCAAATTGTAAATATTTCAATTGTTGCAGTTCAAAGTAAATATTTCAATTGTTGCAGTTGGATTTTTCTTGACAGATACAGAACTTTAGTTCTTCTATAATAGAATTATTTGTTAGAATCTATGTAGTTAAAGTCGAGAAATATTTAGTGAAACTCGTTAAAAAAATATTACAGGTTACTTGGCGTTTCATCATTTTCTTTATAAATATGAAGCACTTACATATTAAAAAGTCATTTGCACGTAAACCCATTTTTATATACACTTAACAATGTACATATCACTTAGAAGGTCCATGCTGCACTCTAAGAATTAATTAATATTATTCTGAAGCTGTTTCCTTATGACATATTAAACAATTTACTATTTTATTTAAGAATAAAGCCACCATTTACGTTTGAAATTAAATTTCGGCTTTATTTCCAAATAAAAAAATTAATTAATTACGATCGTTTAAAGTTTGAGTACTTTAAAATCTTATGAAATAAATACAGAGTGTTCCAATGAAAAGTTCCCCCTCCCCCAAAAACTCAGAAATAGAAATTAAGAATTTCTTCAAAATTTAAAAAACATTTCAGTATAGACTTATTACGAATATTTTTGATTTATTGTTTATTGATATCCATATTAAAGAGTTTATTGATATATTTGTAATTTTATTAAAACATTCTTAGATTACAGCCACTAGTCCAACTTTTTAGTTCTTTTACATTCACACCAATCCAGACATAGGCGGCCTACTTACAGGACTAGAAGGCAGACTATGTACAGCAGCGGCCACTGCTGCCTGGTGGTGGTAGTACAAACTGCTGGGGTATCCAGGTGATGATACCACAGAGGTACCGCCGGCGCTACCGCTGTCTCTACTTTCCAAAGGATGATGAAGACTGAGAGGATGGTTTTGTTCGAATGGATGTCGTATCGAGGAATTTGCAGATTCGTGGTAGAGGATCGGTACTCGGACAAGGCGTTGGGCTGCATGAGCCATGTTGGCAGCTTCAAGTTCCGCTGCTAGTTGCCGCTTCCACTTGTTTCTGCGATTTTGGAACCATATTTTTACCTGAAATACAAACAAAGCTCTTTAGTTGATAGAGTAAAAAAAGCATGAAACACAAGAACAACGAACTGAATTAAGCAAAAGTGGTTTAAGCGATACTTTCAAGCATGTTAGCACAACTGAAGTTTGGCACATCTTTCGTAGTGTCCTAACTTTCTACCTTCTACCAGTTGGGCTATTTCTCAACGTTTGTGAAATTGAGTCATACAAGGCCCTGCCAAAATCAAGTTTTCCAGGCCCGGCCCCAGGGGTGGGTGAACTGGGCGGCTGCCCAGGGCGGCAAATTCAGGGGCGGCAAATTCAGGGGCGACAAATTTTAGAGGACAGTTAATTTTTGAAATTGAAGAAATAATGTCTTATATTTTTAATATTATAAAAAATCAATATTATGAACAAGAGCGGCAAAAATGCAACTGTAAAAACGAGAATTAAGTAAATGAAACAATAACAATTGCAAGGTTCGGAATTGCAATTTGACGGAAAATCGACAACACCGCCTTTTTCTTCATCGCATAAAAATAGTAGGATCAGAACTAAACTAAATTCACTGAAATTCACTTAGAATTAACTTTACTGAAAATGGTTATAATAATTAGAAACATATGGCTGAAACTTTATCCAGCCAAGTCTCCAGCTCATCTACAGTCACAGCGACAGTGGGTAGAACTAGCAATTAGACTAGAATCGGGCAAAATCATAGATGAAGAAGCACAAAAAGTTCTAAATTCAGAAACTGGTCATTGGAAAAATGTAATACAACGACTTATATCAATAATACAGTTCTTAGAACATTAGTGTCATCTAATGAGGGGCGATTCTGATAAACATTTTCATCAAAACAATGGTAAATTTTTTAAGCTTTTTGAGCTATTTAAAAATTTTGATTCTGTGTTAGAAGAGCACATTAGGAGAATAACTAATGGGAGTAACAAGCAGCATCACTACTTGGGAAAACGTATTCAAAAAGAAAAAATTATTTAGCTCCTCCATGACCAAATCAAAAATAAAATTTTAAACTTTTTGAAATCAGCAAAGTATTACAGCATAAATTTAGATTGTATAACTGATATTGCTGGGGTGGAACAGATGACTATTGTTGTACATTTTGTCGATTTAGGTTCTTGTTCACAAAGTGTTCAAATTGAAGAACATTTTCTTGGATTTGTGCCTGTAGTGGAAACCACTGGCATGGAAGTTACAGAGTCCCAGAATGAACTGGGAATACCTTTGGAAGATATGAGAGGACAAGGGTATGATAATGGGGCAAGCATGGAAGAGAAGAACTTGGGAGTTCAAAATAGAATTTTGAAAATGAATCCTAGAGCATTTTTTGTCCCGTGGTCTAGCCATTTATTTAACTTTCTGTTTTAGGAAATTGTAAACATGATGAAGTCCAACGTCTGAATACTAACATTCCACCTAGAAAATTAAGAAAAAAACAAAAGAGAGATATAAAATGCTAAAAAATTGGGATTTGCTTGGGCCAGGAAGTCTGTCACACCTTACTTGGCCACAGGAAGGTTAAATAATATATTGCAATTTTAGCTGTATTAAGAAATAGAATCAAAGGAGGATGACTTACCTGAGTTTCTGTAAGATGCAAGCTAGCCGCCAATCCCGCTCTTTCCGAAGACGACAAGTACCTCTTCATGTCAAACGTACTCTCCAGCTGAAACACTTGCGACCTCGAGAACACAGTCCTGGTTTTCTTTTTTCGCTTATTCGATAACGAATTCCCAGGACTCATACTTGCACCATTTCCCTTTTTGTCTTTATCATTATCGTAATCGCTTTCTTCGTCTTCTATATCTTCCTCTATAACCAAATTCTCGTTTTCTCGATAAGGACTTTTTGATCTAATATTAATATAATTCTGATCGAGGAAAGCTGGGTGAGAGGATGGAATGATACTTGAATTGTTTGGACTAGAAGGTGGCGATCTTTGGTGGTCTGAAGGAGAAGAGGGGCGAGAAGAACGACTCTCGGTGTTGGTGATTGGTTGGGGATGTGGAGACATCGGCGGGCTGGGGTCTTCGGTTGTTGATCCACCTGCAACAAAAGAAAACATAAAATAGTAAGATCGCTAAACAATACTGAAGTGTTCAAAATGTGGTGTCTCATATTATAAATGAAGAGGTTTTAAGAAGATTGCTAAAACCCAAAGAGTATTATAAAGTTAAATGTTTCAAGTTAAAATGACCTGATGTTGCTAAGGAATTGACTTTATATTTTTGTAAAATTATTTATAGCAAATTTATATTTATCATAAATCATTTATAGCAAATAATATAGTATACCTTATTTTTACTTCTTGAATAAGATAACCATGAACGTAGAAAAGTTTCATGTGAATATGACTACAAAATTATCTTTTCAAAAAAAAATAAATGAATAAATATCTCAATAAACTTTTTAGAGATTAAAAATATTCTGTCTCGTCATCATCAATTTTTGCTTTTGTCTATTAATCTGTTTTTTTTTACATAATATAATATCGAATAAAAAACACATTGTCAAGGATGTGTTATTTATAAACAAACTCAGTATTGGAAGAGATCACCATTTAATCAGAGAAAAAATAAGTATCAACGCCAAAAAGGACAAAAATAGGCTAGCACATCATAGACGCCCTACGATGGACGAAATGAAATAACATAAAATAAGTGAGTAGGTACTCAAGAAATTCTGAACAACAGCTTATTTAACAAAGAGAATCTATGTTACTGGAATTAGTTCAGAAATCCACTGCGCATCCGCTAGGAAAAATATTCTGATTCGGATTTTTTGCACAATCTTACTCAAAAAGGACTCATTTTAACAAATTTGCATGTTGCCAGGACCAAAAGGTGGTCAAAATATTTTTAAAACGTTTTTCTTTGTTTTTTCCTAAAATTATTTTTTTTAATGGAAAAAAGTTTTTCTAGGTTTTTTGGATCATTCCAAACAGAAAAGGTCTTTAGTGACTTTTCTCTAAAAATGATAGTTTTTGACATATAAGCGATTAAAAATTGAAAAATTGCGAAATCGGCCATTTTTAACCCTCAAAAACTATGTAAAAAACTGAAAATTTGAATGTTGCCCAGGTAGATAGATATTCTTTAAACATCGATTGATGAAATTCCGAAGAGTTTTTTGCAATACAGTATTCAAAACTCCTTTGTTTTTTAATTGCTAATCAAGCGTGCGCGACACTATTTTCCACCGACAGTATGGTGCAAATGGAAGGAATAAATTCGTTATTTCGTAAATTGGCGACTTTAAGGAAAAATCCCGAAACAAGTCGATTTTTATTTTTAAGTTATGATATTGTAGCACATATGGTATACTAGTGACGTCATCCATCTGGACGTGATGACGTAATCGATGATTTTTTTTAAATAAGAATAGGGTCGTGTGCTAGCTCATTTGAAAGGTTCTTCAATTCTCTATTCGGTAATATAAACATTTACATAATTATTTATACGGGGTGTCCAAAAAATTTTTATTAAATTAAATTATTTGATAAAAAAAGAAGTAGAAGGACACCCTGTATAAATAATTGTGTACATGTTTACCGAATAGAGAATTAAAGAACCTTTCAAATGAGCTACCACACGGCCCCTATCCTCATTTAAAAAAATCATCGATTACGTTATCACGCCCAGACGGATGAGAAACTAGTATACCATATATGCCACAATATCATAACTTAAAAATAAAAATCGACCTGTTTCGGGATTTTTCCTTAAAGTCGCCGGTTTACGAAATAACGAATTTATTCCTTTCATTTGCACCATACTGTCGGTGGAAAATAATGTCATGCACGCTTGATTAGCAATTAAAAAACAAAAATTGCAAAAAACTCTTCGGGATTTCATCAATCGATGTTTAAAGAATATCTACCTACCTTAACAACATTCAAATTTTCAGTTTTTCACATAGTTTTTGAGGGTTAAAAATTGCCGATTCGCAATTTTTCAATTTTTAATCGGCAATATGTCAAAAACTATAATTTTTAGAGAAAAGTCACTAAAGACCTTTTCTGTTTGGAATGATCCAAAAAACCTAAAAAAAACTTTTTTCCATGCAAAAAAAATAATTAAAAAAAAAACAAAAAAAAAACACGTTTAAACAATTTTTGACCACCTTTTGGTCCTGGCAACATGCAAATTTGTTAAAAGTAGTCCTTTTTGAGTAAGATTGTGCAAAAAATCCGAATCAGAATATTTTTCCTAGCGGATGCGCAGTGGCTTTCTGGACTAAATTAAATGAGCTCGAGTAAAAACAAGATCAGAAATAAAAAGAGCAGTTAAAAAAGCCAAAATAAACTCAAATAACAGTTAATTAAAACAAACCACCCGAGCAACCATAGAGCAAAGAAAAAGCCTGACAAATGGAACCACTGAATATAGAGAAACAAACAAAAGAACAAGAAAATTTTTTGAAAAGTATTACAAAGAACTATACTCCGACCAAGTACTAAAACCAGATGAAATACAACTTCGCAATATATCTAACGTCGGCTCGGAAATGCCTCCTGAAATAGCTAAACGAGAAATAGAATTAGCCTTATCCCGAATGAAAAACGGCCACGCTCCAGGGCAAGGCGAAATTACAACTGAGACGATTAAAATATGTGGAGAAATAACTTTAATCACTTGCGATTTGCAGATGAAATTGTACTAATTATCACTTGTGCACAGGAGTTACAAGAAATGTTAACATACTTAAAACAAGCATCGGACTAGAGTACAAGAGTACTTACTAGAGTACAAAACAAGAGAGTAGGGCTAAAAATGAATATTGAGAAAACTGAGGTAATGTTAGCTGAATAAGCAAATCTCTTGACTCTTGATGATAGGAATATTGAAAATGTAGAAGAATATGTGTACTTGGGATAAGAAAATCAAACTACAGAAATAGCCAGAAGAATAGGAATGCCTTGGATAGCAGTAGGTAAACTATCATCATCATCAATGGTGCTACAGCCCTATGAAAGAACCTCGACCTTCCCAAGTCTATTACGCCAGTCAGTCCTATCCATTGCCAACCGTTGCCAGTTTGCTGCGCCTATTTTTCTCCCATCCTCATCTACACCATCCTTCTATCTAAGTATTGGCCTACCCCTATTTCTACTTCCCACAGGTTGTGACATAAAGATTCTTCTAGGAGGGTTGTTATGCTGGGATCTTGCTAGATGTCCTGCCCATCTTAGTCTCCCTATTCTTATAAGAGATACTACGTCTTTACCACCAAATATATGTTTATATCTGTGGTATACCTCGTAGTTGTACCTACTCCTCCAAATACCATTTTCACAGATGCCACTGAATATTACTCTCAGGATCCTTCGTTCAAATATAAGCAGAAGGTTTTCATCTGCCTTGGAGATGGTCCATGTCTCCGATCCATATGTCAACACTGGTTGTGTAAGGGTTTTGTATATGGTTATTTTTGTTTTTTGGCGTAAGTTTCTGCTTCTCATATGTCTACTCAGTCCAAAATAGCATTTGTTCGCTAGGATTATCCTTCGCTTAATTTATTCCGTCATGACGTTCTCCTTGGTGATCAGGGAGCCTAAGTATGTGAATTTGTCCACCGCTTCAAAGGTAGAGTTATCAACAGTGAATTGGTGACCGATGTTTCTGGCTCTATTGTTGGGTGTTGATGCCAACATGTTGATGTTGATGTTTTCTCCTCGTTTACTTTCAGGCCCATATTTTTTGAGGCATTTGAGAAGGTGGTATACATTTCTTCTAGTTTGCGTGTTGTGCGGTCAACTAGGTCCACGTCATCTGCATATGCCAATATTTGGGATGATTTAATAAACCATTTCCTCTGTTGTCTATTCGTGCATCTCTGACCGCCTTTTCCAGAGCTATGTTGAAGAGGAGACACGCCAGAGCATCTCCCTGTCGCAGCCCAACATTTGTTTCAAACTTTACTATAAAAAGCTTTATTATAACATATCCAAAAATCCAAAAGCCTCGGCTACCAAACTAAGAGTCACGCAGAGAAGAATGGAGCGGTCAATGTTAGGAATAACTCTGCGAGACAAAATCAGAAACGAAGAAATCAGGAGAAGAACAAAGGTGACTGACGTCATCGAGAGGATAGCCAGGTTGAAGTAGAGATGGGCAGGACACATAGCCAGAATGACAGATGAGCGATGGACGAAGAAGTTATTGGAATGGAGGCCAAGAGAAGACAAGAGAAGCGTCGGTCGACCGCCTACAAGATGGACTGACGACTTAAGAAAGGTAAATAAAAACTGGATGAGAGCGGCGCAGGATAGATGGGGTTGGAAACGAGGGGAGGAGGCCTATTTTCAGCAGTGAACTTTTGAGGCTGGATGATGAAACATCCAGCAGATTTAAAACAAAAGGTTTTGACGCATGTATCCTTCCTCTCATGACTTATGGAGTGGAGATTTAGAACAACTCAAAGAGCTGCTGAGAGACTTATGATAAATGTAAGTTGAAGAGATCATATTTATGACAAACGAAGATCTAAGAATAAGAACTAAATTAAAAGGTGATATTGAAGCTATTGCAAAATCTAAATGGAAGTGAGCAGCACATGTAACAAGGGAAAGCAAAGAGAAGTGGGCAAAGTGACCAAAAGCACGTAAACAAGGCATAGGATGATAGGAAGACCGAAAAAAAGATGGATCGGCAACATTAGAGAAAAAGCAGGAAGAAACTAGCACCGGCTAGCTCAAGACAGGCGAATATGGACAAGACAAGGGGAGACCTATGTCCAGGGCTGGACCAGAATAGGCTTCTAAGGAAGATTCTTTTTTTTGAGCTATGTATTATGAATTCAATTAATGTCTCATGAAAAAAGATCAATTTTAATTTATAAAATCATTAGGTATACAGTGGAACCCCGTTAACTCGGATTAATTGGGACCGAGGCCGATCCGGGTTATCGAAAATCCGGGTTAGCCGGAGAAAATGGTAAAAATTAATAAAATATGGTATGCTTACAGATAAACTCCGTTATAATTGTCACACAGACACTGGTAAACCACGTTCGCATTCCACACAAAACCACACATACAAAGCGTCGTCAAAAGTCTCATTCTTAGCTTTATTAGCTTTGCACCGATTAAACTATCTTTTGTTATAATTTTGAAAAAAAAATTCTTCGATTTTAGTTCTATTTTTCTTCCAATCCGATACTGTAGATGTACCGACACCATAATATAATGCTGCAAGATTCACCTTTATCAATTCTACTTAATGCTTATAGTTTCTTTTCCATTGTCACTACAACATTTTTACGTTTTGTTGCCCTTATAGACAAAAGACACGCAAACACAAAATCTGAATAAATTTACGAACGATTACAAAACGGAAGCGAACAATAATACGACTTTACTAGACACAATACCGTCTCTGATGTTATGTTATTTAATAACAGTGATGACTAAGACCATTGTTAAAAAAATAATTTTAATAGTCTTTTCTAAACAATGCTAACACAGACAGTTTCAAAAAAATAAAGGATAATACAGGTGCCTGTTGTTTTCGACAATGAATGTGGTGTACCATGAGTCATTTTTACTATGGTATTATGTAGTTCAATCCGGTTCCATTATCTCTCGAATATTATATTACACAGAGTTGGTACAAAACCTCGTGAACCTTGAAAATGCGTATGTATAACCGAAATAAAATGAAGCCAAAAACATACGACTATTTTATTTGCTGCGAATTGCGCGACAGGGTCCCATCTGCACCCTGATATTTTCAGTAATGTCGGATTCATCAATCGTTTCGTTCGTATATTGACGTCACCAAATGAATGAATTAGGTTCACGAGATTTTGTAACAGCAATACATTTTTATTGTTGAAATGTTTGTCTGATAAAAATCGGTCCGGGTTAGCCGGAGTTCCGGGTTATCGGGGGCCGACTTATCGGGGTTCCACTGTACTTAAAGGACATCGCACACATCTTATGGAAAATATAATGTCACTCAAATTCAATAAGATTTATACGAATAGATTCGTTTTAAATTAACGGTTAAATCTTATCATTGCGCCAACTCCATATTTTCAATAATAAGAGCAGAAATTGATATAAATAAATCTGAAATCAAATGGATACGTACATAAGTTAGAGAGAGAAAAAATATTTTATAATACCCAAATTGTCGGTACTTCATAAATCAGCGGATTAGTTTCACTAATCCGCTTAGGCCCAGCGGGGTTTAAGCTTTTTTGAATAGCACCCAGAGCAATAGTGATTGTAACTGACAGTTTTACTGACTCCAAAAATGTGATTTCGATAAACTTTAATTGCAATTTGCGCCGTAATTAATCATAATTAAGAGTTGGCGCAATGATAAGATTTGACCGTTAATTTAAAACGAATCTATTCGTATAAATTTTATTGAATTTGAGTGACATTATATTTTCCATAAGATGTGTGCGATGTCCTGTTTGGATGAAATTATTATTATAATATTTTTTAATTCATATTAGGGAAATCCACACCTTGAACCACCACTGCCTTATTAAATTTAAACTTGAAAATCATATGCAATAACGGTTTTTGGCACACCAAAAGGACTGTTATAAAATATAATGTGTCCATTAACATAACAGCATGACCACACTAAGAGTTTAAGCTAAATTTTTAATTAAATTGAAGTGTTCTCATTTGTTTAGTACGACGAAGTGCCATTAACGAGTGGTGGATAAACATCACTAAAAGCGACATTTTGGACATTTACAAGCATCAAAACCATTTGTCCTCTAAGAAACACCTGGCAGTCGGTGAACATGTTAATATATTTTTGCACGTTTTGTCAATTTCATGAAGGAATGAATTCGTTTGCATTTATTATATTAGGTGTTGTTGAAGTTAGCGGCATTTATCAAAAGACGGATTGATTGCAACGTTTTTAATTAAAGCTATTTACTTATAATTTACTTAATAAATATAGTAGAATATTTAATGAAATTAATGAATGTTACGTGCCAATAATCATTACAAGTCATTTATTACATATCTAAATAAATCCTCATTTCCCTTTAATTAGATAACATCTGGAATCTGAAGCAATATTAGTGTATAAATTCTATTATACACCAATAAGGGATTGACTAAAACTGTTTTTCTTTGGCGTCTTCAAGAAAAGGCTTTTTCTCCTCTGGATTTGGGGATACTTTGAAGAGTGTATGTAACCTGCAATACTAGCTAAAGACTAAAAGGTTGTTAAGTAAACTATGTGTTTGTGTATGTGTATGTTTTTTATAGAGGCAAGAAATACATCTACCAATCTTTAGGACTTGAGGTACTGTGTGGTACGTATTTTAGTCTCGTATGTTACAATTCCAACTAAAACTCATCCCCTTCTTTTGCCTCTTCACGCGGAACTGCCCTAAAGCATTACTTTTCTCCTAATCATCTCTATTTTCAGCTTTCTTACTTCTTTCAGTGCGACGAAGATTCTGGAGGAGTTTCATCGCAAATGTGTTTATTGTATCTCAAGCTGCCTTCAATGAAAGCATTTCCTGCTAAGGTGTCTGGTCGAAGAACACATGCTCCGCGTCTTCACTGACCCTTGAGGCTTCGTACAAATGCTGCGCCGCGATTTACCAGTTTAAACGCTGGTAAACTCGCGGTTGCATATGTATGATGATGAGCGGTTGCATTTGTTTCTATGTTAACCTGAACCGCGGCGGTTGGGTTTTTCAGGTAAAACGCGACGTCGACGTTGGCAAACCGCTCTCATATGGACTAAGGGTGAGACAGAACGGACACTCTGATTTAGCACTGACGTGCTCCAAATCATCAGTCCCAAGTATTGAAGGAATGGTTGTGATGTGATTTCATGTTCTCCAATGCTCAGAATTACGGTTTCCTCCTGTTTCCGATAAGTAACAAGCACTGCCTCAGTTTTGTGCTTCATTAGTTTTAAATTAACTATGTTCATCCACTGGCAATGATGATGTGGAACATGGGATTTATTTTCTCAAGGTGCTTTCCAACGATCACCACAGACAGGCGCGGATACAGGGGGGTCAACGGGTCCATCGACCCCCCTATTATATTTAGTCTATAAGTATTTTTTTATTGTTTATAATTTTTTTCTGTTAACTCTAAACTTTAAGCCATCAGTACAACACTAAATTACACGACAACCGCTTCCAATGAATTGGAAGAAGCCATAAAATCTAATAAAACACCCTTCTCTGAAAAATAATCTGCAGGCGCATTTGTTTGGATACCGGTGGAACCATAAACAAAAGAAATATTTTTCTCAATTCAAAGAATAACAAAAATGATATTTTAAAATGCAAATATATTACACTGGGTATAAACCTTATCTCATGAAAAGTCACGTTTCAAATTTGCGATACAATAAATATATAAAAATTTGTATTTTACTAGATAATCCATGCGTACCTACCCATTGATGGTGGAAAGGTTAATCTTTATGGTAAAGAACGACCAGTGAGATTAATAGTCGTGAATTGTTTATCAATCCACGTTTATCAATTATACCGTAGGTATCTGGGATTATACAGGGTGTCCAGAAACTCTACCGACAAACAAAGACAGGAGATTCTTCAGATAATTTTAAGATACTTTGACCCAATTCACTTAGTCCAAAAATGCTTCCTAAGGGAGCTAGAGCTCTTTGAAGATGGCGTCTTGTAATTAGTTTTTCTTAAATACGGCCAGAACGCTTCTATTTAGAAAAACAAAAATTGGTACGCGTATTTATATTCAAGATATAAATTTAATCCATCCATTGCAAATTCCTAGTACCGATCATAGGCGTCCGTTTTGGGTAGGGTAACGGTTATTTTATCGCATAACTTTTTTATCTTTAACTTTTATGAATTTCTGACACTGGATTATTAAATTGTGAAGTATTCTAGTACTAAAAGGTACTCTTGTTTTAAATCGGTAGGACACACCGTTTTCTAGAAAAATCGATTTGAACATTTTTCGCTTGTTGAATCAAAAAAAAAAATTCAAAAAAAAAACTGTTTAGAAAGACGAAAACTGGTACATTTATTACTATTCCAGAGATAAATCGATTTCATTAATTGCGAATTTCTAGTACTGGTCATAGCCGTCCGTTTTGGGTAGGTCAACAGTTATTTTATAGCATAACTTTTTTGTCTTGAATTTTTGAGCATTTTTGACACTAGATTATTAAATTATGAGGTATTCGAGTACTAAAAGTTACTCTTACTTTATGTTGGTAAAATACTTCGTTTTTTGTTGAAAAGTTCTTTCAATTTTTTTTCAAATTCTAAAAACGAAAAACTTTCAAATCGATTTTTCTAGAAAACGGTGTGTCCTACCGACTTAAAACAAGAGTACCTTTTAGTACTGGAATATCTCACAATTTAATAATCCGGTGTCAAAAATGCCTAAAAGTTAAGGACAAAAAAGTTAGGTGATAAAATACCCGTTGCTCTACCCAAAACGGACGCCTATGACCGGTACTAGAAATTTGCAATAAATGGAATCGATTCATCTCTGAAAAGTAAATACACATACCAATTTTCGTTTTTCTAAATAGAAGCGTTCTGGAGGTATTTAAGAAAAACTAAATTCATGACGCCATCTTCAAAGAGCTCTAGCTCCCTTAAGAAGCATTTTCGGACTAGGTGAATTGGGTTAAATTGTCTTAAAATTATCTGAGGAAGCTCCTGTCTTCGTTTGTCGGTAGAGTTTCTGGACACCCTGTATAGTATATTTTATCCTTAGAGTAAGTGTGAGTCGTATGGCTAAATCTGGAAAATATAATATTTGACATTTGAGGTAAGTCTGGCCCCCTATTATGAATTTCTAGATCCGCGCCTGACCACAGACACATCATCGTCATATGGTGTCCCTTGCTAATTCTAGCTGTAGTAACCCATCCTACATACCTAATATTCCACAAAAGAAGGTCTAGTACAGAGCCCTGTGGTACTCCTCCAATGATTTTATATTCCTTCGGACTGGACTTATGTCATACTTCAAAAGTCGATCAGTGAAGTAGCTTCATTATCCTCCTTAGATATGCTGGTACCTTCATTTCGGTAAGATCTTGCATAATGCAATCCCAGTTGGCAGAGTTGAAAGCATTTTTGATGTCAAACGTGGCCATCAGACAGTACTTCTTCGTATTCCTGACAACATTAATCGCATCTACATAGTGGTGAGTGTACTTTTCAAAAACCATAATGATTAAATGATTACTATTGAGCACCGGTTCAACTGTTAGGTCGATTATTTGATGGACTATTCGTTCTAATATTTTTCGAGCTGTATGCAGCATACAGACTGGACGATAAGATGATGGTTCATCTGGTAGTTTCTTCCCTTTTGGGAGAAGCACTTATTTTAGTTGCATCTATATATGCGAAAAAGTACTCTCCTTGAGGCATATATTGTAAACCTCCAGGAATATTTCTGGTGATTTTTTGATGCCTTTATCCTCCGTGATTGACGGGATTTCTTCAGCCTCCGACTCCTCGATTGGATAATAAAAGTCTTGTTGACGAAATAGTGCATTACCAGTATCTTCTAGGAGCTAAGGACATATACAGGGTGATTGATTATTGGGGTAAAGCTCCGTAGATCTTCTATAGTAATAGATAGCAATAAAAGTTAATAACAAAAATTGTAGCCAACTTTGAGCTTCACATTACAAAATTAGTTAGAATGTTACACGGTGTTCGATAACATCTTGGCAGACCAAATTTATGTTTTTTTAAATAGAACACCCTATATTTTATTTTAAATTCGAAATCCTGTTAACTTCTTTATCATCACAAAAATATAAAGGTTTGTTATGTTATACAGGGTATTTATAAAGTTATAACCAATTTTGTATGAAAATCGTAACAAGTTCAACTCCCTGTATAAATGAAAATAAGCACAACAGCAATGGTTTACTAATGCCATATTTTTTATTTATTGTCAAAATTTTCAAGAATTATTGACATTGCTAATTTTCTTTATATCAAATACAGGGTGAGTCAAAACGCAAGTAGATTATTTTCTCAGTAATGTTAAATATAATACCCTGTATTTTATATCATTATTGAAAAGTAACATCACCGTACTTTAATTTTTATATAACATTCCCTATGTCCAAATTTATTAGTTTTCGAGATATTTTCATTTTTCAGAGCAAATTATTTTAGGTGTCTAAATTTATCTGAATTTTAAGTAAGCCATGACTGAATTGACAATTGACGATTACTGATTATCAATCCGGTAATCAATGTAACAATGTTGCAAATAAAGTAATAAAAATAATTTATTAGTAATACATTTTACAAAAAAAAAACACAACCACAACAAAAAACATTTTTGGAACAATTAAAAACTACTTTTTTTTATGTAAATGTAACAAATAAAGAAAGAAAATTAGTAATAAATTTACAAAAAAACACACAAACACAATATACAACATTTTGTGAAGACAATTAAACACTACTTTTGTATGTAAATGTAACAATGTAACAAATAAAGAACGAAAACTAATTTATCAGTAATACAATTTGCAAAAAAACATGTTTAAAAAAATTAAAACCTACTTTTAATAAAACATTTTTAATATTTAATTATATACGGTGTTCAAAATTACCTCCTAACACATTTATGCACTCCTAAAAACGATCATTGAATGAGCTACTTACTCTACGAAGCATTTGTAAATTAACACATCGAAATACACTTTTTATTCTATTTTTCATCTCATCCCTTATTGTTGGAGGTATTTTATAAACTTCATTATTAACGTAACCAAAAAAAATCAGTCCAGTTTATTAAATTCTGGTGATTTGGGTGGCCACGCTACTGGTCCATTGAAAAATGAAAATATCTCGAAAACTAATAAACTTAGACATATGGAATGTTATCTAAAAATTAAAGTACGGTAATGGTACTTTTCAATAGTAATATAAAATACAGGGTGTTCCATTTAAAATTACTGAGAAAATAATGTACTTGCGTTTTGACTCACCCTGTATTTTATATAAAGAAAATTAGCAATATGAATCATTCTTAAAAATTTTGACAATATTTAAAAAAATATGGCATTAATAAACCATTGCTGTTTTGCTTATTTTTATTTATACAGGGAGTTAAATATGTTACGATTTTCGTATAAAATTGGTTATAACTTTGTAAATACCCTATATAACATAACAAACCTTTATACTTTTGTGATGGAGAAGTTAACAGGATTTAGAATTTAAAATAAAATATAGGGTGTTCCATTTAAAAAAAAAACATAAGTTTGGTCTGCCACTGTGTTATCGAACACCCTGTAACGTTCTAACTAATTATTTAATGTGAAGCTCAAAGATAACTAAAATTTTGGTTATTAACTTTTATTGCTATCTATTACTATACAGGATCTATTGAGCTCTACCCCACTAATCAATCACCCTGTAGGTGTCGACATAGAATGGCTTTTCAGGTGAGTCATGACCACTTTATAAGGTTTGCCCGACGGATGATTCTGCACCTTATTGATAAGCTCCATCTAGCATTGTGTTTTGCTGTAGGTCTTTAATTGCCTTATTTAGTCTTCTGCGTGAGTTCTTGTATTCTTTCACCAGAACTGTAAATTTCTGTCGTCTCCAGTCACGCTAATTTGCTCTTTTTGTTTTAAAGCACTCGTTACATAGATCACCTATGTGATCATTCCAGCAGTGTACTGGTACACGTTGGTTTTTGTCGCATACTTGCGTAGCAGGCCTCCACGACCCTTTTCATCAGCTCCTTGTTCTTATTTTCAGCGTTTCCAGTGGCGATTGGGTCGCCACCTAGAACCACTGTAAAGACAATTAGATCAAAAAATTTTACCCTTCAACCAACTGCATTAGTCTGCATATGTGTCTGGTACTCTATTCAATGCATATTTTCCATATTGCGTATGTCTCTCGCTGTGAAAATATTAGATACCTTCCAATCAAAAGAATATACAGCTCCTGGAGTCGGATTTTCGAATTCAATCGAATTGGTTCGCATACGAGTTAACTCGAATAAAAAATTTCGTATACGAATCTGAATCTGTATTTTTGAACGTCCTTCGAAATGTTATACGTATACGAGAAAAATTTGCACCGGCAACACTGCAAATTCGAACAACATTGGGCTCAACCTTCATTTGAAGAGTCACAGTGTTGTCATACTTATTTTATTAATTTCTTGTATAATTTCAATCAATGGTATAATCACATTATTAAAAAAAATAGCTAAAATATTAGCTGGAATCGAATCTTAAGCTTGCATAATATTAGTAATATCGGTTTGCAAAGTCCACTATTTTGTTTATTATTATTTTTGTATCCAGTATTTACACTGATATTGTACTAGTTTTTTGGTGTTTCAAAACGATTTTTTAAATGCAGGTTTATATAATGTGATAGTATGAAAAAATTGAGAATTTACACTGATATTTTACTATTTACTTTTCAAAACAAACTGAGGTGTTTCAAAACTATTTTTAAACAACTTTATATAATGGGATAGTATGAAAAAATTGAGGATATGGCAACGGTGTCATATGTCAAGCTTACAGCTTACATCCAATGCTAGAATACGTACATAAAGTTAGGTTAGGTTATATATTCAATGCATTATCGTACAGTATGTCGTTTCCTTCTATTAAAAAATATTTTTAACCACCCATTGAAAAGAAAGTTCAATGTAAAAATATTGTATACATACAACAACGATTAAAACCATCAATGACAACTGAAATGACCTTGAAATGACAACAACAAAACAATTCGTATACGAGCATCCAAATTCGAATGGTTCATACCCATTCGAGTCATCGTATACGAAAAAATTCGTACACGAAGTATTCGAAAATACAAAAAACTGGAATTCGAGCGAAATTCTTCTAATTTCGTATGCGAAATATACTCGAATGAATTCGAAAATAGGGCCCCTGGGGTCGTATTTTCGAATTCAATAGAATATTTTCGCATACGTGTTAACTCGATTGAAAAATTTCGTATACGAACGTGAATGTGTATTTTTGAACGTCCTTCGCAATGTTAAACGTATACGAGCAGAATTTGCACCGGCAACACTGCAAATTCGAATAACATTGAACTTATTTGTCATCTGAAAAGTCACAATGTTGCCATATTTGTTTGGTCTATTTCTTGTATACTGTACAAGACTGTCTTAACTGGGGTATAATGTATAAGAATAAGATTGTATAAGAACGTTTAATGTATAAATATAACGACTTATAGTCTGAACAAATTATAAAAAAGGGCAATTTTTGGGAGAAAAGTTGTTTAGAAGTTATTTTAAGTGTAATCGAATATTAAGATTGCATAGGTATATTAGTAATATCAATTTGCAAAGTCCGCAGAAAGTGTGCCATTTTGTTTAATATTATTTTTATATCCAGTATTTACACTGATACTTTACTATTTACTTTTCAAAACTTTACTTCAAAGCGATTTTTTAAATGCACCTTTATGTAATGTGATAGTATGAAAAAATTGAGGATATGGCAACGGTGTCATATGTCAAGTTTGGAGCTTAGATCCAATGCTAAAATGCGTACATAAAGTTAGGTTATAATCGTACAACATGTCCTTTCTTTCTATTAAAGAATTATTTAAACCAGTCATTGAAAATAAATTTCAATGTAAAAATATTGTAGACAACAACACAATTAACACTATCAGCTAAAACTATCATGACAGCTGAAATTACCTTGAAATGAAACAATAATTCGTATACGAGCATCATGATTCGAATGGTTCATACCCATTCGAATCGCCGTATACGAAAAAATTCGTACACGAAGTATTCGAAAATACAAGATACCGGATTTCAAGCGAAATTCTTCTAATTTCGTATGCGAAATATGCTCGAATGAATTCGAAAATAGGACCCCTGGAGTGAACCGTGGCCGATGAGAAACGCTGTCGTCGGTCGTACACCCACTTAAACATTATGCAGACAGGATGTCTCTGATCGGTCATGGTTCGTTACGCGAGCTGTAAATACGATAAAATATTGTACATTAAATATACAATTAACTTTATAGTCTATTGATTATGTTCAAAATAAGAGAGCTAAAAGGAACTACAACGTTAACGGGATTTTGTTGTCTCATATGGTCAACGGACCTCTATATTTGAAAAAACCGCGGAGTGCTACCATTTAAATGGGAGTTAAATTAAGGTGAGTTCCATTCACTTTTGGTACAAACACTTCTACAGGAAAATTGTTCCAGGATAAATTTACTATCGAAATATCATATTTTAAAGTCAAAAGTATTTTTTTTACAAAAATACATTCAAAAGAAAAGCAAGAAAAAAACACGAAAGAAAGCAATTTTGTTTTCTGCCCCATAATTTTTTTCCACAGGGATATAGGTATAGGCATTGCTTCAGCGAAAAATAACTTCCATCATTTCTCTTTAAAATGACGTTTGGTAGAAGTCTCTAGAATTTATAGTTTTCGAAATAGGATTTTTCAAAATTTGCCGCTCACAGAACTTTTAAGCCAATTTCCCCATTATTTCGCAAACATTGTTTTTTAACTTTTTTCTACACATTTCTAGGTATACGCAATGGTACATTTAGTAGAAATAGAAGTCAATTACCTTTGAAATGGTCTACTGTATAAGGTCGTACGACAATTTTTAAACAAGTTATGCTTTTTCAAGATTTTATACTTTTAATGATTTTTGATATTTTTTATGATTATTTTTTAAATTTCTCATTATGACTTTTTTTTGTACATTTAGGTAGATACATTCTGGAATAAAAAAGCTTATTTTCTCTACTTTAAAATGATGTATTTCAATCACCCCTAGGACTATTTTTAAACAAGATATCCGTAGGATATCCAAGGGTATAAGTAAATTAGAAAAATTTTAAAAATTTTAATTTTTTTCAATTAGAAGAACATAATTACATATTGTAACATAATTTATAATTCCAAATAACTTTTCTTAATAACACTTTTCAATATTGTGAAATATAAAGGTACTTTACTCTTGAGCGAAATTCTTATTTTTTAACATACCTCGTACACTATTAATAAAATTTTGTATCTGATGATTACATCTTAGGTTTTAGACTATGCAGAGCATTTTATAAAAAATAATTTTTTTCATAAAGTTAATAATAAAAAGTTTTCCATATGGTTCCAACTTAGTGGGACCTATTGCATGTGTATATGTCAAACTTTGAAAAAGCATATCTTGTTTAAAAATAGACCTAGAATTTTTTGCAATACACCATTTAAAAGTAAAGAAAATAAGCTTTCCTTTTTAATGCACAATGTATATACCTAAATATACAATAAAAGTTATAATGAGAAATTTAAAAATAATCGTAAAATATACCAACAATCATTAAAAATATAAAATTTTGAAAAACCATATCTTACTTAAAAATAGTCAACAGCCTTCTACGTTAAACCATTTTAAAGTTAATTGACTTTTCTTCCTACTAAATGTAACATTGCATATACCTAAAGCTGCGTAACAAAAAGTTACAGAACAATGTTTGCGAAGTAACAAGGAAAATGGCCCAAAATTGTTGTGAGTGGCGAAATTTGAAAAATCACATTTTGGAAACTATAAATCATACAGACTTACACCAAACGTCATTTTAAAGAGGAAGGATGGAAGTTTTTTTTCTGTGAAGCAATGCCTATACCTATATCCCCGTGGAAAAGAGTTATAGGGCAAGAAACAAAAATGCTACCTTTCGTGTTTTTTTCTTGCTTTTCTTTTGAATATATTTTTGTAAAAAAAAATATTTTTGACTTTAAAATGTGATATTTTGATAGTAAATTTAACCTGGAAAATTTTTCCTGTAGACGTGTTTGCACTAAACGTGCATAGAACTCACCCTAATTCGCCCTGTGCCTAGGGACTAATTCACCCCTTTGAATGGTAGCACTCCGCGGTTTTTTCATATTTAGAGGTCCATTGACTATATGAAACAATAAAACCCCGTTAACGTTGTAGTTCCTTTCTAAAATACATAATCAATAGCCTATTAGTTTCCTAACTAAAGATTAAAAAACTCTACAATCAAAAATTAATGCAATAAATTAAAACTTGAAAGTTTGTAGTATGTATTCGACGATAGAAAGTCAATACAATATTCCAACACGATAGTTCATCTGGCTCTCCCGTTGTTTGAGTCTCGTATTCCATGTACAAATTATATCGGTGACAACCGATATCTAGTAATTGCAGCAAATTGTAAAACGGCTTCCATGGACTTACAAAGAATTGCGTAATCAAGTCTAAGGCGATTAGAAACCGGGTATTTACCGGAGTATTTGAAAGTATTTTTATTGTTAGGCCTGATTTCCAATGCTCGAGAATTGACGCGCCGTGTACAATCCGGACTTGAAGGGCTTCTGACGATTAGAAAATATGCCATGAACGGCGTTATGTAGTTCAACGGATTACTTAAGTCTTTCATTTATTGGATTTCATAATTTAGAACTACGGCATAGTAAGCTATAGTTTTTTTTTTAATGGCATAGACTTGGGTGTCAATTAGCCAGTCACAACTTTTTTGTTTTCTATTCATACTAAGGCAATGAAATCCTTAGAGTTCCATAGCAAACTCTTCCACAGCTCTCTACCCAGTTCAAAAGATGCAGGTGGCCGCTATGGACTATCCAAGTTGCTCACCACATTTTTACATTATACATCTTCTTCTTTTTCTTCTTTTTTCATATGTAGATAATATATCAAATTATCAGGATTAATAAATTTAGAGGTTAATTTTAGTTTCACAGATAAATTTCATTAAACAATCATATATATTTTTGCTGTTCAGAGACAATAGATAGGATATATTGAAAGGTGGAAAAACGTTACATTTTATTAAATCTTCGATTAAATTATAGCTGTGTGGAATGTATTTTGTGCACTCAAAGAAAGTGTGATTCAAATCACCCACCTTCTGACATTAAGTACAAAGATTTGAATCAAAAACTTTAATTCTTGCTAGATGTAGAGGGAAACATGCATGTCCAAACTTCATTCTGATTAATGTTGTTATATATCTTCGAGTTACTACATAATTTTTAAACCAACATATATTGGGAACAGAAGGTTGAATCAGTGAATACTGAGATTTGGATTGTTTACAAAGATCTCGCCATGATTGACTCCACTGATTTTTAACTCGATGCTTAATAGTGTTAACTAAATCAGATATGCAACACTTAGATTATTTGAAGTACCATACTCAATAGCTTTTTTAGCCAAACTATCAACATATTCATTATGCGTTAGTCCTATATGAGCCTTAACCCATAAAAAGTTCACTCTTCTTTTATTTTTATGAATTTCAAAATGGATTTTCTTAATTAGTAGGATATAAATATTTGAATTATTATTAGGAAAATCTATAGTTTGAATAGCAAGAAGAACAGAGAGTGAATCGGAAATAATTGTTGCAGATATATCTTCTGATTCTTTAAAATATTGCAAGGCCTCATAAATTGCTATGGCTTCAGCACTGAAGATAGAAAAATCATGGCCTAACTTAAACATTTTTTCTGTTTTAGTAGCAGGTATGTAAAAGGCACATCCAGTGTCAACTAACGTCTTAGATGCATCTGTATATATATTTACAGAGTCTGACCAATTTTCTAAGAATGTTCTTTAGATGGTAGAGCTAATATCACTGTTTTCATGGTAACTTGGTTTTACTAATTTAACTGTATGTAAAAAAGAATGAAAATCTTCAAGTCCAATGCTATCAATCACGTTATAATCACAGTCAAAATTTGACAGATCTCGAAAAGCCTCGCAAAGTAGAGGCGAGTTCTTTAGCTTCCAGTATTTATTAGTTAAATCCGCTACATTGAGCTTGTTAACATTTTGGTAAAGACCGATATTTAGGTAACGAATTTTTATTAAAAATTTCTGGCTGAGATATTTCCTTCTATAATTGAGTGTAATTTCTAAAGCTTCTACATGTAAAGCTTTATTTGGAGTTGATTTCATAGCTCCCAAACAGATACGGAGTCCTAAGTTCTGTACAACGTCTACTTTGTTTAAAATATGTTTAGAAGCTGAGCAATATAGAATACATCCATAATCAATTATAGATCTAATATATGATCGATATAAAAGTAAGGAAGTTTCAACATCAGCTCCCCACCAAGTCCTTGAAATTGCTTTAAGAAAATTAAGACCCTTATTACATAAGCTATAGTTAAAGTCAAATATCTTAATATACTTTTGCAACTCAATGATACAAACTAATCCAAGTTCTTCTTCTGTTTTTTCATTAGAATTACGGCCCAAATTGCGCCCTATTTAGATTATTTTAATATGAAATCCCAAAAAATCGATATAACTAAGACCGAAGCCTTCGAAATGTGGATCTAAAGAAGATTTTTACGCGTGTCTTCTGCCCTTTCTTGTAGGATGGCTTTCTGCAGCATTATCGTTATCTTTTAGCTGTACTGAGTATTTAGATTTGCTTATTTCTACCTTGATTTCTATAGTTGAAGCTTTGCAATTCATCTCCTCGGTTCGGGATCGTTTCATCTGCACACATTTCATGTTCATTTTTCGGAGATCTGCTTGGATGTTATCTCTCCATCGCATTCTGTCTCCGTACAGGTCTTTTGCCTGTAGGAATCTCCTCCCATACCAGTCTTACAAGTCTCTCGTTATGAAGTCTGTGCACGTGGCCTGCCCATCTTAGTCCCTGTGATTTAATTTTCGTAGAGAGCTTTTAATTCGATGTTGGTTCTGATCCTATACTGGTTTGTGTTAATGTCATGGTGAGGTCCGAAAATTTTTCTAAGTATTTTTCGTTCAAAACTTCTGAGCTCTTCTTCGTTTGATTTGGTCATGGTCCACATTTCGCGTCCATATGTTGTAAGATTATTGATTTTATAAGCTTATCCAGTGCGAATAGACAGCGATTAGCCGATTGGATTCTGTCTTTTATTTCTTCAGTAACATCGTTGTCAGCTGTGATTACGGCCCCCAGATACTTAAAACGTAATCTTTCGAAATTGAAGGTGTTGACCGTCAAATTTTGTCCTATCCTGTCTAGTCGTGTCGTTCTATTTATACACATATATTTCGTCTTCTCTTCATAAATCCTCAGCCTTACTTCGTTTGTAGCTCCTTCCACCTTGTTGAGAATGGCTTTTGTGAATAGGATGAAGTCTCCAACGAGATCAATGCACACAATCTGCACGCAATCGCAGCAATGTGCCTTCAGCACGGTGTCTCACAATTTTGATTACGCGTTTTTTGCTGTTGGTTTTGTTCATCGGTTTTTTATTTGGCGTCAGGTTGTCTCCTCGACAACCGATACATACGATACAATATCGATGCTTTTTAAGTATTGAGTATTGTATTGGTTATGCCAATAAAGTATCGTATCGTGTATCGATATCGGCAATACTTTCTTATAAAAACATCGTATTGATATTGATTTCGATACGATATCGATACAATACTCGATAAAATATCGACATGAAAAGGATTAAATTAATAAAAAAAAACAATTCTTTAGAAATAGGATAAATTACATTATAACCTCACAAAAAATATTATCTTTTAAAGAACTCTTGATTCATCTGTTCACACAAATGAGTTCTTTGATACTTTTTTATTTTAAAGAGCATCTTTTATTCGTTAGTATTTTTTTTGTACCAGAGTTGCCTTAGAAAATAGCCGCTCGACTGGTATGGACGTCGTTTGGACACACAAAAGATCCCCTATATATCCGAGATGAAACGAAGAAAACACTGCTATATGATTTCCCCCATAATAAAATATTTGTGTCTGCTCCAAGTCTTGGAGATTGCAAGTAGTTTTTAATTTCTTTTCAAAAACATCGATATTATCTGATGATTTTAAAAATAAAATATCGAAATTGATTGACTTATTGGGTTCATCATCCTTCTCTCTCGCATTAATGGAAAGCATACGCACTTGTGCGTCTTATACCTCTTATATTTTAACTGTATAATAATAGGCCTTATGTAGCATTCACGTATTGTATTGTATTGTATTGTATTGATTTCAAAGAATGAGTATCGTATTGACATTAATATTGCTAAGGTATGTATTGTATCGGTATCGTATTGATTTTCGATACGATATCAATACAATATCGATATTTTTATCGAATATCGTGAAGCTCTAATCAATCGCATCCTGACAAGAAATAGTCTCTGACTTGCTTCTCTCTTTAGTCACCTGCTACGATAAGCAGGAGAAACTGTGGTGATATTCTTTTTGAATGGTCCGTGCTCCACACGGGGAAATGAGTTCCTGAACACCCTTTGTTTTTAAACCAGCAGTGATCAATGGACAGTTTAGAATTTATTCCGAGTATCCAATTCATCTCTCTAAATTTTATGTTGAGTTTTTCTCTCTTTTTTTTAATGTATACTTTACAACGCAGTCTCTTATCCAAATGTCACCCCAAAAATTTTGCAGAATCTGCAACAGGGACCTGAATGTTATCTATTCTAATAGGTTGATCTCGCTCTCTTTCTTAGATGAAATTGGCATGAAATGATTTTGTACTACACTCAGGTGCAAAAAAATCGATCCATGGGTATTTTTTGGTGAAGAAAGAAAATGTTTGAAGATTTAACTTTTAGATAAGGTATAGATGTAAAAGTAATAATTTGCATTTATTTGTTTTTTTTTCTAATTTTGCAATACATAAATATATCTACTGATAAACAGACTTTTTAATTTAAAATAAAAAACAATCACGAGTGGAAGTATATTTATACTGAAAGGGTAAAGTTTACACATTATAATTTGACGTATTGTACTAAACATTTGTATTATTCATGCTATTTAGTTACTTGACATAGTTATGTGGGTTGTAAAAATCGTTATTTATTTGTTTTCAAAATATGAGCCCCATTAATAGATATATGACACGACATGATATGAAATGAAAAACTTTTATTTTACTAAAGGCTTTTACTAGGCTAAAACATTGTTGAAAAATCTTATACAAATGGTGTGATTTTTAATTTAACACTTTCGTTCACGAATTAAATTTCTTCAAGCTAAATATCTGAAATTTGCAACATAGCGAGCGAGAATAATTTTTTGCAAATTTTTGATATTAGTTTTACATCTTGAAAATGCACAGTTTGGTCAATGCAAGATATGACCTCATTTGATGACATGGTGAGCCGATGGAGTAAAATATTAGATAATTTTTTTAAAATACTGACAAAGAACAAAAACTAAAGCATTTTATTTGGTAAGTAATATATTGTATGTTACAAAACAATTTTTTCTTTACTTATACAGAGATGAACAATTCAAAAGAATTGGCACTGTATACACCAGTCATAAGTAATAATTATTATAGAAACCTATTTTTCAACAATTTAAGTATTTGTAAAAAATTGTAATTGTAAAATTTTTACAATGGTAAAAACACGTACAATGGTAGAACTACATACAAACAATTATAGAATATAATAGGACAACCTATATGGTAGGACTGAGGACACGGTAAACGAAAAGGTTAACTCAATATCATAAAAAATTAATTCTAATCAAGCTTTCTCCTTCTTCTTTCTTTATATAAGTAATTCTGCTTTTTCATGGTATTCATTAAGATAGTTGATAAAAATAGAAATAAGTACTTGTAACTGTGGTTCTGGTTCTGACATAGTCATAAAACAAATGAACAATAACAACACGACAAAAATTAAAACAAACGACATCACTACGGCCAACATACCAATACCAAGAGGAATCAGGCAGGGAAACAGCCTCAGTCCATTTCTATTCAATATGCTAATGGATGAAATAATAATAGAAGACGTGGAATCGCTACAACTAGGATACAGACTCGGTCACAGTAGAATCAGTATAGTGTGCTATGCGGATGGTGCAGCCCTGATTGCAGAGGAAAAGGATGGCCTACAAAGACAACTTTATCGATTCTATCAAGCATGTCGACAACTCAACATGAACATATCCACGCAGAAAACAAATTGCATTACCATTGCAAAAGACCCAATTAGATGCAAGCTCATGGTAGAGGGGAAACCCATAGAACAGCTAAGCCAGTTCAAATATCTAGGTGTAGAGTTATCAAGTTATCATGACCCAGCCAGAGACCTAAGAGGACAAATTAACAAGGCCGCTGTCTTGTCCGGATGTTTGAGAGATGTGGTCTGGAATAACCCATATATTAGAATGGACAGCAACGTTAGAATTTATAAAACTTGCATTAGACCTGTTATGACCTATGGTATTAAATCAAGAGAAGACACCAATAAAATCAAAAGCATGCTACGAACAGCCGAAATGAAGACACTAAGAGCAATAGCAGGGAAGACTAGCAATCTTCTCTTGTATGCAATAGCATAGAAGAGAAGATTGAAGAATAGCTTTTGAGGGTTTTTTAAATGTACCTTTTATACAGGATTTACTGTTTTTTTTATATTTCTTCTCGTCTATATCATTATTTTTGTTTTTACTGTGTTAATTTCTAGACCTAGCCTTTTCGTTTGCATTTTTAACTCTGCGTATGTTTCCTGCGCTCCTGTTGATGTTCTACTCATAATATTCATATCATCGGCATAAAGTGGCCAGTTAAACCATTCTGTTGGTCAGTACATAGGTTTCCCCGTCCAGTTTGCATTTGCATAACTCCAGTGCCACGTTAAAGAATGTTGGGGCCAGCCCATCTCCCTGCTTCAGTCCCTGCGAGATTTGGAAAAAGTCTGTCCGGTGGTTTTGTATTCATACAAATGCCTGAGTTTCATCCATTGTGGCTTTAATGGGTCTAATTAGCTTGTGTGATATTGCCAATTCAGCCAATACACACGTAAATACTTAATTATACAGGGTGTCCCGAAAAGAATGGTCATAAATTATACCACATATTCTGCGACCAAAAATAGTTCGATTAAACCTAACTTACCTTAGTACAAATGTGCTCATAAAAAAAGTTACAGCTCTTTGAAATTACAAAATGAAAATCGATTTTTTTCAATAGATCGAAAACTATTAGAGATTTTTTATTGAAAATGGACATGTATCATTCTCATGGCAGGAACATCTTAAAACAAAATTATAGTGAAATTTGTCCACCCCATAAAAATTTTATAGGGGTTTTGTTCCCTTAAACCCCCCCAAACTTTTGTGTACGTTCCAATTAATTCATTATTGTGGTACCATTAGATAAACACAACATTTTTAGAACTTTTTTCCTTCTAGTATTTTTTTGATAAGCCAATTTTTATCGAGATGCGGCTTATTTTTTAATATATTTTACATAAAAATTTTATGGGGTTTTATTCCTTTAAACCCCCCAACTGTTTGTGTACGTTCCAATTAAACTATTATTTTGGTACCATTAGTTAAACACAGTGTTTTTAAAACTTTTTTGCCTCTTAGTCTTTTTTTGATAAGTCACCTTTTATCGAGATGTGGCTTCTTTTTCAAAATATACCTAAAAATGTAAATTATAAATAAATTTTCAGATTATTAACAGGTCTCTATAATCGTACTTATTAACCATATACAAATACGTGGTGGATTCGACAAATATTCAAAATATCTCGATAAACAGTGGCTTATCGAAAAAGTACTAGGAGACAAAAAAAGTTTTTAAAACATTGTGTTTCACTAATGGTGCCACAATAATAATTTATTTGGAACGTACACAAAAGTTTGGGGGGGTTTAAGGGAACAAGACCCCCACAAAATTTTTAAGGGGTGCACAAATTTCACTTTAATTTTTATTCAAGATGTTGCTGTCATAAGAATGCCACATGTCCATTTTCAAAAAAAAAATTCTAAGAGTTCTCGATATATGAAAAAAAATCGATTTTCATTTTGTAACTTCAAAGGGCTGTAACTTTTTTTGTGTGCACTATTGTATATAGGTAAGTGAGGTTCAATCGATTTATTTTTGACCCCAGAATCTGCGGTATAATTTATGACCAATCTTTTCGGGACACCCTGTATGTAAATCAAATTGCAACACAGATTTAGGTTAGGTTTAACAAACAAAATTACTTATTATACCCTCGGGAAACCAGATTTGTCATATCTTACTAGCTCTAGTGAGGTAAAAGAAAAGTAATTAAATCTTTCATTATATAAAAGGCCGAAACTTGGACATAAAAGTAAAATTCCAAGCTGTTCCAATTCAAATTCTAACAAATATATTTTTATATCTCAACTGTTTCTTCACTACCCCAATAAAAAGTAATCCTACCCGACCCTGGCTCGAAGGGCTTTTCTCGATTAGACTTAAACTTTTCGTCTAGTAGGGCTTCGGGAAACCATTTTGGTGCCGTTTTAAATATCTTCGAATATGCTGGTAAATCTGTCAAGTCGGGAAGTTGCCACTTGAGATTGTTGACATAATAACACGAGTCGATAATTTGAAGGAAAATCTGCTGGAAACTTAAGACGACGAAATTAATGTCACTGCATTGCGCGTCGCGTCACAGTCGCTGGGAAGCCTTGCATATTGTCGAGAACAGTTTATTCTGGAAGTTGTTTCTTTTGAGTAAGAATCGAAAGTTACTTTTCACGAAAAAGTAGATAACGTATAAAATAAACGAATTCAAACTATATTTTTTAAAAGTTCCAACTGCAATTAAACTTTTTTTATGTAGGAAAAGAAAGGCCGAAATCGATACAACAAAACTGTTTTGGGCTCTGCCAGGAATGTTCTGTTTGCCAAGTTAACAAATATGAATACGAGGTTTAGCAATTAAGTTTAGAGACTGATTGTTTTTACCTAAAAATATCACAAGGAAAAAATTCCTGTACTGGCTGTATACCATAAACCATAAATCACAAAAAATAAAAACCTTATCTTGTAAAACGTATATTTAAAATCCCTAAAAGGGGCTGTATCACAACAAAACGTTTTCGGAATCATATTCCATTATTAGTGTTATCACAGGTTTACATGCTTTAAGACTTTAAGCCACCAAAATGTACGGGTAAAAACCCTTAAATTGATATTAAACAGTTGGGCTTACATTCTATTATCCGATTTTAAAGGATGTGAGAAATATTTCCAGATTAACCCCTGGCATCACATGACATCAACCATCTTGGTTGGGAAATTGTAGGTAGAACCTTACATGGCAGAGTTTAGATGACAACTCAAAAAAAGAAAAAAATATCACAAGGAAAAAAGTTGTCACCTAAACTCTGCCATGTAAGGTTCTACCTACAATTTCCCAACCAATATGGTTGATGTCATGTGATGCCAGGGGTTAATCTGGAAATATTTTTAACATCCTTTAAAATCAGATTATATAACGTAAACCCCAACTGTTTAATATCAATTTAAGGGTTTTTACCCGTACATTTTGGTGGCTTAAAGTCTTAAAGCATATAAATCTGTGGTAACACTGATGATGGAATATTGATTCTGGAAACGTTTTGTTGTGATACAGCCCTTTTTAGGGATTTTAAATATACCTTTTACAAGATAAGGTTTTTAGTTTTTACCTAACACCTGTACAGCGAAAATAATTAAGAGGCGTGGTTTCGATATATAATGTCTTTGAATTTGAGTAAATATTTAAGTAAAGAAGATAGCAGGAATAAAGCGCCCCACACTCACGCTAGTCTACATTGATCCGTTAGGGAACCATGTTTGAGTTCTTGTACCAAGGACTCCCACATAAAGAGCATTTGGCTGGTAAGAGTGCCCCTATCGCGCATCAGAATGCTATAGAGTGACAAGGGAGGGTCCGGAGCATTAAAGCGCGGTGGAGTGATTCCTGTTTTTACACGAATTAATACACCTCGCTCCAATGCATTGTAACACCTGAACGTAATTTTAATGGGTGTACAAGTCTCTTGGTAGAGGAGCCCAAGCGGGGATTTTTGCAATTATTCGAGCGCGTCAGATTATCTCATATGGGGAGAAACCTGGTACCCTGCAGATGTACCTATACCATATATTGGCTCTTAAAACAGGGGAGTTCGTTAAGGGGGCCCGAAAAAAAATCTATCCTTAAAAAACTCGAAATTGTCAGATTAAGATAAGTAAATGCAAGAGAGTGTATATTTAAAAAATCTGGCGATTTGAACCGGGCTTAAGGAAATGGGTGAGTCCCAAAGTTTTACAAGAAAAAAGCGAATATATCGCGAAATGAATGACAGATCGAAAAACTAAAAAATATGTGCTCAATATTTTTTAAAAATCTATCGAATGATACCAAACATGACTTTCCACGGAGAGGGGTGGGGGGTAAATTTAATATTTTAAATACGAATCCCAATCAAAATCAAATTACGAATCGAATCGAAAAACTGTAAAATACACTTATTCAATATTTTTAAAAAATCTGTCGAATGGCAACAACGCGACCCCCCACGGAAGTGGGGTGGGGAGTTACTTTAGAATCTTATATAGGAGCCCCATTTTTTATTGTAGATTTGGATTCCTTACGTAAAAATAAGTAACTTTTATTCGAAACATTTTTTCGAATTATGGATAGATGGAGCTATAATCTAAAAAAAAAACGATTGTTGGAAATGGAAAATTAAATTAAAAATGAAATACTTTGCTCCCCTACTATCTCAGGTTAAGTTAAATTAAATTGCTTTACTTAAAAATTCAAGTAGCTGCAACATACCTACAGTCAACCTGTAATCGTCAAAAATAATATTGATGAAACAGAGCTCTCCAAGCGGAGCTGGGGCGAGGATCTACAAAATTCCTTAATGTTTTATAAATCTTTTATTATTCTCTCGATTTTGGATTATATGTATACTCTCTATCGTTCTACAGTTCTACCTCTAACATGAACCAACTTACTCTTGTTCGAATACAGTATAAAGGTCAAAAAAATTTTGAGGAACCCTGGTATCTTGCTTTAAAAGTTTAGCTTTTTTTATCTACTGAGGCAGTACGAAGTCTGCAGGGTCAGCTAGTAATTACTAAAGATCAATTATCTTTTTAATTCTTTTCTGTTCCATTTTTCCTCAGTTCTTATTATATTCTCTCTGGTGATTTGTAAGACATTTTCGGTTATACCGGAAATGAAAATACTCATACCGGCAGGGGCGGTTTCTCCATTGGTTCACTTGTGCAGTGAACACCCAATCAAATTTCATTAAAATACATATTTTTAAAAATCTTCTAAATATCATTAAAATATTTTTTCTTAAATCTCATAAATATCATAGTATCATTAAAATATAACTGTATTTATTAATCACATAATTTGTTTGCACAACACCGCTACGCTAGATGCACGTGGTAAGTGCAGAATTCAAATTGAACCCAGCTACTATACAGTAACCCTATAGAAGAACGAGAGCTCTTAAATCCGTGAACCAGGGATTCTCCTATCTTAAAACATTGACAATTTGTGCACTGCACACAGAGACCGGGGCGAAGCGTTTCGATTCACAGTTTGGCATTTTCTGTTGTGGGATTTTATTAAATACAATATTGGTAGGTAGTTTTTTTAGGATGGTGGAGCCCTTATTCAGTGAAGTTTATAAAAGAAAATGCAAATAGTTTTGAAAATCTACTTCTTATAAAAAGAATGGACTAACTTGGCCGGAGATAAACTTGGTACAAGAATGTGCAATAAGAAACAAAAAGTTTAAACATTGTTTTAAAGTTAAACAATATAGAAAAACTTAGTGATTATGTGGGTGTGATTAACTACATTCTTTATTTTGTTTTCCATGTTTAGTATTTTCAAAGAATAAAAATATAATTTCAATCTCGGTCTTTGGATACCGTTAAAATAAACGGATTTTTAAACAGTTTTGACAAAGCCATTTCATTATTCGTAACTTCTGCCTCCACCTTCACCACCGAAGAAGCGCCATCATTCAGTAGGTATCATATTCTGCACAAAACAAAAAAAGTGTGTGACATCCTGACTAATCGGGTCAAAGATAGGTTTCATTTTACAGAACATCTTTTGGCGAGGCCCCAAAAATTTTTCGCCTGCGGCGCGTATTCACCGTTCGTATAATTACATTCTTTAATTGAACACCCTCCTTAAATTACCACGAGCCGCCACTGCATACCGGCAATAGTCCCCAACTTTGTTATTTGATTTGCATTGCATTTTTCAATTTCCTGTTGAATTCTAGGATACATTGAGCATACATTCGACCTATGTTACCATTTTGGCGTTATTTAACTACTTTGGGAATAATAGTCGATTTTTGATAAATTCAAAATATTTCAAAAACCCAAAACAGTGCAATTTCCTGGCTTTTTTATAGTTATTATTTATATTATAAAAATAATTTTATAGTCTTTAACTGTCATGGAGTGTAGATAGTTTGTAATATAAAAAGATCTTTAATTTTTTTGATCGATACTTCTTACTATTAGAGAAAGGAGAAAGAAATATTGTTTGGCTACGGTTTGGCGGAAAAGAGCTATTGGCAATTATGGATGTACACAAACATTCTTCTAGTTAAATTTCGTTTCTAATTAAATACTGACTAGACCAAAAAATGGAATATTGGACTTCCTTCTTCCTTATTCCCTATGGTTCAAAAATAAAATTGTATTCTAACACACTCACCTGTTGGACTAGGTTGCTCTTTGGGGACTTGGGAGGGTATTCGGCCCCAGTACCAAGGAAGCGTCCTGGGATCTGTAGGATTTCCGCATAAAGCTGCGTATCTGCTACTAGCCGCCGCCAATGCACCAAAATGGGACATCAATCCTAACCTAAAAAGAAAAACAAAATATATTACTATCATTTGAAATTCCAAAATTCCTTATTATAAGTATAAACCTATAAATCTTACAAATTAATAAGCAAGAAAAGAATCCAATAAACAAAAGAAACCAATTTCGAGTTGGTTTTAAAGTTAGGATCCAAAAAAAATGACCAAAATCGACAAAAACTCGGTTATAAAAACTGTCAAAGCCAATAAATGTGGTATATCTTTATCTTCAACCTCCTCAGTGACCTGTATTCATTGTTTTTTTCACATGCAAAAAGTAATACTTATTAGATTTTTACTGTATCAAATTCTAAATTCCCCACCTAAAATCTAAAAACTACTCTTTAATCCAACCCTGAGTAATAATTCGTAGTATAGTCGAAACGCAAATCGGTGTGAATGCGCATTTTATCAATAAAATGCGATATGTTTAAGACATTCCAGAAGCCGCTAACAATAAGATGTTTTAACATTCCATTAATTATTCTGAATCAGTCGACGGATATTAGTACAGTTAAGATAATTAGACCATAACTGGACAATAATGATTATGCAGGAGAAATTTAAGCTCATTAGCGGAATCGAATTCAAAATTATTTTGCACATCATATTTGAAACATTCAGCCCTGTGATGAATCACTCACGTTAAATATATATAACGTAAAGTTATCCTGTAATTAAGTTATAATCCTCGAATTGGTGTGATGTATCATATTTAACTTAACTACTTGCGTTATTTCTTGACAGTTCTTGAGTTATCTGATATATCAACTGTCACTTATAACGCGACGTTAAACCTCAAGTTATGAGATAACTGTGTAGTTATGTTAAGGATTGTAAGGTTATAGTCGAAGAGATAGAAGCAGATTTTGCTCGTGATAAGTAATATGGAAAAACTATACGGGGATATGTTGAATTAGTTGTGTACATGACTTTTCCCAACGAGCGGAAACCAGAGTGGGGGACGAGGGTAGTTATAAGGGGTCAAAGTTACGGTTTTTATTATTTTTTTGTGACGCTCATGACAGAGGTAGTGCACCAAAATTTGGGAATAAGTAGATCATGAAGTAACTAAGTAAAATCTCCAGGGGCGGAAAGCTGCGTGGACGGCAAAGGGGTGGGGGCAGGGGTGAGTATAAAAATTATAAAGGGGTTTTTTGTGACGTTCCTAATCGAGAGAGTGCACCAAAATTTGAGAATAAGTAGACCATGGCATAACTAAGTAAAATCCCCAGAGGCGGAAACCAGAGTGGGGGACAAGGGTAGTTATAAGGGGCCAAATTCGCGGTTTTTATTATTTTTTTTTGTGATGCTCATGATCAAGATAGTGCACCAAAATTTTGGAATGAGTAGGTCATGACGTAACTAAGTAAAATCTCCTGGGGCGGAACGCTGAGTAGCCGACAAAGGGGTGGGAGTAGGGGTGAATATAAAAATTATAAGGGGTTTTTTGTGAGGTTCGTAATTGAGATAGTGCATCAAAATTTAAAAATAAGTAGACCATGACATAACTAAGTCAAATCCCCAGAGGCGGAAACCAGAGTGGGGGAAGAGGGTAGTTATAAAGGGTCAAAATCGCAGTTTTTATTATTATTTTTTTGTGATGCTCATGATTGAGATAGTGCACCAAAATTTGGGAATAAGTAGGTCATGACGTAGCTAAATAAAATTTCCAGGGGCTGAACGATATTGTTAATTGTAGAAGGCCCGGATTTAGGTTATAACCGCAATTTGTTTTCCGGCGTAAGATATCTTTAGCTCTTCAGTTCTTTGGATTCCTTTTTGCAACAGTATAGTTAAAATCGAAGCAAGAAACGAAACGAATCCAAACTATTGGAGAGGGCCAAAAAAATCAAGTAATTAACGAATTAATTAGTTGAAAAATTAACTTAATTAGAACAATTAAACATAAAATTAATATAAAAGATTTTTAAACTATGTATTTAAAGTAAATTGCTTTAACGTGTTTTGTTTTCCATTTATGAAGTATTATAAATAGGAAAGAAGTTTAATGCAGCTCTTTCAATAAATCGTTAAGCCCATTTACGACGAAGCAAAAAGGAACATACTTCCGTTTAACTCTATCCGTAATATTCAGAGTACTTGTTGGCTATACTTTTCACTTCAAAGTTGTTTACTGATCATGTAGCAATATCGAGGCACTTAAACGAGGCTGACTAAGCTTCTTAGGGAATACTCCGTCGGAAGTCTTGAAGTTTTCTTCCGCTCAAGGAGTTCTCTTCTGAAGAGGAACACTTAACTTGATGCAAATTTAATGGGAGATAGACTAAGTTAGTATAGATTGCCACGAGGGAATATTTGTATTGAAATATGACGGTGCCGACCGAGGCGACGCCGACGACGCTCTGGAGCAGCTACGAAAATGCTCCGAGAGAGAGAAGAACGCTAAATGATATCGATTTACTTTTTTAGCGTGGCACATTTAATAACATAAGGAATTATTTTACAATATATAGGCATACTTACATATATAAAATGTTTTACAATATACATATACAGGCATACTAATCCAAAACTAAGTTTTATTGTTTTCACCCAATTTTGAAAAAATGTGAAAACTTTGAATTATCCACGTCCGTCTGTCCGTCTGTCTGTAATCACAACTCCTCCGTCAATATACCAGCTAGAATGACAAATGAGGTGTCAAATGAAAGCTTATAATCCAAGGATGGTACTAAAGGTGAGATATTTGACCTAGGCTGTCTGTCCGTCGGTCTGTCCGACCGCGAATATAACTCCTCCGCATTATATCAGGTAGAATGACAAATGAGGTGTGAAATGAAAGCTTATAATCCAAGGTTGGTACTAAAGGTGAGATATTTGACCTAGGCTGTCTGTCCGTCAGTCTGTCCGACCGCGAATATAACTCCTCCGTCATTATACCAGGTAGAATGACAAATGAGGTGTCAAATGAAAGCTTATAATCCAAGGATGGTACTAAAGGTGAGATATTTGACCTAGGCTGTCTGTCCGTCGGTCTGTCCGACCGCGAATATAACTCCTCCGTCATTATACGAGGTAGAATGACAAATGAGGGGTCAAATGAAAGCTTATAATCCAAGGATGGTAATAAAGGTGAGATATTTGACCTAGGCTGTCTGTTCGTCGGTCTGTCCGACCGCGAATATAACTTCTCCGTCATTATACCAAGTAGAATGACAAATGAGGTGTCAAATGAAAGCTTATAATCCAAGGATGGTACTAAAGGTGATAACTTTGATCTAGACTGTCTGTCCGTCGGTCTGTCCGACCGCGAATATAACTTCTCCGTCATTATACCAGGTAGAATGACAAATGAGGTGTAAAATGAAAGCTTATAATCCAAGGATGGTACTAAAGGTCAGATGTTTGACCTAGGCTGTCTGTACGTCGGTCGGTCCGTCCGACCGCGAATATAACTCCTTTGTCATTATACCAAGTAGAATGACAAAAGAAGTGTCAAATGAAAGCATATAATCCAAGTATGGTACTAAAGGTGATAACTTTGATCTAGACTGTCTGTCCGTCGGTCTGTCCGACCGCGAATATAACTTCTCCGTCATTACACCAGGTAGAATGACAAATGAGGTGTAAAATGAAAGCTTATAATCCAAGGATGGTACTAAAGGTCAGATATTTGACCTAGGCTGTCTGTACGTCGGTCGGTCCGTCCGACCGCGAATATAACTCCTTTGTCATTATACCAAGTAGAATGACAAAAGAAGTGTCAAATGAAAGCATATAATCCAAGTATGGTACTAAAGGTGATAATTTTGATCTAGGCTGTCTGTCCGTCGGTCTGTCCGACCGCGAATATAACTTCTCCGTCATTATACCAGGTAGAATGACAAATGAGGTGTCAAATGAAAGCTTATAATCCAAGGATGGTACTAAAGGTGATAGCTTTGATCTAGACTGTCTGTCCGTCGGTCTGTCCGACCGCGAATATAACTCCTCCGTCATTATACCAGGTAGAATGACAAATGAGGTGTCAAATGAAAGCTTATAATCCAAGGATGGTACTAAAGGTGATAACTTTGATCTAGACTGTCTGTCCGTCGGTCTGTCCGACCGCGGATATAACTCCTCCGTCATTATACCAGGTAGAATGACAAATGGGGTGTCGAATGAAAGCTTATAACCCAAGGATGGTATTAAAGATGAGAAATTTGACATCGGATTTTCGGTTTTAGAGTTCAACCGTATGAACTGTTCTAAAGTCACCGAAATAGTATAAGCGATATATCATTCGACGTGCCTTAGCAAGATAAGAAAAAATTTTGGTTTTGGTTTTTATATCATTTCCGCTTAAAAAGGTCTAACCAGAAGTGCCGGTATAGTCGCAGAAATAGTACATGTAGCACATCAATCGTAGCGTATTGAAAAGTTGAGTTGTAATCTTTAATTCCTGTTTTGAAGTCATTTCTGTTTAAACAATGATGACCCAAAGTTTAGTTAAAATGACTCAAAATTAGTAAAATATTATATCGATCGACGCAAAGTTACACGAAGCGTTCAAATATCGACTTCCGGTTCTACTTTAGATTATTTTGGGTGAAGTGAAAACCTAGGACTTACGAAGTCCAATTACTTGTTTGGAAAATTTTAAATAACAACAAAATTTAGACTCTTACGCATTTTAAATTATACGCTGCTATTAAATCGGCGTTTTTGAGTTCTCCCAGAGTTCAAAAATTTATTTGGACCGAAAAGTAGGCGGATGCTGGGAAAGGCCCTGCCCGACTGGATGTAGCGCCATAGAAGAAAAACAGAGATAAAGAGAAAGAGACAGAGAGAGAGAGACGATCTTCTAAAAACCGGGTCGTTTTTACCTTAGAATTCCTTCAGCTGGTCTTAAAGGTTACCCCGTGGTGTGCTCTGTACTCTGTGCTTAGATCCATCGTAATACCATTGTTGTTTCGAGATGTGGTGCTACCGTCGAATGCTGAAGATAAGTTAGGTTGAAAGAATCACAATCTTGAAGTAATACGAATGATAGGAAAAGACCAAAAATTTTGTTAACGATAAAACAAAGAAAACTCGAATATCTGGGTCACCTGATGAGAGGACATAAATACGCATTACTTCAAAATTTATAACGCAAGAAAATATAGAAGGAAAACGAAAATAATTTTTGAAGAATGAATTTTATTTTTTAAGTGCACGGATTTTAATAATTCCCCTCCACCGACCACGAATCGATTCCGTTAGGACGTCATTTTTAAAGCTTTATTAACCACTTTGTTGAAGTTCAAAGTTTTTTCAAACTTTTACACATAAATTATTTACCTTGAACTTCAAAGTGGCGCTAGTAAGGTTGCTTTATTGTTATAAACAAAGTAACTGTGAATTAAATAAAAAAGTGGCTAACTTTGACTGTAATTAACCTAGGCAAAAAGTTTTTTTTGAAAATTTGTGTAAAAATACTTACCAGCTTTTCAAATCCCGAAGTAGTTTTAGTCTAAATTAAATATTAACAAAGTTATTCAAATTGTTTATATGCCAAAAATAACTCTACTTTAGTAAAATGTTTTCGGAATGATAAGAATGGCTTTTTAATGATTTTTTATATACTTTGTAAACATAACTATTTTTCTTTCACGCAGTTTCAACAGAATTGCTATATCATTATTATTTTCTGTACAATAACATTGCAAAAAAAGCTCTTTGGGATAAACAAATTGAATAAAATTTAAACTAATTGACTAATCGTCTTAAAATTTTTTGTGCATTATATGGACTGTTTGATTCAACTTTTCGTGTAATATGAAAGTCTTAAGGTCATTTTCGCAAAAGTTATAGCGAATTTTTTATTTTCGAAATTTAAGTTTTATTTTGAAATTTCTGAAGGAACAATGATCGGACCCAACATTCAAAAATTGCCATTTAAAACTTTTGCTCATCTTATAAAAGGATACTATAAATAAGATATTTAATTACCCTATTTTTACCTGTGGCGATTTAAACGAAAAAACTGCCATTTTTGACACTTATTTGTTAATAACTAAAATTCTCGTCCGAACTGTGACGGGCATTTTTGTATTTATAATGTATTAGTTATATACTACCCAAAAAACCCATTTGCAACCTGGCTGCTCATCTGCTCAAGTGTCCCGAACATGGTATATATTTACCTTATTTCCCTGGAGTATTATTTATGATTGCCTTTCATTGTAATATCATTGTTTTTTTACTTTTATGTACATATATAGTACATTGTTTACCGGGTAGGAAAAGCTTAACATTCCTGGACGACTGTGAAGATTGCTAAGTCGAGGCGCAAGCCGAGACTTAGCAACACAGAGTCCAGGAATGTGGCTTTTCCTACGAGGTAAACATACTATTTTTCCGCAAATCGTTTAAAATTCGACAGATATTGATTGATTTAAAAAAAACGCGATAATTTTATTCCCAAATAAATGGTGCTTTGAAATTCCTAATAAAATTACTTGGGTTACTATGGAAACGTATTGAGGTTGAATTGTCAAACTTGACGCTTATAAATAGAACACTAACAACTGTACGGAAATATCATTTCCTTACAGTAAGGAAATGACATTTCCTTACAGTAAGGAAGTCCTGACTTTTTCTTCAAGAAATTTTGACAGGAATGTCAAAATTTCCTGGCGATTTGCGGAAAAATATATTATAATGTATGTAGGTATATAAATATTATTTTTCTTCAAACGTCAAAGAATGATGACATTACTTATCTAACTTGATCCTGTCAAAGTTTGATGTCTCCGCCGGCAGCAGTTTTTTTCCCATTTCTTTACGGCGGAGGGAAAAATGTTGTCATGGCAACAATATGAAACATGTCACAAAGCAACAATACAAATGTCATTAACAACAATTAAACATCATTTTTATTTATAGTAATATTAAAAGTACAATTAGTTAATGAGGCATTTTCAAAATTGAAACCGTGCAAAAATGTTCCCGACTCTTGATACGCATTGGTTATTGTTGATGATACTGATGGTCGAGCACAACTTTCAGCAATCATTCCCGATGTTGGCGAATCATGAGGGTTTATCCCACCGACGACTTAATTATTTTAATTTCTAACATCTAGACCAGCGGTTCTCAATCTTTTTGGGTCATGTACCACCAAATACTTTTTATTATTTTTGGTACCACCTAACTGAAATACATATCTAACTAGGTGATCTAATTAACTATAATAGTGGTACTGATTTTGGCTGTTTTTGCGTTTTGTGTACCACCTCAAAAAATGAAATGTACCACCAGTGGTACATGTACCACAGATTGAGAACCGCTGATCTAGACGACTTTGATAGTTGTCACAGTTAATTTCGAGTAAAAATAGCATATGAATTGTACTATTTATGGTTGAAAATTGCTACGTTTGGAGAAAAAATAGTATACTTTATTCGGCAAAGAAGCGACTTTTCTTGACTTGCCCTCTATTACGCGCCTCACTTCGTTCGGCGCGTAATATCGGGCGCGTCAAGAAAAGTCATGCTTCTCCGCCTCATAAAGTAATATACTATTCTTGATAGAGAGAGTAATTATAAACTTTGTGAATGTTTTAAATAGTTCCACAAACAACTAAATACGGATGCTTTAAAAAATATTGATGCCATTTATTTATTATTTATACAATAAATAATAAATTATCAGGAATTGCAAATTTTACCATTTAATTTATAAAATATTTACCTTTATTGTAAAACTATATTCGTATAGTTGAAAGTTACACAAAAGTACAAAGCTCGAACAAAAACAAATATTGTTAGGTCATATTTATATCATTTATTTATATTATTTTATTGTTGAGTGAAAACATTTTATTATGTTAGATATCAATATGACAAAAACATTAAAAAACGTCCGCAATTTATAAAAGTACATGATTGTTTATAATAAATAAAACAAAAATATGATTCCTGTAGAATTTTTGTTATATTCGCTTTTATAATATATCTCCCATATACAAAAATAGAGATAGGAGAGAATGTAATAACTCTAATAACTGTCGAAGATTGACGTTGCTTTGTATTATAATATGTACTCTGGGCTAATTAGCAAAATACAAGGAAAAGTTATTTACCAGCAATTTTATTGCTGGAATCGAATCTTATTATTGTATGTATTAATAATATAGATATGCAAAGTCCGCAGATAGTGTGCTACTTTTTTTATAAACACAATGGCGCCCGAAAATCGTGTTTTTTTCAATTTTTGCTCTATAACTCCAAAGATTTTAACTTTAGACCAAAAACACTCAAATAAAAATTCACCGCAATTAAATTCTGCATAGAGACGTGTTTTTTCCGATTTACTTCGACGACAACTTTCCCCGGAAAAAGCGGGTTTTTCCAACAAAATCTTTAATTTTCAACTAAACTTTTAGATAAGTAGTTGTTAATCAATAATTAAATAACTTGGTAACGTAAAAGCCCTTTCCGTATGTATTATAATTCCAGAAGTCTATAGAAATTGAATGAACAGTTTAGCAACAATTAAAATTTTAATTAAAAATTTACGGTCGCTATAATAACGACAATAATTATGATGCATAATAATAACTATGATTTTTTTATAAAAAGACACTATACCTATCTAATGTACTTCACAGAGTTGAAATTGTACTATTTAAGCGGCCTCAGGAATATTTTAAAATTATAAACAATTTTTTGGCTTAAAAACAAATAGAATATCTTGGGAAATATTAAACTAAATTAAATTGTGAAAACGGTATTCGAAAGACAGCGGCAGGACGCTCCTTTAAAAGAAAAAACGTTTAATTATTTTTTTTTTTTTTTTTTTTGTTTTTTATGGCATTGACTTGGGTGTCATTTAGCCAGTCACAACTTTTTTTTTTGTTTTCTGTTCATACATAAGGAAGGCAATGAGGTCCTTAGAGTTCCATAGCAAACTCTTCTACAGCTCTCTACTCAGTTCAAAAGCTGGCCGCTATGGACTGTCCAAGTTGCTCACCACATTTTCCATTATGTATCTTCTTCTTCTTTTTTCATATGTACATAATATACCAAATTATCAGGATTAATAAGTTTAGAGATTAATTTTAGTTTCACAGATAAATTTCATTAAACAATCATATATATTCTTGCTGTTCAGAGACAATAGATAGGATACATTGAAAGGTGGAAAAACATTACATTTTATTAAATCTTGGATTAAATTATATGTGCATCGAATATATTTTGCGCACTCAAAGCAAGTATGATTTAAGTCACCAACCTTCTGACATTCTGTACAAAGATTTGAATCAAAAACTTTAATTCTTGCTAGATGTAGAGGGAAACATGCATGTCCAAACTTCATTCTAATTAATGTTGTTATATATCTTCGAGGTACTACATAATTTTTAAACCAATATATATTTGGAACAGGAGGTTGAATCAGTGAATACTGAGATTTGGATTGTTTACAAAGATCTCGCCATGATTGACTCCACTGATTTTTAACTCGATGCTTAATAGTGTTAACTAAGTCAGATATGCAAAACTTACGATTATGTGAAGTACCATATTCAATAGCTTTTTTAGCCAAACTATCAACATATTCATTATGCGTTAGTCCTATATGAGCCTTAACCCATAAAAAGTTCACTCTTCTTTTATTTTTATGAATTTCAAAAAGGATTTTCTTAATTAGTAGGATATAAATATTTGAATTGTTATTGGGAAAATCTATAGTTTGAATAGCAAGAAGAACAGAGAGTGAATCGGAAATAATTGTTGCAGATATATCTTCTGATTCTTTAAAATATTGCTGGGCCTCATAAATTGCTATGGCTTCAGCACTGAAGATAGAAAAATCATGGCCTAACTTAAATATTTTTTCTGTTTTAGTAGCAGGTATGAAAAAGGCACATCCAGTGCCAACTAACGTCTTAGATGCATCTGTATATATATTTATAGAATCTGGCCAATTATCTAAGAATGTTCTTAAGAACTAATATTACTGTTTTCATGGTAACTTGGTTTTACTAATTTAACTGTATGTAAAAAAGAATGAAAATCTTCAAGTCCAAAACTATCAATCATGTTATAATTACAGTCAAAATTTAACAGATCTCGAAAAGCCTCGCAAAGGGGAGGAGAGTTCTTTAGCTTCCAGTATTTATTAGTTAAATCCGCTACATTAAGCTTGTTAATATTTTGGTAAAGACCGATATTTAGGTAACGAATTTTCATTAAAAATTTCTGGCTGAGATATTTCCTTCTATAATTGAGTGGAATTTCTAAAGCTTCTACATGTAAAGCTTTATTTGGGGTTGATTTCATAGCTCCCAAACAGATACGGAGTCCTAAGTTTTGTACAACGTCTACTTTGTTTAAAATATGTTTAGAAGCTGAGCCATATAGAATACTACCATAATCAATTATAGATCTAATATATGATCGATAGAAAAGCAAGGAAGTTTCAACATCAGCTCCCCACCAAATCCTTGAAACTGATTTAAGAAAATTTAGACCCTTATTACATCGATTTATCATAAAGTCAATATGTAATTTCCAAGTCAATTTACGATCCAAAATCATGCCCAAATACTTAATGGAAGAAGCAAATGCGTAGTCGTAGCCATTAAGTTTTAAATTCTCTATTTTTGGGATATTATGTCGAGTGAAAATACAGACAGTAGATTTATTTTGAGCTATTTCGAATCCGTTTTGATTGAACCATAAATTAACACAACATTGAATTCGTCCTAAGGTTTGAACCGAGTTATCATAACTTTTGGCCTGTGAATACAGGAGAAAATCATCAGCATATTGTATTATTTGAAATTTAAAAATGTCAGTAGGGACTTTATGCAAATCCGCAGTATACATATTAAACAAAAGGGGACTCAATACCAGCGGCGGCTCGTGGGTCAATCTTCAGGGGGGTCATTTTGGTTTGAAAACTTCAAACTGTTGATTTTTTAAAGTATTTAAAAGATCTTTTAGCATTTATATTTTAGATAAAAAATACAGACTTAGATAAAACTCAATACTATTTACCCTAGTTTTCCGAAAATTAAATTTGTCTTTTTTTAGAGTAAATCTTTTAAAAAATATAGGAAAAATGGTATGAACAGGTTATTGACTGATATATAGATAGGAATATTTATAGTATAATAAATTGTAAATTTATTAAAACGAAACTTACTTTAAATATTTTTATATTTTAAGTCAATTCTTCTATCCTTTAGTTCTGCAAAATAGTCTATGACCTTCTCATTGAAATTTGGAATGCTCTTGACAAGCGTTTTCTCGATGCTCAGCATAGACAAGGCACTAAGTCTAGGTTGTCCCATCGTATTACGCAGGAATGTTTTTACTCTTTTTAAAGTAGAAAAACATCTCTCACTTTCCACGGTTGTCATAGGGAGTGTGCACAAAATATTTAATAACTTCACTGCTTCAGAAAATGTTTCAGACAAATTCATGTTAATAAAAAGCTGAAGTATGGCTACTGCACCAGCACTATTGCGAAAATCCTCACGACAATATAAGACTTCAAGTTCCGATTTTAGTTTGGAAATATTCACTGTGGGATAATTAGCCGTCACCATTTTTAAAATATTTTGCGGAAAGTTGGTAGTGTATGCTTCAAATTTCTCTATGTAGAATAACTGTGAAATCATGAGATGATCATTGAAACTAAACCTGTGATTTATTTCAGATATAATAATATCACAAATTTCAAGTGCAGTTCGTCGCTTTGGATCCTCTGCAGTAGTTTTTCTTTTTTTTGCTGTTGATGTGCTTGGTACTTCTGATTCCAAAATAGTATTTCTAATTATTTGGATATTGTTGTTAAAAGACAGGATACAATTTTTGACAGATATAACATCAATGTCTCGCATTTGCAATTGTTTAAACAATATATCAACATGGGGCATTATTTTATGGAAAAAATTTAACCAAAATAAAAAATGCTCATCTTCCAAATGTCTTTTTAAACCAGTTGCTTGATTTATATTGTTACCATCTTGCTCCTCATCAATAATTTCCTCTAAGCAAGATTTTAAATCATCTTTATAAGTGTATACAATTTCAACACATTTTGTATTGAAAGCCCATCGAGTAGGCGCAGCTTTAGGTAGCCTTACTTTAACCACTCTATCCAGAACCATCGTACGTTTTGGAGATCGGCCGAAAAAGGACGAAAATCCGTGTAAATTTGCAAAAAATATTTTTATCGGTTTGTGTTGACTCGCCGCTTTTTGGAGGATAAGATTAAATTGATGGGCATAGCAGTGAATGAAGTGTGCATTTGGGTATATTTCTTTAATTTTTGTTTGTACTCCTCCCAGTTTACCGCTCATGACTGATGCACCATCGTAACTTTGGGCAATCAATTTTTCAGGTGCTTCATTAATTTTTAATAATTGAAGTTCTTCCAATATTACATTAGTTAAATGTTGTGCTGTAGTACCTAGGGGGTTAACAAATTTCCAAAATCTTTCATGTACAATACCAGTTAATACATATCGCAATATGATAATCATCTGCGTTTTATTGGAGCTGTCTGTGGTCTCATCTACTTGAATGGCCACAAAATTTGTCTGGCCAATCTCCTTCATGATATGAGTATGCACAATGGCTAACATTGATTCTAAAATATCGTTCTGAATTGTTTTCGATGTTCCTTTAAATACTGTACTTTTTTCAATGTGTTCTTTAAACATTAAATCCAGTTCAGAAACAAAATCGATAAGGCCCAGAAAAATTCCACGATTATTGGAGCTGTCACTTTCGTCATGACCGCGCAATGCAATTTCGAAAACTCCACAAAATTTTACACAGTCGATTAGTTTGTTTAAAATATACCTATTTTTAGATACCAATTCATTAAAGTCATGCACAGATTTACGATATACACTATCAAGTTGCTGTCTTATGTTAACACGTCCTAAACTTGCGTAACTCATTGATGAATTTATATGAGTAGTTGAAGAGGCATGTTTTGTAATTTTCACTTTTAAATGCTTAATGTCAGTTACTCCATTTTTCGCCCATACAGCGTCATTCGAAAACAGTAAACACGGATAGCAAAAAAATGCATTTCTCACACTGCAGCCACAAATCCAATCACACAAATTGTACATTGATTCTTTAAAATATCTTTGAATGTCCTTACCCCTATCCTTTGTTGTTTGTTTTAAATTCATGTTTGGTTTTGGTCGACCACTTTCTTTTTTCTCAAGCCGCCGTTCATAATTTAGTGTTCCAGCAGATTTTAAGGCAATTATTTCGTCAACAACACTCATCTTGTTTTTGTTACAATCACAAAAAAATCCAACAAAACAAAATAAATTACGCAAATACGCCGCGATCGATATAGACCTGCCGTGAAGTGCGGTCAGCAGACGGTAACTAACTAAACGTGAGGCCGTCGACTCTACTAGAGGTATACGACGGAAAGGTCACTCCCACTCTCGCCCACGAAATTGCTATCTGCCGTCTCTTTTCTATTTTACATGCATTTGTCCATAAGCCATAAGAACTGTATATAGACAATTTAAAATACGGCCCAGCCACGGGCTTGTGTATAGCGCGAGGCGCGACGTTATTATATCTATTATATTTGTTTTGCCAATGCAGACTGCTGAGAGAGAATTTTATATTTCAGAGTGAAGTTTTAGATAAAAGATATTTTTAATAAAATTGGTATTTTTATGAGATTATTTTAGGGGGGTCATTGACCAATTGACCCTAAGGAGGAGCCGCGCTTGCTCAATACTGATCCCTGTGGTAGAATAGAAATATGCTTTATTGTCATGAAAAATTTAACAATTTTATAGACAAAGCTTACAAGAATCATAAATAAGAACAATAACAAATAACAAATACAATTTACTAAAATGATATAAATCGTCTATATAAATAAAAATAATAAAGAGAAACAAAAAAAAAAACAGTAACAATCTATTGCAAAATTTAAAAAAAAAATTGCAAATTGCATATTCTACCTTAAGAAATTTAATAAGTTAAGTTAAGTAGTCCTAAATTATTATATCTAGGGCCTATCAGTTTATTATAATTAGTTCTTAGATATATCTTTCTGCAGGAATAAAAATTATAAAGGGCTTCAGCCAACTGAGGCGGTATATGAAAATGTTTTATCAATTTTTCCCTTAAAATGTCAAGACTGACATTGTCATATGCACTTTCAATGTCTAAGCATATAGTAGGTAAATAGGTGTTGTTGGAAAATGTGTTTTGAATATCTGTTACTAGTGTAGAAAGTGCGTCTAAAGTACCATATCCTTTTTTATAACCAAACTGAAAATCTGGAAGAAGATTATTTTTTTCTACCCACCATTCCAACCTGTGTTTTATCATTCGTTCTAGAGTTTTCAACATACAGGACATAAGAGAAATCGGTCTATATGACTGAGCCAAATTTGAGTTTTTACCTGGTTTTAATATTGGTAAAACAATTACATCGTGAAATTGATCAATAACTGATTTATTGCTGATTACACAATTAAAAATATCTAACATTAGAAGTTTGGCAATTTTAGGGAGATGTTGAATCATTGGATATTTAATATTATCAAATCCTGGACTCGTGTTATTTCGATTTTTTAGAACATATTCTAGTTCTGTAATATTAAAAGGTTCTAGTAAAAAATGGCTTTGCTTATCTGGAATATAATTATGAGTATTAGGTGGTTTAACAGATGGCGGAGCAATTTTATCAAAGATTTCATCCTCTAAGGTGTTATCCAAATTGTATGCATTTGGAAATGATTTTCTATTTAGTTTTCTGGCTTGCTTCCACAACGTTGTAGTTGGAGTATTTTTGTTTAGAGAAGACACAAAATCTTTCCAACTCTTTTTAGCTATCAATTTTAGATTCTTCTTAGTTTTAGCCATGCTAGCTTGACACTTTATATAATTATTAAAATTAGCATTTTTTTTATATTCTGTCAGTGCTTCTTGCCTTTCTTTAATAATTGTATCACATTCTGTATTCCACCAAGGTGGGGAACAACGAATTTTATTTTTAAAAGTTTTATATTGCGGGATTGAAATGTGCGCAGCATGATTCATACTATCTATTAGAAAGCTATATTTATCAGATGTACTGTCCATTTCGTAAACACTATTAAAAAAATGTTCAACTGAGGTTGTGTATAGAGTCCAATTGGCTTTTCTAATGTTCCACTTACTTCTGGGTATAAACTCTTCAGTTGTAGTACTATCTAATATTTCCATATTGATAATAAAATGATTAGAGCCTAGTGTGTCAGAATGTATGTACCAGTGGATTTTATTAGCTATGTCAGGAGTAACAAAAGTTACATCAATTGCTGAACTATTTTGATCTGGTCGAGTAAGAACAGTAGGCTCGCCATTATTTATTACGATAAGGTTGAGATCATCTGCAGTATTAATAAGCTGTGTTCCAACTGTGTCATTGTAACTAGATCCCCAAATAGTATGGTGAGCATTAAAATCTCCTCCTATAATTGCTGAATTATTAACTTGCGAGAAGATGTTTGTCCAATCATTTATTGAACTTTTACTTTTAGGTGGTCTATATAGATAAAATATTCAGATCCTTTGTTTTATATTTAATTGTTACACCACAAACTTCTATTTCCGTATTAAAATTAGAGTTTAAATTTAATTCACTAAAAGTAATTGAATTGTGGATGAGAATAGCTACACCACCGAAGCCATCATTTCTGTCTTTTCTAACCAAATTATAATTTTTAAAATGATAACTAATATCTTTTTTGAACCATGTTTCACTCATTAGGAGCATGTCTATACTTTTATTATTTAAATAATGCATTAAACTACCTTTGTTTGATATAGCAGATCTGGAATTCCACTGACTTATTTTTAAATTATGTTGTACTGACATTATGAATTAATTATGAACTGTTCTACTTCTTTAATAATTATTTTGTTGTCTAAGGTTTTTATGTCTTCTACTGTATGAATATTTTTTAAAAAGTTTATTATAAATGTTGCTACAGATTTAGCTAGTTCAGTTTTATTTTCGATATTATTATTCGGTGTATAAGAATTAGTTGGCAAAGGTTGAGACGGTCCAAAAGTGAAGGGGAACATCGGTTTATAAGATGTTGATTCTAAAATAGGTGAATTTGCTTTTCTTTTCTTTCCTGAGTGTTCATTTGAATTATTTATATTAGAGTTTGATTGAGTCAAAAATTGAGATCTATTAATTTCTACAGTTGGCCGAGTCGGACCAAGATTTTTATCATTATTATTAATTGGTAGGGATGGAAATTCTTTTTCATTATTATTTAAACAAGAGAAAGAGTTGGGACTGATGAGTGCCGAAAAGGAGTTTTCACATATTAATCTAGCTTCCACAAAAGTAGTTTTTTGTTCTATCATAATATTCTTAATTCTCTTTTGTTTTTCATAAAATGGACATTTTTTTTATATTGTCACATGTTCGTTATTTTTGCAATGTATACAAAACATACTTTTTTCGCAATGATGGTCTTTATTTTTAATTTCACCGCACTGTATACATAGTTCCTGTGTACTTCGGCATTGCCCTGAAACATACCCAAATTTTAAACACTTATAACATTGAACAACTCGGCCAAAAAACTGTTCAACAGAAAAATATACTCTATTAAAGGCAACATAATTCGGTAAAATATTGCCTTCAAAAGTTATAATTATAGTTTTTTTGTCCACATATTCAATTTTATCTTCTTTTTGTACCCTACGCTTAGTCCTATATATACTCAAAACATTAGAAGGAGTTTCGATGTTATCCATGAGATATTTCACATCATATCTAGTGTCAACGTCTTTCACCACACCTTTTATTTCTAGTAAATGACTAGGAATATATGCTTTCAAATTTTGTTCTTTAAGTGAGCTGTTATTGACGAGGTTATTTGCCTCTAACCGAGAAGTAAGTAAAACTTTTACACGGTTCCTACCTATACTTTTAATTTCTCGAACATTCGTTAACTTTAATTTTTTTAAAATAAGGTGCCCAATCGTCATTGCATGTAATTTTCCCAAATTAAGATCATCACCAATCCTTTCAATGTAAACCCAAATATTATCAAGATTATACTTATCTGAAAGCAAATTGAATTGTTTAATGTTCGGTCTCGCATTTTGTCCATCATCTTGCATATTCAATTCCATTTTACTAATAATATCACCATTATCCGCAGTCACTCGCGTCGCAAGAGACGTCCCTGACTCACTTTTATCCCCTATTTAGGGGGAAATAAGTTTTAAACCACTATATACTGAAATGTTTTTGTTTATAAACACTAAATTAATTATTAACCACTACTTTATCTTCCAAAAAACACCAAAACTTTTAGATTTTACAGGAGCAGATCAAAATATCAACATCAACTTTGACAGTTATTTTGACAATGAACGTTTAATTATGACGAGTGGTTCCTGAGATACAACCGGTCAAAGTTGACCGAAATTTACGGCAAAGATATAAACAATAGGATCATAATTTTCAAACTATCACCTTTTTATTTTTGTCCTCTTTCTCCACACCAATTTTTATATCCTTAAAATCCTCATAACATATATTATTACAATAAAAACTGTCGATAATACGTGTGAAAATTGCCAAAAATAGCAAAAATTCCAATCAAAAATTAGGTTGGAGAAAATGTAACCCTCAAAGTTCAAAATCGGTATACGTTAACAAAATGCATTTTCTCGGCTTTCCATGGAGCAATTTCCTTCATTCTTTTTTTGTTCCCAAGTAACTCGAGTAGAGCCATCGAACTAACGCATCATTAAATGTCAAACTTGCTTTTGTTTTGTTATAATAGATTAATTTATTTATAAGAACAGAAAATTACATATTTTTTCCAGTTGTAGGCTTTTTTTTTAGATAAACTTACTACAAGTGTACCTTTTAAAGTTAAAAACATAAATATTCTCATTTGAAAGCTGTATAATTATTTAAACAATTTTTATTTAAACAAATTAAAATATTTTCTTATAATAAATAAATTAATTTATTATAACAAAACAAAAGCAAGTTTGACATTTAGTAATGCGTTAGTTCGATGGCTCTACTCGAGTTACTTGGGAACAAAAAAAGAATGAAGGAAATTGCTCCATGGGAAGCCGAGAAAATGCATTTTTTTTAACGTATACCGATTTTGAACTTTGAGGGTTATTTTCTCCAACCTAATTTTTGATTGGAATTTTGCTATTTTTGGCAATTTGCACACGTATTATCGATAGTTTTTATTATAATAATATATGTTATGAGGATTTTAAAGATATGAAAATTGGTGTGGATAAAGAGGACAAAAGTAAAAAGGTGATAGTTTGAAAATTATGATACTATTGTTTATATCTTTGCCGTAAATTTCGGTCAACTTTGACCGGTTGTATCTCAGGAACCACTCGTCATAATTAAACGGTTTTTCTTTTAAAGGAGCATCCTGCCGCTGTCTTTCGAATACCGTTTTCACAATTTAATTTAGTTTAATATTTCCCAAGATATTCTATTTGTTTTTAAGCCAAAAAATTGTTTATAATTTTAAAATATTCCTGAGGCCGCTTAAATAGTCCAATTTCAATTCTGTAAAGTACATTAGATAGGTATAGTGTCTTTTTATGAAAAAATCATAGTTATTCTTATGCATCATAATTATTGTCGTTATTATAGCGACCGTAAATTTTTAATTAACATTTCAATGGTTGCTAAACTGTTCATTAAATTTCCATCGGCTTCTGTAATTATAATATATATGGAAATGCCTTTTACGTTACCAAGTTATTTAATTATTTATTAACAACTACTTATCTAAAAGTTTAGTTGAAAATTAAAGATTTTGTTGGAAAAACCCGCTTTTTCCGGGAAAAGTTTTTGTCGAAATAAATCGGAAAAAACACGTAGTCCTGTCGCCAGGGGGGGTACAACGGCCTCGTTAATTCAGATGGACTTACCCAAGTTTTTTTTATGTATTTTGACCCGTAGAACACGAATTTTTTGGGTAACAGTTGATCCGGATGTCGATAAGATTGTTATAGACCAAGAACTTGAGGAATCAAATAACAGCGATTTTTGGCAAAACAAAACAATATTTTGTATTTTTTGGGTCATTTTAAGCAAAAAATATTTCTACAAGTTTTTTAGTAGGATGCACAGTTTTCGAGATAAACGCGGTTGAACTTTCAAAAAATCGAAAAACTGCAATTTTTAAACCCGAATAACTTTTGATTAAAAAATAAAATAGCAATTCTGCTTAGCGCCTTTGAAAGTTCAAGTCAAATTATGTCGGTTTTGATTATTTGCATTGCTAAAAATTTATTGTGTTATTGTTAAACAAAGCTACAAACAACTAGTGCGTGAGTGATGTTTCTATGATTTCTCATTTAAAATCGAACGAGTAGGTAGAATAGGTACTAGTGCAATCAAGACTATTTCTACGTTACATGCGTTAAAACGCATGTAAAAGCACGGGAAACCCTACGTGTTTATAGCTTTGTTAAACAATAAAAAAATAAATTTTTACCAATGCAAATAATCAAAACCGATATAATTGGACTTAAACTTTCAAATGCGGTAAGCAGACTTGCTATTTTATTTTTTAATCAAAAGTTATTCGGGTTCAAAAATTGCAATTTTTCGATTTTTTTAAAGTTCAACCGCGTTTATCTCGAAAACTGTGCATCCTACGAAAAAACTTGTAGAAATATTTTTTACTTAAAATGGCCCAAAAAATACAAAATATTGTTTTGTTTTGCCAAAAATCGCTGTTATTTGATTCCTCAAGTTCTTGGTCTATAACAATCTTATCGACATCCGGATCAACTGTTACCCAAAAAATTCGTGTTCTACGGGTCAAAACACATAAAAAAAACTTGAGTAAGTCCATCTGAATTAACGAGGCCGTTGTACCCCCCCTGGTGACAGGACTAACGTCTCTACGCAGAATTTAATTACGGTGAATTTTTATTTGGGTGTTTTTGGTCTAAAGTTAAAATCTTTGGAGTTATAGAGCAAAAATTGAAAAAATCACGATTTTCGGGCGCCATTTTGTTTATAAAAAAAGTAGCACACTATCTGCGGACTTTGCATACCTATATTATTAATATATACAATCATAAGATTCGATTCCAGCAATAAAATTGCTGGTAAATAACTTTTCCCAAAAATGGCCTATTCTCCGATAATCAGCCCAGACTAATGTATGAAAATCAAAATAAAGAAACAATTAAGAATAATGACAGAAGACACACTAGACGAAGCACATAGTAGATTTAAAAGTGGTAGAAGTGTAGAGGATTATATATTTTCTTTAAAACAGATAACACAAGAAGCGATTTAAGATAAAAAGAAAATATACGTAGCATTTCTTGACCTAGAAAAAGCCTTCGACAAAGTACCAAGACACAAACTGATGACCTATCAAATTTTGTTCTACAGATGAAATGTAGGAGACTAAAAAGTAAAAAAAAGTAGAGTGACATGTGATACAGCAAACTTGGCTTTGAAAACTATTATGGCCAAAAAGTCGTTTTTAAAAGCTGGGACTAGTTTCCTTTATAAATCAATGAACACAAGATGAAATAATACTGCTTCTCTACAGTTAAATTATTAATTTATTTATAAAAAAAGGTTTATTGTTACAAACAAGACCCTTCTTCTTCTTGCAGTACCGTCTCCTATCGGAGGTTGGCTACCATCACAGCAATCTTAACTTTGTTGGCTGCAGCTCTGAACAACTGTATTGAACTGCACCCGTACCTACCACTCTCTTAAATTTCGCAACCAGGAAATCCTCCTACGTCCCACATTTCTCTTTCCCGAGATTTTTCCTTGGATGATGAGTCTTAGCAGAGAGTACTTTTTTCCTCTCATTATGTGGCCTAGATATTCCAGTTTTTTCGTTTGTAAACAAGACCCATATACTAAATATAGGTCTTATAATATACTAATAAATATAGGACAAAATATTGCTGCTTCTCTACAGTTCAATTATTAATTTATTTATAAAAAAGGTTTATTATTACAAACACGACCTATATACTAAAATACATCGTAAGACTTAAAAAAACTAATCACTGTCATAGTCTTGATTGGTCGTTGGCCAGTCCTTAAATTGTTCAAAAAATGCTTTGTCTTCGTCGGGAATGTAATTCGGGACTTTCATAAGATCATCGAGTTTTTTTGCCTTGATTGGCAATTTTCCTTCGTAAGCCATTTTATTTGGATGCGAAGGAGCTGAAACATTTTTTTTAACAAATTAAATTTATATGAGGTAAATCCATCTATGAACTCAAACGCTGTTACAACTCCAAGAGTCTCACTTGAATAAGTAAAGTGTTTATATTTTGATATGGCAAAATTTTCTTTAATTTTATTTGTACTAATGACGAGTTCCCTTCCATTTTTTTTTTAAATAGGCTGGCCACCAGTCCTGTCCTGTTTGTCGATCAGGTTTTGTAATTACATACTTTTTGACTAACATAACTTTTTCCAAGTAATCGAGCTTTAATTCGCATATTATTCTTATATTTTTCAGGGTTTTGCTTCTTTTCTCAATTTAATAGTTATATTACTTGCATCAGAAATATCAGACATTATGCTAACGAATATTGTTTAATAAAAAAAGAATGTGTGTGTACTTTGTACGCACGTAAGAAGTTATACTTCTATTATATGATTATATGATTATAAACGAAATTAATATACTTTTATTTATATTTTATTTAAATATTAAATTAATTTATACTTACTACTTCTCAAACATTTTTATTACAACAGTGCCAAAAATTAAAATAATAAAAAAATAAAACACACACAAACACATTAAAAATGCCACAAATGATTTCTGAACATTAATTGTCGGAAAAATTTTTAACTAAATACGTATTTTCTGAAAATAAAATTATATAATAAATATACTTATAATCATAAAATGTATAAAAAAAAATAAAAAAAAAAGTTTCTATTGGGATTCGAACCAACTTAGCACGCGGCTGGTATTTGCGTTGTATTGGGATTCACTCGCATTAAAACTTCGCCACAGAGACAGCTTGTCATTATGTGCGAAGATCGTCTAACTAAACAGATTAACCTTTTGACATTTTTAACTTATGTAAATCAAATTATTTTGATTTTGAATTGAAATGATTTAGAATTGAAAAAATACAACAAAACATAGAGTAAGAAAACAATATATTAGGTGAATATTGATAGAAATTTTGATGGTAATCAAATTATGTAAATAAAAGTATTACATACTACTTATGTATTTTGGTAAGTTCAAGGTAGGTATCGGAGCCCGTATAACGACTAATAAATTTCGCAATCACTTGCGTCGTGCAAAGTGGCTATGTTCAAATATCATAACAAAATTTGATCAACTATTTATAAAACACTTACCAGTGAAAGATTCTTTAGCTTTGAATAAGCGAGATCTGCGGCACTCATACTAGTCACAGTTTGATGAGCTTTCTCATTGGCATGCAACAATAATCTCTTCTATGTAAATAAGTCCAAAAATATAATATGAAAACTATTTAAAAAGGCAGTATAACCATTAACTAACTTTTTGTTTGTTGTTTCTCTTCCTACAAATTTTAAAACGCAACAAGCATACATTATAACCAAACCACAGTCCGACAGCTGTGCCACAGCTGCCATATTGGATAATTTTTGTCATGTCATTTGAACATCCAATCAGAACAAAGTTATAATGCGCATGCGCCCGGTCGCTAGGTTTTACCATATAAAATTTCACCGTCATTACGCCCGTAAAGAAGTATAACTTCAAAAATATTAATGCTTATCAGCAAAACTACTAATGCACACACGTGTTACAGCTAACCGAAGTAATAAAATCAACGACTCTCTAAACAAAAGACACAAACGATGGTGGCACCACAAGAATTATTGTATAAAGGTAATCAGTCCTGGACTAGTTCCCTTAACACGCTCAACAAAAATTTTATCGTGCTATATTTCGCGTACGGTGAGAGATACAAATTTCCTTTATAGACTCATCGATCCGTCGACGTTGGTTTAACAAAATATATCTCACTTTAATTTCGTACGGACAGGGCCGCGCCGTCCATAAGGGCGAAGAGGGGCTGTGCCCCCGGCGCCGAACCAAAAAGGCGCCGGCATGTGCCGAAAAAAAATTTGACAATGCCGAAATTACCAGAAATATTAGTAATATTTTATTATTTTGTAAAATTGAATATTTACCAATCATTTATCAATATAAAAATAGCAGTTATTATTACTTTGATCCCCTACGTGTACGAACCATTATTTCTCTCATTAAACCGAAATATTACTCCATTCACTCACGGTAAAATATTGCAAAAACCTCTGAATTTTAAAGAACAGCTTGGATTAACATGAAATTTAGAATACACATAGCTAACAGGCCAAAGAAAAAAATGATATTGTGTCGACGTCTGCTTTTGCCCTAGGGGAGTACCACCTTTTCACGGCGGTTGAAAAATATACGTTCAGAATAAGTCCGGAAGTGGATAAATTGATGAATTGTAAGTAACTATAAAGTTAAGTTGTTCTATAATATAAATTTTTATATTACTTAAGTCAATATCTAGTTTTCGAGTTATTTGCGAGTGAATATGTTCATTTTTCAACAAAAAAAACACGTTTTTAGACGGCTTTTCGCAAATAACTCAAAAAGTAAGTATTTTATAAAAAATATGTTCTTAGGAAAACTTTTGAAGGCATTTCCTTCAAAATTTCAATTTTTTTTTAAGTTAAAACCAATTTTTTTCATAAATAAGCACTTTGAAATGTTGAAACTTTCAGATCATATAAATATACATAAGTGAAATAAATTGTAAAGCAGTAACGATTAATTTCATTTGGGACGCTAATTAAGCGGAAATTTTTACGATGTTTTTTACCAAAATAAAGGGACCGACTTTATTTTCAGCGTTACTGGCTTACTTTTGCTGCTAGAAACTTTTTAAAAAACAAAAATAAAGCTTTTTCTAAAGACTGTAAAAAGATATAACGAGTTTTGTCCGAAAAGTGCTTCATTTTTCGGTTATTTCACGTTGCAATGGTCGATTTGGAATTTGACGAATAAGAACCCACTTTTCTCGAGCTACCGCTCTTCCTCTACTAGATCTACCGACTTCATGCGTTCACAAGTTTTTTTAATTTTTTTATAAGCTATATTTTTGCTAAGAACATTTTTTTGAATAAAATATGTACACACTTTTTGTGTTATTTGCGAAAAACCGTCTAAAACCGTGGTTTTTATGTTGAAAAATGAACATATTCACTCGCAACTAACTCGAAAAATACTGACTTAGTGAAAAAACTGTATATGGAACAAAATACTTGCTTAGAATTAGTCAGTTTATCCACTTCCGGACTAAATTTTACCGTATATTTTTTCATCCCCGACGACACGATATCAATTTTTTTCTTTGTTATAAATTAGTTATGAGTATGCCAAAATTCATATCAATCCAAGAGGTTCTTTAAAATACGGAGCAAAAACCGTGAGAAAATGGACTATAATAATAATTATATATTTATTTGTTCTCTGATAATATGTATAATCGTTGTTTTTTGTAAATATTTATAGTACGTATTCGTAATAACTTATTAGTATATTACTTTCTTGCTGCTGAAAATCTAAGAGCAGAAAATAGGGGTTACCCAGAGGACCACGATAACAATCAAAAGGAGACAGAATACCAAATAATATCAGTCAAAGAAGAAAAATCAAAGACATAATAGAACATGTAGCAAAAAAGAAATGGAGATGTGCAGGTCATGTGGCAAGAACACCGAACAACAGCCAGACTAGAAGATTATTGGAATAGCGACCGTGGGCGGATAATCGGATAAACGAAGCAGAGACCGAACATATAAAAAATAGTTTGTAGGTATACCGTATAACGACTCACTAAGCAACAAAAAACTACTTACAAAGGAAGGAGGAAAGGGGCGCCTAAAATTACTCGCCCCGGGGCGCTTGAAAGCCTTGGCGCGGCCCTGCGTACGGAAGTGGACTGATTCCCTTTATACAATAAGCGATTCAATTTGTTCCGGCTACTCTTTTAATATCATCAACCCATCTCATTTGTGGTCTTCCTTTCGGTCGTTTACTTTCGTAAGGTCTCCGGTGTTGTATTGTTGCATTCCAACGTTCGTCTTTTTGTCTAGCAATGTGGGCTGCGAAGCTCCATTTAAGTTTGGCAACTTTTGTTGTTATGTCCTCGACATTTTTGTTTTCGATCGTACTCAGTCGTTCCTCTTTTTATCTGACAGTCGTATACTTAACATTGCCCTTTTCATTGCACTTTCTGTTGTGGCTAGTTTATTCATATTTGCCGTGGTTAGGGTCTAGGTATAACATCCATATTATGTCATGATAGGAAGGATGCACTGGTTGAATACTTTGCTCCTAAAGTATTGGGGTATTTTGCGGTTCTTAAGTATCCAACTAAGTTTTCCAAATCCTGCCCATGCTAGTCTTGCTCTCCTAGTAAGGGGCCGTCCAAGTATTACGTAACGCAGGCTGGGGAGGGGGGGTCAAAAATCTTCAACAATTGCGTTACGTAATACTTAACGCCCCATTACCGTGCGTTACATAGGGAGGGGGGTCAAAAATCTTCAAAAAATTGCGTTACGTAATACTTGAACTCCCCCTAATTTCCGCACTTTGGTTCTTTTTGTTAAGTTTCAGGATTTTTCCTAGGTATATATATTCCTGGACTGTTTCTATCTCAGTGCTGTTTATAGTTATACGTCTTAAGTTATCTGTGTTTGTCATTATTTTTGTTTTTCTCATATTCATTTTTAGACCGACGCGACGTATTGGGAGTTGCCTCTGTGAGTTCCTCCATCATAATTTGTAGTTCCTCGAATAAGCTTGCTATAATCACAATGTCGTCAGCGAATCTGAGTTGGTTTAGCTTGTTGCCATTAACGTTAATGCCATAGATTGACCAGTTTGTAGTTTTGAAGACGTTTTCTAGGGGCTAGGTTGAAAAGCTTTGGCGATATTACGTCTCCTTGTCTCACGCCTCTCTTAATGGGGATGGGATTTGTATCCTCGTCTAGTTGTACTATCATAGTTGAATTTTTATACAGTGCTAGTCAAAAGTCCGTACCCCCCCTCGTATCTTTTGAACGGTTATACCTATAATAGTGAAATTTGGAGATAGGAAATAAATGACAGGTGACGTAATAGTGACAGATGACTTTACAGCGCCACTGTGACAGATAATTTTAAATGGGACCTTATGGCAAGTGACACCTCGTTTGAAAGGTATTGAAAATACCTATTCAGTCATACTAATATTGTTTAAGTTTAAGCTAATTTTGACGAATTAATGAAATAAATATAAAATTGTAGTTTCATTTAATTAATTCAAGATTCAAAATTCCGCCTATGATTACTTGTCAAAAAGGTTGACGTTGACGTAAAAACTACTAGAGAATCGAAAAACGTCAACTTTTACAAAAAAACCATAGGCGTACATTTGAATTTTTATTAATTAAATGCGAAGCTACAATATTATATTTATTTAATTTATTCACCAAAATCAAAATCAACTAAAGCACAAAAAAATTAGTATGGCTGAGTAGGTATTTTGAATACCTTTCAAACGAGGTATCACTTGCCATAAGGTCCCATTTAAAATTATCGGTCACAGTGGCTCTGTAACGTCATCTGTCACTATTACGTCACCTGTCATAACTAGTTAAGAAGCTTACGTCAGTTAATTTCCTCCATCCAAATTTCACTATTATAGGTAAAACCGTTCAAAAGATAAGAGGGGGGTACGGACTTTTGACTAGCACTGTATATATTATGTATTATTTGCCTATATCTCGAATCTATTCTACTATTTATAGCTTGTTCTATGGCCCACATCTCGATACTATCAAATGCCTTTTCATAGTCGACGAAGGCAAGAATACGGCTAGTTGATATTCATTTACCTTCTCTATCGATGTTATTATTGTCAGCAGATGGTCTGATGCACTATATTCTTTGCAGAAGCCAGCCTGTTTCACCGGTTGGTAATTGTCCATTTTGTAGATCAAGCGGTTGTTAATAGTCCCCACATTTATTCCCTTTTTTGTGTAAGAGTATTATTAGACTTTCGTTCCAGTCTTTAGGGATCTTGCTGTTATGGAGACAACTATTAAATAGTTTTGTTAGTATAGGGATTGTTGCCGTTTTGCTTGTTTTCAAGAGCACAGTAATTATACCGTCGTGTCCTGGAGATTTATAATTTTTTAGTTCTTTTAAAGCTCATGCTATTTCGAAACTCTTTATATTTAGTAGTACTTCTGATCCCACGTTTTTTATTTTTCTTTTGACGTTCTCCTTTGTTAATTCATTAGGCTGGCTTTGTGAGCTGTACAAGGTTTTGTAGAAGGCTTTGACTATTTTTGTTATTTTATATTTGTCTGCTATATCACGCAAGGAACAAAAATTTACATGCATAAAAGAAATATCACGGAATACAAAAATGAAAGTTTTAGAAGCAGTTTATAGACTATAGTGATGACATCAATAATTAGTATAAAAAATTACAGATATTATTAGTACAATAAACAAAATCAAACAAAAATATCCCTGACAAGTAATGATGCCTAGTTTTTCACTATACAAGAAACATGGCCATGATGAAAAGTCATGTTCTAATGTTTTGGCAATGCTCTGGTTTCAGAAAATCTTGAATGACGTGAGCATATATTTTTAATAAAAAAACTGTATATATTTGGAGTCGGCATCTGTTATAAATTTTAGAAATATTACTTAATTAAAAAAATACGTAAGTACATTTTAGGATTTAACTGTTATAAACGGTTATAAATTGATAAAACTGTCTCTATTAAAACTATACAAGTTCTTATATTATTATAGAAGCTCTATTTATATAGTACGTACTTTTATATAAGTATTTTTTGTTTTGTTTAAAATTCCCAAACGAAAACGAAACGCTTAGACACAAAGGAAGAGAAGAGACATGCGTTTGAGTCGATTATATGGAAGACGCCTCGAGAAAGCTTATCCTCCCGGAATATCTTATTATTCTCCACTTGTTTACCTGCTGTTCATTTTCCTTTTGTAGGATTTAAGACAAATACTCTAAACATTCAGTAAATGTTTCTTAATGATGTTAAAAGTTAATCTTATGGAAGATTAAATAAACGATTTTTCTTAAATAATTAGGATTATAATTGTTACTTGTAATGAGTTTAAATAAAACATAAATACACTCACCGGCACAAAATTCCGCCACCCAAAATTTTTGATTAAGTTTGACAATCTATAACTGTATTATTTGTACTCCGATTTTCAAGATTCTTGCATCAGTTTGTAGGTACATGTATATTGGTGTCGTTCGTTATTATTCCGGCAACAACAAATTTTTGCTTATGGCATTATACGGGGGTTAATGGAAGCGTTGTAATTACTCCTAACTTTAAAAAATTCTGTGGAAAAATTGGAGGGCTGATTTTGTTTCATACTCCTTTTGTATTATCCTGGAGGTATCACTAAGGTTTTATTTTTTGAATTGCCCGAATATCTCTTTTATTGTAAGAGCTGTAAATAAAAACTTGCTTTGAAGGTTTATTTCATTAAAATTATCAAGCGCACTAAAATTATCAAAACAAAACAAAATTAACAACAGAACAAAACAATTCAATAGCGAGTATGTCCACCTCTTGCAGCAACGACTGCTCGCTATCTGTTTGGCATCGAATAAAGATGTGTTATCCTTGCCTGGAGAATGACCCGATATTCCTCTACCAGGGCCATAACTGCACCAAATTTTCTGGAGGCCTAGGATGACGGCGAATAGCTTTTTTTAATTCATCCCATAAATGTTCAATAGGATAGAGGTCTGCGCTGCATGAGGGCCATTTTAATCTTATCAATCTAACCTCTATTTTATGAGCCAATCAGCGTTTTTATTTACAAAAATGGTACAGCTCTTACAAGAAAAGAGATATTCGGATAATTCACTCAAAAAAATTTAGTTCGTAATATTGATTAACAGTGATTACTGAATAGTATTTCGTTGTCACAACAATTTAATTTGTTGTTTCAACGAACTTTTAGATATTGACGAATGTATTTGGTTATTGTCACAATGATTGAATAATAATTGTGAGAATAACTAGAGTACATTAATCAATAACACTCAATTTATTCAGCCAATAACTTAGTTTCGTATATTTAATAAATACTGTTAATTCTGGCAGCAACTCACGTTCTTGATTTCGTAGATGACAAGCAATTACCTTGGTTTGTTGTGACAACGTACAGATTTCATTAAAACAATGTACAAATGTTGTTAATATAGAGTAATATATGATTATTGAATAGATATAAATTGATTGTTGTGACAACGAATGCATTAGTCAATCCACTACTGCATTTAATTCCCACAATCAATGCGTTTATTGTGACAATAATCGTAGTTGTTGAGACAATAAATGTTTTGCTTGACCATTTGAAAGTTAACGGCTTTTACTTATCGTGATACCCCTAGCTTCTCTGTGTTACCGAAGTGCCGAATAATAATTGCATTTCGTTTTCAAGTGTAGTCCGTAGTAGAAGAAAGTTTTTGTGTGTCTCTTATCGTGAAATTTCGGTCGAATTCTTTTTAAATGTATTCATTTTTTTCGAATCCTGAGAAAACTAATTATTATTTCTGAAAATTTAAATGCAAAATAAAATATTTCAGTATTATCGAGGGTCTGAAGTCCCTGAGAACCTCTATAATGATTATTTTAATAAGTCACAGGGGTGAAAAAGAGAAAATTTAGTATGATTTTTAATTTCAATTAGGCATACCATTCAACACAAACTTTTTGTTTATTTTAAGGGACTTTCTGCCCTCGGTAATAATGTAATATTTTATTCTGCGTTTAAATTTTTCAAAAAAACTTATTAGTTTTCTCAGAATTCCAAAAAAAGAATGCGCTTAAAAAGAATTCGATCGAAATTTTGCACCTGCGCTCTCAAAAAGGATTAAAGTGTTATACATTTTTGGAATCACTATTTCAAACGCTTTTAAATAAGCTGCCACATGACGTACTTTCCCATTAAAAAAATCAAAGTTACGCCGCGCCTGTCACCTGAAGAGGGATCGTGTAAAGTTCGAAACATTGATGTTATAATATACTTTGATTATTTTAAAAATCGACCTGTCCGAGCGTTTTGCTTATGTGCTAAAAATAAATAAGTTAATAAGGGGGTGGGGGAGTGTAACACTTATTCCAGTACACTGTATAAGTGAAATCATATGAACAATCACACAGTGTAAAGTCCTTTAGGTTAATGACAAAAAAGGGGGATTTAAAAAATTATTATTAATCAATTAATATCATACATTGGGCTATTGCATTCAGTAATTATTAATATAAAATACGTTCATAGTAGGAATGAACGGAATTAATTGTAACAATAAACGGAAATAATTGTAGAAATAAACGAAATACGTTAGGAGAAATAACACTGTTATTGACACAACGAATAGTCTTCGTCGGTCAATTAACGACGTTGTTGTTTCAATAAATAGTGTTCGTTGACTCAGTTAACAGAGTTCGTAATACCAATAAAGTGCTATTATGGTATACATAATGAATGTTCATCAATTCAATAAACGTAATACATTGGCTCAACGAATGAAAATAATGAATTGATGAACATCGTTTTGTTGTCCCAATAAAACCAAGAATTGGACAAATTTTAAGGATTGCGTTTGTTGTCTGAATTAACATTTTTATTGATATTACGTACCTTTTTCGTTGAGTGTTCAAAAAACAAAATTTTAGTGATGCATCCGGGATAGTATGACAGGACTATGAAACAAAATCAGATATATTCCATTTTTTCACAGAATTTTTTAAAGTTAGGAGAAAATACAACGCTTCCATTCACCTCTGTATAATGCCATGCAAGCAAAATTTTTTTGTTACCGGAATAATACCAAACTATATCAATACAATACATGTTCCTACAAACTGGTGCAAGAATCTTGAAAATCGGAGCACAAATAATAAAGTTATAAATTGTCAAACTTAATCAAAAATTTTGGGTGGCGGAATTTTGTGCCGGTGAGTGTAGTTTTATGTCGTATTCATAAGCTTTTCTTTGTACCGTTCTGAGTAAATTAATTCTGAATATATTGTCTGCAGTTGCAGTGGCTTTATTCGGTCTGAATCCGAGTATTCGAACGACCGATTGTAGATAATGCCAGAAACAGTTTTGTATTTAAAGAATTTAGTAATGTAATTGGACTATAATTTACTCTGGCATTCCCTCTTGTCTCAAGGCTAACTACCCATTAGCCCATTTCTCCGGCATAAGCTCTAATGTCCATATTAATATTAATGTTAATAGATTTATTTCTCTTTTTCTGGCGCTTTATTGTTTTTCAGTTTCTTTATTATCTGAATCACTTCTTTCATAACTCGGATTTTCGATGTATTGCTCCGCCGGATAATTATATTGTCTCGTTTTGTTCATTTTAATTATCTGCGTTTAGGGTTTCTTTGAAGTATTATATCCATCTCCTTATAATCTTTTATAATTTTTTGCTCCTGTGTTAGTAGTGCTTTGTCCTTTGTCTTTGCATATCGTCAATTTTTGTCTATATGACTATGCACTTCCTTTTATTTTTTTATATCCACTAAAAAACTCGACAGGGTTATCTTGGTAAACATATTAAGCTAATAAAATCTTTTTGAATTTTTTGTTTACCATGATCCAATGATAAGTTCGGATGTCCACCGCAAAATACATTTTTTTCGAGGTGTCTTTAAAAATTTGCCACTGTTGCGTTGGCTTATTTTTCAATATTTTTCCTTGATTTTTTTTTAATATTCCTTGAATTATACTAAATACGCTTGTTTAATTTAAAAATAAAATAATTTTATCATACTTTCAAAAAAAATTCACAAAAATGTGCTTGAAATGTTGATTTCAGCCCCTACGGCCCCCCTATGGATAGCTATGACACGATTTTGATAGGCAACCCATGTTGGTCATGTTTATCTATGTATGAAATTTAATAAAAAAAAATGTTACATCCAGCAACCAGATGGGTACATTTCGACGTCCTATTTGGATCTTAGACTAATACACATAACTCAAAAATTAACCCTAAATTACAAAAATATAAAATAATTCGAACCGATAAACATAACCTACATAAAATTTACCTGGATAATACTCCATTATCAGCACCTCCTCCAATTCCGCTAGCCTCCAGCACGTTCCCTCCTGGCACACCAGACATGAAACCACCATTTTTCTTCACCGTCGGATCGGCTCTCGATAAAATACTCGAAATAGAAAAGTTTGTGGATCCACCTACACACTTCTTAGTGTCTTTTTCAGTCCTTTCTTCGTCTTCACTGGTTTTTATCACTGGGTAAGAAATGTTCGAGTTGTGGTTGATGAGGCGGTAGGTGTCTGGTTCGGGAGAGTTTCGGCTGGAAGAATCCGGGCTGGAAACCACGTTGATCTCAGCTTCGCGGGTCGGAGATGACATATTTATGTCTATAAATAAAAATTAGAGTTAGTAATACGCGCTACAAAAACATTATTCTTATATAATATTCAATGGCATTATAAAGAAAAACATGGTTTTGACAAAGGAAGAAACAAACAACAGAAGAATGGATTATTTGTTGAAACCATCAGACGAAAAACGTACATAATTCAACAGATAGAGAGATAGAGAGAGATAGAGATATGCAACTAGAAAAACTAATGTAGAGGCAAACTTGTAGATACTTTAGAAGCAAAAGAAGAGACAATATCTGCAACAACAAATTAAAAAGGTAGACGAAGACCATAGAGACAATCAAAATAAAATATGCTATAGAGAGGCTAGACATAAAAGAGGCTCCCATATAAGTACACTCAATTTCGTGAGAGAGAAAAATGGAGAAATGGTCACTGCCAAAAATAAAATGATGATAGAAAGATGGGTCGAATATTCTGAAGAACTTCTGAATGTCCAGAATGCGACTGACAAAAACGATGAAAACAATGGAAGCAACGGAAAAAATGAGAAAATATTAGAATCGAACAGGCGAAATAGAAATACCCCACCAAGACCAAGCCTAGAAAGAATTAGAACTGGCATAAAAACACTTGATAAAAATGGTCTGTTTTAAAGTTAATCAAAAAGTTGTCCCTCTTCCCTGTCTGAAACCAGCCTGGTATTCTCATAATTATCTCTTATTCATAAGCTTTTAATCTAGCTCTTATAATTTTTGCTAATACCTTTTACACCACTTCTAACTGCGATTCCTCTGTAATTTTCACATATTGGTCTTATTGCCTTTCTTGTGAATTGGGCAGATGAGTGCTGTGTTCCATTGCTCCGGCATTTTTTCGTTTTCCCATATTTTCTGTATAAATCGAGCTATTTTTCGCTGCAGTATATTTTTCCCTATCTTTAGGATCTCTGCTGGCACTCCGCCTTCTCCGGCACTTTAATTATTTTTAGGTCTTCTATTAATGTTATTATCTCCATTTCTGTCGGTGCTTGTGTTTGTTGTGGTTCCGCTTCTTGTATTTGTTGTTGTTCGATTTCTTGCCCTCGGTGTTGCATTTCTGTTTCTGTTTGGGCTTTATCGTTTAATAATTCTCCGAAGTGTTCTGCCCATCTGTTCAATTTTTCTGTCTTGTCTCCCAGCAACATACCATCTTTATTTCTGCAAAACAATGTGCATTTATTTTGAGTCCCTCGTGTTTTTTACTCCTTGGTAAAAATTTTTAACTTCTCTTTGGGCAGTTTTCTTCTATTATTTCTAGTTGCTTTTCCAGTGATTTTCTCTTCTTTTGCCTGCATATTCGTTTAGCTTCTCTTTTTTTGTCTTTATAATACTCTTTACTTCTTTCTGTGTTGTTTCTAATATTTTTCATTTTTGCGTTGTTTCTCTGCTCTAGAATTCTTTTGCAGTCCTCATCAAAGCATTGTTCTCTCTTTTCTTTTTCTGCTTTTCCAATGCTAAGGTCTGCCGCTTCTATCACAGCTGCTTGTATTAGTTCCCATTCCTCTTCTATGTACCCCGTCGTGATTCTTTCCAATATCTGGTTTATCTCTTCCTCTGTTTGTTTTGCTACTTTATCTTGGAGCCGCTCTAATTGGTATTTTTTCCGTTTTGTTCCTTTTCTTGGGAATTTCATGCTTAAGAGTTGCTTGGTAGTTCATATTTATATAAAACCATAATACGACCAGCAGTCACATATTATGGAAGCAAAATATGGATGCCAATGAAAAAAGAAGTAAATAAATTGCTGATGTGGGAACGTAAAATCCTTCGAGTAGGTTATAGTTATATGGCCCTTGCAGGGATAGCGTGCCAAATTAATGGAGACGCAAACGCAACATTGAGTTAGAGATCCTCTTCGGAAAGAAAAAATCTAGTGGCGTAAATAAAGGATAACAGACTAAGATAGGCGGGATATGTGATACGTTTAACAAAAAGGTGTAAAGATACACTCAGAGAGGATCTGAAGAAAATCGGAGTGAGATAATGGGAAATAGCGCCACAGGACCGACAAATATGGAAGGTAAGAGTAAACGCGGCAAACACTCATTAATAGTAGTTGTAAAGCCCTTGATCATTATAACGCATTAATAACGCATTTCGATCTCCACCTTTCTCTCACTCTCTCTTCTTTCTTCTATCCATTCTAATGCTGGTCTTCTTGTCCTTTTTGTACCCTATAAAAATATAATTTGAGGCTTTTTTGGCGATCGTTCGTCTTCCATTCGCATTAAGTATCCGTACCATAAAAGTTGTTTAGATTATATTGTATCACGTCTACGGTATTGTAAATACTTACTATTTCTCTTCTTATTTCTTCATTGACAACTAAACATCAGTACTGAATCCTTTTTTTGGGTAATTCTTTTTAACTGCAACCCCCCAGGGTGTGGAAAATTAAAGAGAGTAGTGGAACTTCGGCACAAATAACGTGAACTTAAAGATTGATGTTATTTGTAATAACTCAGAGGCGGATCCAGAAGGGAAGGTGATGGGGACGATAGGCTCTAACACAGTGATTTAATTATTTTTCTAAATTATATAAAAATTTTAGAAACATTCAGTTTTATTCAAATGGGTGATTATACATTTTTTTAAATTACAATATTGAATTATATAAGTGAGACAAATGGCACAATGCTGAAGTAATTCTATTGTACAAAAAAGGAGATCCCATCAATTAGAAAATTACGGACCTATAAACCTTCTTAGTCACTTATACAAACTCCTTACAAGAATAGTAACGAATCGTCTTGAGAAAAAACTTGATTTCTACCAGCCAATGGAGCAAGCGGGATTTGGTACCGGAGTTGGAACAAATGATCACCTACAGAGCATTAAAACGGTAATAGAAAAGACTATTGAATACAATCGACCACTGGTTTTGCCTTTGACACGGTAGCATTTGACAAAATTCTGGAAGCACTACAAGCATGGCGCATTGACTACCGATACACAAGATTAATTTACATTACATACAAGAACGCAACTCTGTCGGTGAAACTACATAAAATCACGGACTATATCCCAATCGGCAGAGGAGTCCGTCAGGGCGATACCTTATCGCCTATACCGCAGTACTAAAATATGTTTGTAAAAAACTTAACTGGGAAGAGCGAGGCCTGAATATTGACGGTAGAAAATTAACAAATTTGAAATTCGCAGACGACATAGTTTTATTCTCTGACAACCTTAAGGAGATATGTACAATGCTACATGAACTTCAGTTAGTGTGTGCCAGTGTAGGTATTAAAATAAACATCTCCAAAACAAAATTCATGATAAACCTAGTACCTAGCGGAAATATCAATATTGGAGACAACGAAGTAGAGCTAGTGGAAAAATACATATACCTTGGACACGAAATAAAAATTACAAGAGACAACCAAACATGCGAACTACGAAGAAGAATAAACCTAGCATGGCCAGCCTATGGAAAACTCAAAGACGTCTTTAAAAGCGATATACCAATTTCTTTAAAACGTAAAACATTTGACCAATGTGTGTTGCCTGTGATGACTTATGGTGCCGAAACTTTGACATTGACAGTTACAACTTCTAAAATGCTGCAAATAGCCCAGAGGAAAATGGAAAGGTCAATGCTGAGTATATCGCTTCGTGACCGAGTTAGAAATGAAGAATTAAGACGAAGAACAGGAAACGAGTTGCCGATGTAATTTCCCGAATTGCCACCCTGAAATGGAACTGGGCCAGACACGTCGCCCGAATCAGTGATGGGAGATGGACGAAGAGATTACTTGAGTGGAGGCCGAGATTAGACAAAAGAAGTAGAGGAAGACCACCTACTCGTTGGACTGACGATCTCAAGAAAATGTCTAGAAATTGGATGCAAAGTGCTCAAAATAGAGCACAATGGACAAAAATGAGGGAGGCATATGTCCAGCAGTGGACGCAAAGGGCTGGAGGATGATGATGATGATGAAGTGAGACAAATACACGAATACTTTAGTGAGACAAATAAAAATTGAGCACTGGCAGAGTTTCTCAAAACAGATGGAACACGACTTCTACATGGATGGAACACAAAAAGAAGTATGGAGAATGATCTGAGGGCAAAGAAAGGCGATAAACGAATTAATAAAAGCGAAACACATTCAGAAGGAAACATGGGCAGACTACTTCCGATCTCTATTTGCTAAAGGCGACGATAATGAACCGCCAACACCTGAAGTTACGACAAATGAAGAAATAAACATCGAGGAGGGAGAGGTAAAGGAAGCCTTAAGAAAATTAAAAAATAGAAAATCTCCAGTAGAGGACAGAATATCGAACGAACTCCTAAAGTACGGAGGACAAGATCTAACTAAACAACTATTAAAACTAATATAAAAAATAATAGAACAAAACAGAATACCACAAGAATGGAGATCAAGCATCCTAATACTTCTCTTCAAAAAAGGGGACAAATCGGACCCGGAGATTTACAGAGGAATTAACTTATTAAACACAACATTAAAATTAACAACCAAAGTGATAACAAACAAATTGAATGAAATTATAACATTATCAGAAGAACAACAAGGTTTTAGGTCGGGATGGTCATGCACTGACGCTATATTTATAATGAGGCTGAGGCAAGTTCAAGAGAAATCGTTGGAATACAACAAACCGGCATATTTATGTTTCGTGGACCTTAAGAAAGTATTTAACAAGGTCACATTAAAGGACGTTATCCATTTGTTATACTCGAGAGAGGTACCTATAGGAATAATAATTAAAACGATCGAAAACATCTACCAGAACAACACAATAAAAGTAAAAGTGGAAGATGAACTAACTGACCCAATTGAAGCCGGCAATGGGATAAGACAGCGGGATTCCTTGAGTCCTTTATTGTTGAACCTGGTGGGGACGAAATAATAAAAAAGTAAGAATTAAAAAAGGATACCAAATGGAAGGAAAAACAACTTAAAATAATCTGCTATGCAGACGATACAATAGTAATATTTTAAAGTGAAGATGATTTACAACGTATGCTGCACCAATTTAACATACCCGCCAGAAAATTTAACATGTTAATTTCCTTAAAAAAGACAAAATGCATGGTTATAACAGCAGATCCAATAAGATGTAAATTGGAACTGGAAGGTCAGCTAATAGAACAAATGATGGAGTTTAAATACCTAGGCATCACACTATCTATAGATATAGCCACGGGAGGCTCGAAACAGAAGTGGAAGATCAAGTGAATAGAGCAAACAGAGCCGCAGGTAGCCTGAATGACACAATATGGAGAAATAAAAATATCAGAAAAGAAATGAAAGGCAGAATTTACAAAACAGTCATCAGACCAATAATGACATACGCGACAGAAACACGACCCGACACAGAGAGGACAAAAAGATTGCTCGAAACAACGGAGATGAAAACCCTTCAAAAAATCGACGGTAAGACTCTATGGGACAGAGCTAGAAGTACAGATATACGACGGAGATCGGAGATGCAAGGTGGATAACATTAATAATTGTGTAAGAAACAGAAGAATACAATGCAATGACCACATAAGCCGAATGACAACAAATAGGGTAGTCAGGACAACGAGAGACGGTTCCCTAATAGGAAGACGATCAGTGGGAAGACCACGAAAATGATGGAACGACAACTTACTAGAGGCACATTGAAAACACAGACAGAGTCGTGTCTTTACAAAAAGAAGAAGAAGAAGAAGAATTATATAAGTAAATGTATTTTATTGCCACGGGTGAGTCGCTAGACTAAATTGTGCCGGTATAGTGGGTATTGTATATAATTAGATGAAGGATATAGAGAAGGATGATCGGCCCCCTCTTAACAATGCTGAATCCACCGCTATAATAACTTGAACAATTCTACAGATAAAACGAAAAAAGTTCAATCAAACGCTGAGGTGGAAGATTTTTATGAAACCAAAAATAAATGAAACTAAATCCCAAAAAAATTGATTAGTAATTACTCAGCAGATTGGATTCGAACAGCAGTTAACATTGTAGAATCTAATACTGTTTTACATAGCTACAGTAAAGTCGATTGGGATGATATAAAGCTTTGGGTATTACACTAACTAAACTATTGCACATATTTAATACAACTAAGTATACTGCCAAAAATTTGGTTGTTTTCAGTTAATAATACCACCACTTCTTGTTTTTGAAAAACTAGACAGTTTGTTTTTAGTTTCAGCAGTCTTTCGAACCTAACCTTAGAACAAGATAAAAAATAAAATACCATACCTATCATGCATAATAAGGGGAATAATATATGTATAGAAGAAACAGAATTAAATATTAAATAGAAACAGTGTTGAATTCAATTAATGAAGCCGCTAGTAAAGTATTACCTACAGGATTATAAGAGTATGTAATTAATCACACAATTCTTTCACAAAAAAATGATGTCTATATACATATTTAGAAAATACTATCTTGTATCTATTATATTTTGTTGAGGGTTCCAATATTTGTTATTTTTTCTGCAACCGTCCCGAAAACTAAACTTTCGGTATGTTAAATCGAAATAAATAATTTATTAAATCGAAAGTTCCACTTAACACAAATCGTACCGATAGTCTACATATTTTCGGGACGATTTTTTTCACTTTTTGAAAGATTTTTTTTACTTTTGGAGTGATTTTGTGTATCTACCTATGTAGGTCGCCTTAACAAGTACGCTTGCCATAGAAGATTTGCAAGTGTTTTTGTGTTTTCATTTCAAAAAATGGTGTGTCACTTTACGGGATTCGTAGGAATCCAGAACTCGGCTTCGGCTCGTCCTGGAAACTACTCATCCCGTAAAATATCACTTTCAGCACTTGTTATGTCAATTACTATTACACAAATTGCAAAGAAGAATAACATCAACCATGCGTGAATTAAACTTATATCTTGTTTATCAATATTTTAACGCCGGTTTTACAAAATATGTACTACGATGACCGATACATTCAATAATTTAACAAAATATGTATATCGAAAAACGAATCAATTTGAACTACAATTTTCCAAATAAATCATATAGGGTAAGGAAAGGTATATTGGTGATACAAGTAATTTGGTGATAATTTTTAATCAGATTACCACACAGTTCCCTATGCAAGCACATTCATGACACAGCGCTAGATAAGTTGTTACGAGTGTAAGCAGGACAAAAGTATATTACGATTTCGCTATTCGCACAGTTCCCTATGCAAGCACATTCATGACACAGTGCTAGTAAGTTGTTACGAGTGTAAGCAGGACAAAAATATATTACGATTTTGCTATGCGCGCACCCGCTTTTAGTAAACAGACTGTTTTGACCGTTGCTTGTGCGACAGTCGACAATGGAGCCATTTCTTATTGAATGTGAGAGACGGTTACATATTTAGTGGAATAATTGCTGTTTTTTATGAAACATTATAAAACCATTCAATAAACTAATTAGCAATAAAAAAGCTTCATTGAATTCGTGATTTAGCCAAGGTAAGTTAAATTTCTTAAATTGCGGTTGTTTCAGCAAATTTTCTAACTTATTGTGTCACCAATACCTAACATAACTTGGTATGTCAGTTTGACATTTACTATTATTATTATTCATTTTTTGTTAAATTAACTCTTCTAATCATTTACTTCAAATAATAAGTAACATAATAAAGCAAAACTTATTTCTTGCTTAATTGTCAAATTCCTATATTATTAGTATTTTTCATTTTTATCACCAACATACCTTTTCCTTAACCTACAAAATCATACAGACAGTAGAATTGATACAGTTATTCCAACGAACCTTTGCAAGAATGTAATGTTTGATTTGCAAAATAAGTTCAATCAAAATATTAAGTGAAACGTGCGCCGGTCTGTTGTACTGTCAATGTTATAATTAGGAAATTGCTATTATTCCGGTGGACGTATTTTATACAGATATTTTGTTGAAGTGTTTAATTTTTTTTCACTATTAAGGAGATTGATGGACTTATTAAATAGCTTGAACATCATATCGGCTATTACTAATATAAAGATACATATAGAACGGTATTAAATAAATTAGAAAAAAACAAAAATTTAAACCGTAGGTTATCACCAAAATAAACAAATAAGTTTCCGTTCGATAGAACTATAGCCAGACTCATGTAGTATAATGACAATTTGTAGATTAAAAACTATTACTTTCCTCATTAGCTTAAAAATAAATAATTACCGCTAGTAGGTAATCAATTAAGAGAGCAACAGTTAGGCATTCTAACAATTATGTTGAAAATAAAAATTACAATTAAATACACAAACAAAAACTAAAAGTTTAAATAATATGAAAAACTATTTTAAACAGAACAAACGTCAAAAACGATAAATGTCAAAATTCTTAGTAAATAATGTATCAAAGACATGCCGCATCGCTTATCATTGTTTAACTTATTGTGGTTTCTATGGACAAGCGGCATTTTGCGATACTTGTTTCTGGGAGTAAAAAAGAGCCCGATTATAAACAATAATTATTATTCTTGAATAATTTCATGCATGTGCAAAGATGCGTTTGAACAACTACATTTTATATATTTTCTTGTGTAGGTAGTTAAGTTTCTTTTTATATATAATATGGTAGATTTTAAAGCAAATATTTTTTCTACATAGATTAAAAATGTTTGTTGTTGATAATAATAGTGATATTATTTACCGATATTGAAGATAAAACAAAGCGGCAATCACAGCTGTTTCATCGGCAATCACTTAAAAAATCACCAAAACAACACTCGCAAAACGTCCGTACCACCGGAACTCGCGTATTGTCGCAAAACAATAAAATATCAGCGGCTCGATAGCTGGACTATGACAGAATAGGTTGTAAGTACTTAGAATTGAGTTTCTCTGGACCTTAAAGGGCGGTTTTCACCCCGGACACTCCCAAACTCTGTTAGAAACACCCCTAAATCTACCTCGCTCGCTTTTTAACGCTCTCCGGCGATTCTTCCCTCTCTTTTTCGTATCTCTCTAACGGTTTTGTGATACTTCGGCACCGTGTCGCTATGTGTAAATGTGTTTTGCAGGGGTTGCAACGTGTCTCTCTCGCCGGAGGGTGGGGGTGGCAAACCCCCTTAAACTGTTGTTTCTTAGTAGTTGATTCCGTCACAAGAAAGTGCTTTCTCGCAAGTAAATGTTGAGGTAATCCCACATGTTAACAAATGATTTCAGGTAATTTGGCAGAATGTGATGTGGAAGGCGTGTTTTGCGGGTTGTATAAGGGGTTTTTGTGATACAGTTAATTGGAGAGAGTGCCAAGGTGGGTGAAGCAAGTTGTGGAGTGACAAATGGGATAGATTTTTTTGTCTTAACTTTTGGCTGTATAATACTCCCAGTCTTTTATTAGGGTTCTTATTTAAGCTATCATCATTTATGTATCCTTACGCTTACGGGGGATAAAGATATTCTAAGAGATATCATATAATTTTTCATTTAGAAAGAATATCTTTGTCATGATATCCTTTATGTGTGTGAAGGCTATAATACTCAGAATAAAAAGTATTCAATTGCTATCACTTATTTATTTTTTAACTTTCAGTATCTAAAACATAAACATTCAGCATTCAGTAATAGAGAGTTTTAAAAAAACATACGAAGTCAAACGATCTTTAATTTAAACCAATCTAATCAATATAACATAAAAATAAAGAAAACACGAGTCTTGAAATAATAAAACTTAGGCCCACACTTAAAACAAATATTATCTAATCAATTATTTTATTAACGTTTCGAAGCCCAAATCGGGTTTCGTTGTCAAAATACAAAATACTACAGTAGTATTTTGTATTTTGACAACGAAACCGGATTTGGGCTTTGAAAGGTTAATAAAATCATTTTTTGGTAAAATTGTGGCTTATTTGCCATTAAAAGTAATTGATTATAAAAATGCCACAAGAAAATAGCGTCAGAAAAATATTATCTACCCCCTTTATGAGACTTTTTATTCGGTTATTCACGTCAACTCGGACAACTTTTCAATTTCGGATAATTTTGGCAGGGGGGCGTTTCGTAAATATAGAAGTTTCTAAAGTTTGGTGCGTCCGACAACTGGACACCCTTAAAAATTTGTCGGACAATAGTACCAGTTAATTAATTGTAAATATTTTTATCAAACAATCCTGCAAAAATCAGCTGTGATGGTATAAATTATAATGACTCTTTATGATGCATGCCCCCCCCCCCATATGGGGGGATCTCTAGAAGCTAGCACAAATAATCCCTGGACAAATTATCTCGTACAAAAAATCCCCACAAATAATCCTATGACAAAAAATCCCCGGACAAAAAATCCCGGACAAATAATCCCCACAAATTTTTTTGGACAAAATATCCTCACAAAATATCCCGGACAAAAAATCCCCAGAAATATTTGCTGCCTAATAGTTTTCTAAAAGTCTTCCAGAAATTTTACTAAATTTCGAATTCCAATTCCATGCTGAAACATTCAAATTTGACGTGACAAAAGAGTGTCAACAATTTCATTTGTGGTTTTTGTGGCGACCGGTTTCGGCATTCACACTTTATATGTCATCATCAGGCCCTTACAGAATTTACAAGCTCAAAAAAGGAATATATGTTTCAATACAGTTGACCTATGTTACATTTTAAGTTTAACGGTTTAATTAATAAGTTATAAAAAGTGATCAAATCGACCAGTGCTAATGGTAGGGGAGCCCAAGAGGGGATTTTTGCAGTTACTCGAGCGCGTCAGATTATCACATGGGGAAAAACCTTGTACCTTGTAAGTGTACAACCTACCATGTGCTCATACAGGGGAGTTCGTTAAGGGGGGTCCGAAAAAAAAATATATCCTTAGAAAAACTCGAAATCGTCAGATTAAGATATGGTAAGTTAAGTAGGTATAATAGTACATGCAAAACAGTGTGTACCTATTTAAAAAATCTGACGATTTGAAAGTCACAAAGTTTCACAAAAAAAAGCGAATATTTCGCGAAATGAACGCCATATCGATATATTAAAAAATATGTGTTTAATATCGTTCAAAAATCTATCGAATGATACCAAACATGACCCCCCACAGAGAGGGGTGGGGATAAATTTAAAATTTTAAATATGAACCCCGCGATATTTCACGAAATGAACATTAGATCGAAAAATACACGTATTCAATATTTTTGAAAAATCTATCGAATGACACCAATCACGATCCCCCACGGAGCTGGGTGGGGGGTTACTTTAAAATCTTAAATAGGAGCCCCTATTTTTTTTTATTGTAGATTTGGATTCCTTACGTAAAAATAAGTAACTTTTATTCCAGATAATTTTTTCGAATTATGGATAGATGGCGCTATAATCGTAAAAAATATTGTTGGAAATGAAAAATTAAATTAAAATATGGAAAGTCCCCACTTTATGGAAAACTTTATTTAACTTTTTTTATGTTTTAGGACCTACTCTTCCAACCCAATAGGTCCTCATAACGCTCGAGTAACTGCAAATTTAGCATACTTTTCTCCCCTACTATAATCTGATGTTAACTGTTTTAGTTCGTTTTAGTCAGTATATGAACTGAACTGTTATAGTGTTTTCCTTGACTATATCAATTGTCTTTTCTGACATAGGTAGGTATACTGATGCTTTTGATGTTTTACAGCCAAGTGAATAGTAAAATTAGGCTAGTTTAGCAAATCACTAATTTCTTGACTCTTTTTTTTTTTCGCTAATTAAGTTATTGCTAGAGAAGTAAAATAGGTAGGTAGGTACCTATACCTACTTAAAATCGAAGAGTGTAGAGATTTTTTCTCCATGTTTTTCAAGAACCAAAAAATATAAAATAAGGCTACCATTCGAGACAAAATTAAAGCTGCAAGTCTTTTAAAATTGCAATTCATTCTTGCTAGAGGTTAAATCTTAAGTTCTGAAAATATCTGCCGGATGTCTCATCTTTGAAATAAAAAAAAAATAAAAAAAATCTCAAAAATTATTAGCAACACGATTACTAGATATAAAAAATGACTGAGGTGAAGTGCAACAACTTAGATAGTTGAAATAGAACTTTGAAAGAGTGAGATATCTTTACTGTAGGTAGATAGTTATAATGTATTGAAATTCTTGACCACAATTTTAAGGCGTAGGTACCCTCCGTTAATAAGGGGGGGGGGATGGTTTAAAATATTTAATTGTTTTTATTATTTCAAATAAAAGTGCATACTTTCAAGAATACTCTCTGAAAATTTTAAAATAATCGGAGTAAAATTACCATACAGTAATACAGTAATACGGAGATACATACAGCGTGTTGAATATCCCTACCTTCGACTCGCTTTGCCGCGACTTCGCTTGAACGTAGTGAGAAACGTTAAACAACTGTTAGCCTTCTCTTGTGTAGATTACTCCTCGATTCAAAAAACATATTCCAATGTGCATCACTTTACGATTTGGCAGACAAATAAGAAGATGAAGATGCAGTTGTCAAAATTTTAAAAGCATTTTTCTCAAAACTGCTTTTTAAAATGCGGTGGATATTGTAACTGAAAAACTACTCGGCCTATCTACCTGATATTTTGCACAGATTTTCCTGAGACATCTCATGAGGTAACAGCGTCGAGATATTTTTCTTTTTTTGCTTATTTTTTGTTCTACAATAATAAATCTGTTGATTTTCACAAAAATTTTACCAAAAATTTCATTTTTTTGATTTTTGAGTGATACCAAAAATTCAAAAATCATTAAAAATAAAAAACTCGACGTTGTGACCTCATAAAACTCATATAAGCTAATTATATCTTTTTGAATTTTTTGTTTCGTATGATCTAGTGACGAGTTCTGATGTCCACCGCTAAATTCATTTTTTTGTGAGCTGCCTCTCAAAATTTGTCACCAATGGCTTATTTTTGAATATTTTGGATTTAATTTTTTTCTAAATATTCTTTGAATTGTATTCTTTTATTTAATTTAAAAATAAATTATTGTATCACAGCTTCGAAAAAAATTCACAAAAATGTGCTTGATATGTTGATTTCAAACCCCCCCTTAAAATAGGCAAAATACCCTCACTCTTAGAATTAAACATTTTTCATTTTTTTTGCGTTCTCTGTGATTAAGAAATAAGACTCAGCGCAATTTTGTCTCGCCAACACCTCCCCCTATTCCCATCAACAAAAATATCAGTTTTTCGATTTGAATTATTTAGATGGGTCGCAATTAATTGAAAAATTTTAAAAAAATTCACACGCACATTGAGTGTACATGACCTCAATTTTTTTTCTTTTTTTTTTTAACGTATCTATAACTTTTTTGAGATGGCTCCAGGTCTAATAATTCGTTTTTTTTTTCAGATTTTTCCGTAATGTACCGGAAAAAGATTTTTTAAAAACAGAAAAACTGGATTTTTAGGAGGTTTTTGGGTTTTTCCATTTTATAGACTTTAAAATCAATCAAGGTTTTTTATAGATTATGATTTGAGGTAGTTATTACTTAACTGAGTTTTTAGGATATTCAAAAATTGGGTCAAACACCTTTAAACCCAGCAAAAACCATGTTTTTCAAGTTATTAAGGGTTGTTGTGGGGTTAATAATATTTTTTGAGATCGATACGGCCTGAATAAATATTTTATTTTTTTTAACTTCTATGTGATAAAAAAATAAGACTTGTTGCAATTTTATCCGGCCAAAAGCGTCATTTTCTTGATTTTATTTTTTTAGATGGGTTACAATTAATTTAGGAATTTCAAAAAAATAACACGCATAGTTAAGGCTCTTACAAAACGTCTATTATTATAGACCCGTAGGTTAAGTGTACATAACCTCAAATTTTTTAACCCTACAATTTATTTTGGAGAAAGCTGCGGGTCTAATTTTTTTATTTTATGTATTTTATAAAAAACTACATTTCTGATTTTTTTTTCAGATTTTTCCGTAAAGTTCGCCCCAATTCCGTAACCTAATTTGGACTATAATAGCGAAAAAAATTATGACTATAGGAACATTTTTTTAGTTGTTATTTTTTGGTTTTTGGCGTTACATTTTTTATTCTTGTTAATTTTCTCAAAAATAAATTGTCTATTTGGTTTTCAAAGTAAATTTTAAAGAACACATAACATTGTAATACGTAAAGCCCTTTAAACTTGAGTAGTTTCCTCTAAAAATTGGCAGTACTTAATTTTGTAAACAACAAAGTTTTCAAAAGTTAAATTTTTTAAGACGTCGTTATCATTTGAATAAAACGTTTTTTTTTAATGAAACATACCTAGTTTAGTAGGTACGAAGTTTCATTCAAAGTGGAAAGTAATTTGTGTAAGTTTGAGATTTTTATAGGTAAAATTGTACTACATTTTTAAATAATTTTTACCAACATTCATGTAATTCCCACTTTCTGCACATACATACTCTCCTTATGCACATTTGTTTTTCTTTGTGATATAACTATAAAATAGCTTTGATGTTTTTCTTTGTCATTTCCAAATTGTAAAATTTATTTTAATCAATTTATTAAAAAGTTATGTTAAATTAACTCAAGCGTACGCTCTGCCGAACGCTGCTAAACAGTGCACCAATGCCTGAGAGAGGAGTGACGCACGTTATAAATTAAAAATTATAAAAGCTGTAGATTTAATATTAAAAAAATCTTTTCTGATTTTGTGGGGGAAATTCTAAACGGGATTTTGTGTAGGATTTTCTGAATTTTTTAATGGTCATGTCAGTTTTTTTGTAAAATTTATATTTTTGTAGTCATTTTAAAAACAGCTAATTTTACAGTTAATTTGTTTAAATTAAAAATTAACACCCACTTTAGAAGTAGAACTTTTTGATATGTTGATTAGGTACTATACATTTCTGAATAAAATTATGAAATGTACCATTTCGTTAGATTTTTTCGTCAGTAAAAACTACATTGACTCTACTAAATTAAAAAGTACCTATCTATTATTTGTATATTTTTAAAAATTTATGATCTTTTATATAGATATAAATTCATCTATTTATCCTGTATAATATTTTATTCGCCGCAAATACTCTCCCCAACCGTATTGCGTACATAAAATCGCAATAAATTAAACTGTTAGTCGAAAATGCCCGTTCAGAATCAACATCAATCCCATAAACTCAGTTTACCCGAATCGACTGTCCCACCAAACACCCTTCGCACACAAAATCCAAAAACGTTGCAAAAATATCTGGATTTAGTTTCCTCCTGTTCAATTTTGCGGCTCAAAAGACCAGGCGCCCCCACTCCAACAAAACACCAATGATACCACCCAACTGGGACCTCTTCTCTCTTAAAAAATCGAGTGGTGTCAAATCTGGAGACCGAGGACTAGGAGGCTAAAATTTTTCAGAAACCCGATTTATAATATAACACTTGCTAAAATGTGTGAACAGACATAAACTATTTGAAAGATTATTAACTTGCTAATAATATTAGATTTTTAATGAATATTGTTTTGTGAAAATGTGCACATCATTTTTATCGGAACCCAAGAGTTATCATATTTATAATAAATAAAAATGATGTATCGGTAATTTGAAAAAAAAAATGCAAAACTTTTTTTTTAACTAGAAATCTATAGGTAAGTAGTTGCATATTAAAACATAGTAGGTAGGTACCTACATATTTAATTCCGAATATTTTTTCATAACAACTTTCGATATTGTGAAATATAAAGGTACTTTACTCTCGAGCGAGATTCATATTTTTTGACATACCTTGTATAATAATATTGACATAATTTCATATCTGATGGTTGCTTTGATTTGATATTTTGATTGAATGCTTTTGAATAGGTATATGAAATTTATTGAAATAAAAGGCAGATATCGAGCACCTAGTTTATTAAATCGATATTTACCTTTTATCTCAATAAAAAATATTTTTAAGTTTGTTATTTAATGTATTTAATATAATTGTACAAGAAAAAAAATTTTATGACTTTGTATTAACATTTTTTTTAATTTTTATTTTTTGGTTTTCACGTTAAATTTTTTGTTTGTATTAATTTTCTCAAAAAGAAATTTTTTTTTTCGTTTTCAAAGTAAAATAATATACTTAATGCATTTTAAATATTACGGCTCAAACTTTAAAAAACACATAAAATTGTAATATAAATATAACCCATTAAACTTCAGTAATTTTTTCTTAAAAGTGGCAGTGATTCTGTAAACTATGAAGTTTTTATAAATTACATTTTTTGAGACGTGCGTCTATTTGGATATCATTTGAATCGTCGTATCATTTGAATAAAATATTTGTGATTTTTTTTTAATGAAACACAGTTTAGTACGATGTCTCAATCAAAGTGAAAAGTAATTTGTGTAAGTTTGAGATTTGTATAGGTAAAACGGTAACACGTTTTTAAATAACTTTTAAATATTTATGTATTCTCCACTTTCTGCCCACACTCTCTTTAATGCACATTTTATTATTTGTGATATGACTATAAAATAGCTTTGATGTTTTTTTTGTCTCATTTCGAGTATGTAAAATTTAATATAATCAATTTATTAAAAAGTTATGTTTAATTAAGTCAATCGCGTGCTCTGCCGAACGCTGCTAAACAGTGCACCAATGCCTGAGAGAGGGGTGACTCGCACGTTATAAATAAAAAATTATAGAAACTGTAGTTTTAATATTAAAAAATCTTTATATATGGGATTTTGTGTAGGATTTTCCGAATTTTTTAATGATCAGGTCAGTTTTTTTATAAAATTTATATTTTTGTAGGTATCTTAAAAACAGCTAATTTTACAGCTGATTTGTTTAAAATTAAAAATTGAGCACTTACTTTTGGAGTAGAATTTTTTGATATGTTGATTACTATAGGTACATTCTCTGAATAAAATTATGAAATGTTGCATCTTGTTAGATTTTTTCCGTAAGTAAAAACTACATTGACTCTACTAAATTAAAAAGTATTATTTGTATATTTTTTAAAATTTATGATCTTATATATAAATTCATCTATTTATCCTGTATAATATTTTATTCGCCGCAAATACGCTTCCCAACCGTATTGCGTACATAAAATCGCAATAAATTAAACTGTTAATCGAAAATGCCCGTTCAAAATCAACATCAACCCCATAAACTCAGTTTACCCGAATCGGCTGTCCCACCAAACACCCCTCGCACACAAAATCCAAGAACGCTGCGAAAACATCTGGATTTACTTTCCCCCTGTTCAATTTTCCGGCTCAAAAGACCAAGCGCCCCCACTCCAGCCCAGCACCAATGACACCGCCTAACCGGGCCCCCTCCCCTACTCGTCGATTTGCCGCACACCAATCACATCTCTGAGGTTTTCAAGTCAATATTTGTTACTTTATGAACGGTGCATTTGTCCCTTTTGTGTGGAGTGAAATGATCAGTATAGTAGAGCGATAAATGGCTATAGCTTCATTGTGTTCCAGATTTTGTTAACATGCCACCGCTGAGGTATATCTATCTTTCTCTGGCGCACGACTCGACTTGTGTTTTCGCTGGTGATATTGATCGCTTTCTTTTGCGGATTTGGATTGTTCCTGTAATTTCTGACTTTACTTTTCTTTCACCCTACATTCTTAAGGGATTATGTTATTTGGAGAAACGCAAATTACATTTAGACTAAAATTTACGGTAATCTTCAAGGATCTTCCACAAGGCCGTTCTTAAAAGAAGGGAAAAAATAATTTACTGCAATTAATAGCCCTTAATTTTCACACGAAACAGAATTTTAACACGAAAGAGAATTTCGTGGGTGGATCGTGTGACTAATGTTGAGGTTCTACGTAAAATAGGCAAGGAATGCGAGATTATTAAGACAATCAAAAAGCGCAAACTAGAATATCTTGGCCATGTTATGAGGAATGAACAGAGATATGGCTTGTTGCAACTCATTCTTCAAGGCAAGGTATTTGGAAAGAGAGGACCTGGGAGAAGAAGAATATCTTGGCTTCAAAACCTGAGAAAGTGGTTTAATACATCGACAACCGGACTATTCAGAATAGCAGCAAGCAAAGTTAGGATAGCCATGCTGATCGCCAACATCCGGAACGGATAGTCACCTTAAGAAGAAGAAGAATAGCCCTTAAAAAATAGTATGTCAGCATATTTTTATTCTACAATTTAGAACATTGTATATATCTTGAAATTATTTAAATTAGAAATATTATTTATGTAGATGCATCAAAATTTTATAGTCTGGTCAACGCAGGATAATTTTTAAATTCTTAATCTATAGAGACATGTCCCATTTTCATTATTTTTGTAATTGTATGTTTTTATAGGTACATTACTTAAATCAGAAATACTTTTGTATACATATTTGTAGTACCTACCCATGATACTACGACAACCAGAGATAAAGCCACTTCGAGAACAACTTTTAACCGGTGACGTCAGCGCCCGACAAACTTGTACGGAGACTTATGGGAAAGCATAGAGTTTTATACGGTTTTATACATTCTCGTATTATTAAATAACTGAAATTCTCGTTCGTCTGTTCTGTTAAACTGTTTAATTTATACTTCGATGAATTATTGTAATCATACAAGTATGTAAAATAATACAATATATTATGTAGGTATTGTACTAAAAAACGTAATAGTTGTTTCACTGTAAAAATTTAAGAGGTTTCTTGACATGCAGAAAACTTTAAATAAATCGCGTCAAATAAAAGATGGTTTAACAAATAATAAAAAAATTAAAGTTTCAAAAAAGTATTAAAATTATAAAAACAAAATTAAGTAGATAGATTTAGATGGATTTAAAGAGGTGGCCGTTTAGCCTATTCGGCTGCTACTTTTTCAGATCTATTGTGGTCCTCTAATTCTAGATTACATTCTTTAGTCTGGCCCTTTTTAAAAGGTCCAATAAGCCCCCAATTCGCACCGCACATTCTTCTACATTTGCCCAAGGACATAGTAGCTTTCTGTGTGGTTTTCAGGATGTAATTATTCCATTTAAGCATATGATCAGTATAAACCCCAAAGTATTTTGTTTTTTTGGCAAATGAAATCTCTGTTCCTCCCAGCGCACCACCGGTAGTTTTAAGCCTTCTAGTGCTCCACTAAAAAGTGAAATTTAAAATTATTTACCACTAATAACTTGCATCCACGTTCACTCATTACGAAATCTGTTACAAGTATTTCAGCCATTTTAACAAAATTTATTTCGACTTTCTCATGTAACTCGTCCAAGAGACAATACATAAATGATGAATAACTTTTACACCACCTTCAAAGAGGGTAATTTATACAAGTACATACCTGGAATACCGGTATTAGATTATCAACATCGTTAAGAATTTTTAAAAAAATGAGAGTTACAAATTCACCGGTAGTTGATAAGTTATCGAAAAATTAACTCAGGGCCAGAGTTACCAGTTGGCCTATAATTAAAATGGGGGATTAAAATAGTTACGAATTCACCGGGACCCGCAAGATAACCTCTACTTTGAGCAACCTTCGTAGATGATCTCAAAAATCTCTCCACATAAGACTTTTTTGTCTAGGATCAATGACGATATATCAATCGTAATCAGGGGCAGGTTTGCCCAGCTGGTGTCTGGGAGAATGCAAGAAGCCCCAACTATAGTTGACAACCGGTGTAAATAAGAGAGACTGATAGTCAATGTTCAGAAAACAAATCGCCAACTGCACCAAAAGGACAGCACTAGAAGGCTTAAAACTACCGGTGCTGCGCTGGGAGGAACAGAGATTTCATTTGCCAAAAAAACAAAATAACTTGGGGTTTATACTGATCATATGATTAAATGGAATACTCACATCCTGAAAACCACACAGAAAGCTACTATGTCCTTGGGCAAATGTAGAAGAATGTGCGGTGAGAATTGGGGGCTTATTGGACCTTTTAAAAAGGGCCAGACTAAAGAATGTAATCTAGAATTAAAGGACCACAATAGATCTGAAAAAGTAGCAGCGGAATAGGCTAAACGGCCACCTCTTTAAATCCATTTAAATCTATCTACTTAATTTTGTTTTTATAATTTTAATACTTTTTTGAAACTTTAGTTTTTTTATGATTTGTTAAACCATCTTTTATTTGACACGATTTATTTAAAGTTTTCTGCATGTCAAGAAACCTCTTAAATTTTTACAGTGAAAAAACTATTACGTTTTTTAGTACAATACCTACGTAATATATTGTATTATTTTACATACTTGTATGATTACAATAATTCATCAAAGTATAAATTAAACAGTGTAACAGAACAGACGAACGACAATTTCAGTTATTTAATAACACGAGAATGTATAAAACCGTATAAAACTCTATGCTTTCCCGTAAGTCTCCGTACAAGTTTGTCGGGCGCTGACGTCACCGGTTAAAAGTTGTTCTCGAAGTGGCTTTATCTCTGGTTGTCGTAGTATCATGGTACCTACCTACCTTGTGGATAAATTTCTGTAAGAAATTGAAAGTGACGCCACTATAATTTCTACTTTCATAAAACCTACCGAGTAACGTTCCCGATAGTGGCGTAGCGTGAGTGTCGGCTGCCCGGGCCCCGGGGCGGAAGACAATTTTGACGCCCTCTTATTTAGGTATTTTAATTTAATATATACTACATATATACATAACATACTATTGTGTTTTCAATTTATCAATCAAAGGCAAAATGAAAATTAAATTAAGTTTTTTTTTAAATAACGCGGGCACATAAATTTGATACACCCTGTATATTGATCTGTAAATATTTATTAGAATTTAGTTTGGATGTAAGTAGATTTCTCTTTTAATGAGCTTTCCAATGAACCATTAAAGACTTTTGTGAATAATTAAAGTGAGAAGGACGATGTATTTAGGTTTAGAATGTTAAAAGATTGTTTATTACGGGAACTATAGAATCTACAGGTAGAGGTAATTATCATTTTCTAGAAAAATGGTTTAAAAGAAAGTTTGGAATTTTAATATCTTTGTTTCACCCCGAGTAAATGTTGTAGAGTTCCCCGAAAGTAATTAGGATGGTCGGAATAATTTTGAAAATGACTGTTTGTTTGTCGAATGGAAAAGAGAAATGTTTCTGATTCTTGGCAATTTGGAAGGGGAAAAGTGGTTGGAATGATTGAGTGAGTTTGAAAAAGAAGTCAGTATGTTATTGGCATCGCTGAGGAGCAGTTCGACGCTTTCGTGGATAAGTAGTTAGCAAGTACCAGTGGTTGTTGATAGTGGAGAATAGTGCTGAAAAGTGGAACGAGAGAACCTCTTTGGTTCTGTATTATTGTGAGAAGGAGAGCAGAGAATTTTTGGAGTTTGTGTGAATCGAGTACTGGTCAAAAGAGGCTTTGGCTCGTTGGAGAATTGGTGCTGGTATGCTGATAGTTTTGAAGCTGGAGAACGGAGAGGGCTTTTATGAGTAGCCTTTAACATAGTCAACGAGGGAGAGCTGTTTTGGGTCACGAGAAGACATCAGAGTGAGTGAAGCAAAAGGTCAGTCAACTTATGTGAAAGATATTTTTATGTTCGGAAACTAAAATTTTGAGTAAAAAGCATATGAATTAAAATTCCAATATTTCAAAAAGTAAATAGGAAGTATAGCTAATCTTGCGAATACATAAATTTGTTTTGTATAGTTTGTTTTACCAAAGTCATCGGGAACAAACCGATAAATTGTTTTTTTTAACTAGAATAATTTTAGGTGGTAAAAATTTCATTCGGACATCTGTGTCCACAGGTTTTAGATTTGATAGAATTTTAGAGTATTGATTTTGATAAATAAAAGACAATTCTGTATGTTTATTTTATATTTTACTTTATTTCTTTTTCCTATTTTATCCCGATTAGGATCAACTAAGAGATACTGAAACCACGAGAGAAGATAAGTATAACGTAAGATAATTTAGACATTTTTTTAATATTATAAAAAGGCACCCTGAGATTTTTTATTCATTTTTTATGTATGATTTGCGACAATTAAATAATTAATCAAATAAATAATAATTAATATAAAATTAATAAGAAGCAGATCATAACAATACATACATTAAATAGAGAACTTTTCGCCGAGAACAGTCATCATTATTTTGCATTATACAGGTTAGATTTTAAATAAAAAAGTTTTAGGTCTGGATCCCGCGTATGAAAAAAAAGTTGATTAATAGCAAGCTGAAAATTTGTTAATAGCTTAAGGGTGTCTAGTCGGACAAACTTTGACATATGGGAACACTGGAACAGGGGAAGTTTTAATTGTGGAACAGGTTAAAAATTTGGAACGGTCAGACCACGAAAGCGGCACATGTATTTCGTCCGACAGAACAGACTTAAACTCTTCGAACAGAGATTAAACTCTCATGCAAAAATCAGACTGCTATTTATCACCAAATGGGCGTTTTAATGAGTGGAACATGTAGAATATGTCAAATGACAGTAATTATGACAGGTGAAAAATAGTAGTCTGATTTTTGCATGAGAGTTTAATCTCTGTTCGGAGAGTTTAAGTCTGTTCTGTCGGACAAAATAAATGTGCCGTTTTCGTGGTGTGACCGTTCCAAATTTTTAACCTGTTCCACAATTAAAACTGCCCTTGTTCCAGTGTTCCCATATATCAAAGTTTCTCCGACTAGACACCCTTAAGCTATTAACAAATTTTCAGCTTGCTATTAATCAACTTTTTTTTCATACGCGGGAGCCAGACCTATTTATCTAAGTTTTACAATCACGTTTATTAATACAAAAATTCTTTTACTTTAACCTACTAGATACATTGATTCATTGATATAACTTAGGTACCTATCACTTGGGATTATGTACACCTTGACCCTTGACGATCGACAAGATTCAATAAAATCAATTTTAATTAAAAAATAATGTTATATTTTTATTTTTATTTTTATTGAAATGTAATATGAGCAGTGGCGGCTCGTACCACTTTAAGAAGGTAGTGCCACAACTCGGGCAGCCGCCAAAATTGTTAGTGACGGATTCACGATATTGTCAAAAAAAGGTGTAATGACAACAAAAACTAAAAAAAATATGCGCGGATAGTTTTATCTTATGTGGGTCATTCTCAAAAAATAACGAAAACTGAGTATTACATTGGAAAGTTTACAAATAAATTACTTTTATAATTTATTTTGGTGCAAATATACAAATTATATTAAAATTATTTAAAAAAATTATGTACCCCTCATATTTTTCAAAAAAAAAAAATAAAAAATGACACGGTAATGAGATTTGTCAAACACGGTAATATACAGATGACATGGTAATGTTAAATTGGTGTCATGGTAATGTCCAAAGATAATAAAATTTGGAAATGTGCGATTCTTTGCCCTTTAAGGACTGGTTTTTGTTTTTCAATATTATTAGCAGTATTTTTTTCACTAATTCACAAAAACTACAAACATATCAAAACAAGTGTGTTGTTTATTTATACAAAAAAACTAAAAGTCATAATTCAATCAAATACTTAAAAATAAAAATTATAAAACGCACTATAAATTAACGAATAACGAAAATTAAATGAATTATAAAAAGCACATAAAACACACTAAATATGTAGAATAAAATTAAACCAATTCGTCTATAATTTTAGACTCCGGAACAACAAAGAGTCGGGCAGAGCGTTGCACAGGTGGCTTGGACAGTTTACACAAAATTTCAGTACATGGAATAAATTGGATGTCACGCTTTTTTGGCCAAAAAAAAATCCCCATTTTTTCTGTCCGTAAATCGAATTTCCAAACACTTACGCTTCAGAGATAAAACTACTCCCGGATACCAGAAATCATTAAACAGAACAGCCACCCATTCGTTAGGTTTAATGTGTGATTGATTATCTTTGTCCTCTTCAGGAATATCAGGATCAGGTTTATAAGTGACGCTTACAAATTTATCGTCTGGTATGGGACTCTCGGTAATTTCAGTATTGGTTGCTTCATTAATTTCTTCAATATCTTGATGCTCCAATGGATCAATGTGTAATTTTATATGTCCAAGGTCGTAATGGGTGCAAGATTTGCCAATATCGCAAGATAAACAAGTCAATGTGTTAAAGTGTAGTTCTTCCTTTAATCTGCACCATGTTACATTATGCACTAGCATTGTACCTTTAAACGTGCCAAAACTTTCGGTCATTTCGTTATCTACGGTTTGTATATCCAAATCGCTCACTGTATTAATATGTATGTTAGATACATTTTTCTTAACTACGTTCACAAATTTTTCGTAACAGGGTATGTCTGTATTTTCCGCTACCAATCGGTCCGCTGTACGTTTTAAAGTTGCCCCAATTCCGTCCGGGGCACCTTTCCCATGCCCAGCCTCACTGTAGGACCAAGAAATCTTGTTTATATTTCTAAATTTGGTTGGCAAATAATACCCAATGATATTAAACATCGTCCTGTTGCGGTATTGTGTACTAGGGCTATCCGAAAGAAAATATATGGTATTTATCAAAGGCGTAGAAAAACGTTCTAAAATCGGAATCAAGTGAGCAGCAATTGCTTTGGCATCATGCCTAAGACTCGGAGATATAGTGCAAAATGAGCTTACCCGATCCTTGCTGTAAGCAACACCAGTATGCAATGTAATTTGCTGCCTTGATGCGCCAAAATGAACCGACTGTGCTTCGGAGGAATATTTGCATGAATAGTTTTCCGAATAGTCAATATGAAGAAGCAATTCGGACTCATTAAGTGACTTTTTGATTGTTGATAATGTTCTGTGCTGATGGTAGATATTTCTGACGTGTAGCATGTATTTTGGAAGAAGCAAGAACACCTCCTGGACAAGATTGTAGTGAGATATTGTAATATCTTCTTTCAAAGTTATCTGCACAATAATCGTCTTACCAGTCTTACTACTAACTCGGGATTCTTTTTTAGTACACCACTTCTGATATTGACATTGGCTGTTGGCATTAAATTCATTTACTGGAACTTGAATTTCCTTGCAAGTTTTACATTGTCGACTTAAACATTCTTCATTATGGGGAGTACACGTAGCAGCACTTATAACTTCCTCGGGAGTTTTCAGATTTATAATTTTTTCAAAGTGTAATCTGGAAACGATCAAACGAAAATTTTCATGCGTTATGCATAAGCAAGTGTCCCGGGAGCCAAGTCTTGGTACCACTACCCAAAAGGGTCTAAGACGGCAAAATGTAGTGTATGATATTTTACATCCTTTTTCTTTTAAATATTTCTGATGCAAAGACTTAAGTGAGTAATTCATATAGCGTTTTTGCTTTTTAACTTTTTTGTATGTAATACACTCTTTCTTTCCCGCACACAGACGACTGTTATCATCATTTTCGAAAAATTGTATAACATCTCTTTTCACAGAATTTATCTTTACATCAGCTCTCTTTTTTTGCGGCTTGGAAATGACGTGCTTAGATATTGCGACATATTAAGCTTACATGTTACTCCATATTTTTTAAGAATGCCTCCTCCCACTACTTCAGCAAATACTTGTTTTGAACGATGAACTTTAATACTCTTGAAATTTGCATTTAACTGCTGCTTTAGACACTCTCCAAAAACTAACTCCTTTTTGATACTGTTGGGAACTACAACTCCAGCCTTTTCAAGAGTAACTTTGATTTTTGTATTGGGAGTCAAATCTGGCAAAGGACATTCTTCCGTATTCGTTTTGTCATTGGGACTTCTATATTGTGCTGCAATTTTTTCTTTCAATGCCCTGGATCTTAGCTTCCTATTCTCATTTTTAAGCCTTTCTATTTCTTGCTTTTGTCGAATTTTTTCCCGGTGTCCTCATCTTTAGACGGGATATTTTCCTTCTCAAATTAATTTCAGTTTGTGGCAAAGCATTCTCTACAATTTGGTCTTCATTTATGTCAACCACTGATGGTGTAGGAGTATTACAAAGAGCTTCGTTCTCAATATCAGTTAACTTTATTTTTTTCCCTGTATGTTCTATTATTATGTATCCATGTTTTTCGTTTTTTTCTTTTATCTCTGTCACTTAAATCGCCAATAAGTTTAATTTTGCCTTCGCTTTTCCTTTTCTGGTAACGCTCCTTTTCTTTCTGTCTTTGCTTTTCATATTCTTCCGGATTGTTCTTAATTTTCTGTCTTCTTGCACGTTCTCTTTCTTTTTTCTTACTCAACATATCTTTCCTAGATTGTTCGGCGGTTTGCTTGGCCATCTGAAATAAATAAAATGTCTATACCCACAGTTGCATAATAAAGATGAGCTAATTACAGTATCGCAATCAGAAAGAAATATTTCATATTGTAGTAAAGAAATCTAAGTGAGTAACTTACATATTCACTTAGATATCTTCACTGCAATATGAAATCTTTCTTTTTGATTGCGATACTGCAGTTAGTTCATCTTTATGCAAATGTGGGTTAGCTCTCTTCCCATCCACGACGATGATTTAGTCGTTATAATGACTACCTTAAACATTACCGTGTCATAACAACATTACCATGTCATTTAAAAGGCATGGTAATGTCAAGCATTTCTGACATGGTAATGAGCAAAATATCAAATATTGTTTAAGTATTGTACAATAATACAAAAGTCAAATTAATCCTACCTTGCAGTAAAATAGCTCCAAATAATCAAGGTATTTACAAAACTTAGTTTGCAACAGCACAAAAATATCTGAAGGTCACGGTAATGTCGTCAAACCGGTTACACTCAATCAAATAGTCGAACGACTCACCTATTTCGCATCTAATTAGCAACTGCCTGGAGAATTTCCTTTTCTGGGTTCATAAGTGTTGGTGGGGGAATAGTTCCACCCGGTGAAGGTTAACCAAATACTTTTAGATATTGCCAGATCATAATAAAATGTTGGTGACACGGTAATGAGCATATATTTTGGTTACAATATAAAACTAAATATAAAATGAGAAGACCAAGAGTTTGAATGATGTTAAATATCAAAAAAGGTTGTTCTATGTATAAAAGCATTGAGCTATACTAATTGTTTATTAAAATAAAACTTTTAATCATGCTGTATCAGCTGTTTACTACAAATCTATCACACGACCGGGACATGGTAATGTTTTTTTTCTCTTTATTTCTTCTTAAAATTTTATGATAATATTTATTTTGCAAATTGTAGTTTGTACATTTAGATTAATGATAAATACATAGTTTAAAAATAAATATAAGCATAAACATTAAAAAAAACTAATTACAGGCATAAAATTGTAGGTTTTCATCTTTTTTTGAAATTGACCCATGTACATATCTTAAGTTTATTGATCTGAGGTGCCAAGCAATTGTCCAACATTGATCAAAACAGTTCCGTAAATTAATTAATAATAAAAACCTCTTAAGCTACCACCAGCATTTACTGCTGATAGTGCTTGAAAATTGTTATTACGATTTAGTCTCTATTTACCAATTTATAAAAATAATACTATTTCATTATTCACACATATGCACACATTTTTGTAATGTCACTTTTAAAGTTTACGATATATGAAGTTCATTCTTCTATTTTTTGGTTGCAAAGTTTTCAATGACTTTATAATTAAAATTATCAATACAATTTACAAAATGCTTTTCTGCAGATAGCATACCTAAAGCACTAGGTTTCGATGTAAACATCGAAAAACAGCGTTCTGCTTCAGATGTTGATATAGGAATGGTAACTAAAATACTTAAAAGTTTAATAGTTTCTTCAAATGTGTTTTTTAAACCTTCCCTCTACAATAAAACCGATAGCGAAACAGCCCCAGAGGTAGTACTTAATTCGTCTCGCTAATAGAGTACCTACTTCTAATTCAGTTTTAAACCGAGTTTTGCTTAAAAATTAAAATTGTCTCCATGGTTCATTAAGAAATGATTCGGAGAACTGATGCTTATAAGCAGAAAACTTCTAGACCTGGATCCCGCGTAAGAAAGAAAAGTTGATTAATAGCAAGCTGAAAATTTGTTAATAGCTTAACGGTGTCTAGTCGGACAAACTTTGATGCACGGGAACACTGGAAAAGGGGAAGTTTTAATTGTGGAGCATGATAAACGTGTCGTCCTGACAAGTTTATGATGGTGAAAAATAGCAAGTTGTTTTTAAGTTTATTCGATAGCCAACGTTATGTAATATATGAGAAAATGTTTGTCCGACAAAAATGTTGGGCATTTTAACGAGTCCGACACGTAGAACATGTCACATCACAGGAATTATGTTGGTGATGAATAGCAGTCTGATTTTTGCATGAGAGTTTAATGAAAGGTTAAAAAAGCAATTGGAAGTTCTGTCCGACAAAATTAATGGGAAGTTTTCATAGTCGGACATTCTAAACAGGTAAGATATAGACAAAATGCTGGTGATAAATAGCTTTCCGACAAAGACGAAATTTAATAAAGTAAATTATTCCTTAGCAAGAATGACTGTTGTCGGAAAAAAATAAGGGGTAGATTTTGTAGTCGGACAATTTAAAAAAATAATTTTTGAAATTTTAATAAGGGGTGATTACTCTATGTCAAAAGCACCTGCAATCAATTACAATCGATATCTTTCGATTTATCTCAACATCATTTAGATACCTCACTGTAATACATTTATAGTAGATCAGGCAAATTATATTATGGATTGGGTGGTCTAGCTATCTTTGTCTGCCACATGCGCGGGATCGCTTGGTTAAAAGAGATAGATAGACCACCTATCGACTTTTTGCACTGTATTCCCTGTCTACCCTTATGTCTATGAATACATTTCCATTTAAGAAAAACTGTCACTTTTGACAATAATTCATAATAAATTGCAATCGTAACTTCAAATTTAAACTAATCGATTTATTTTGGCAGCAAATTATTTCTTGCCCTGTGACATATTAATTACATTATTTCATTTGTAGAAAGTTGAGAAAAAATACGTTATACAATTTTAGTAATAATTTATTTAGGTACCCTTTTTCAATCAAGCAAAGCATTATAGCACGAAGAATGATATTCAATAGAACTTTCACAATAATTATCTGGCAACTGAACCTCATTTAATTGATGACCAAGTATTTTACTAACTTTGTAAAATGTTCGAAAATTACTCAAAAATGTTCCGTTGAATGGTTTCACTTTTGATTTGGCGACTTAAAATTTAAACTGTTGACACTCAAAAATAGACACAAAAACACTCCATAGTTAATATAAATTTTAATTTCCAACACACGTGGCAAACAGAAACTCAGAGACCATGTACTTTCAAATAGTACTTTGTATAGCACAAAGTGTCACACTGACAAATGCAGCCTTCTAATACATACTTCTAAGCATAATGTGTCATATTTACGTATATTCTTATAAGCACCGAAGTTTTAGACTCTTCACATTTAGACTCTTCAATGTCGTTTACAGGGTTAAGATTTAAGTATGGAAAAAAATGTATATTCTTGTTCTCATGATCATTTTTTAGTGCGTCACAGTTTTTCGATTTCTCTCTAATGCATTAAGTTAGATGAGACGGAAAAAGCGGTAGCTCCGTGATTAAACACAAAAATAATGCAGCATTACAATGGTTATATACATAAGATGTCTATTCCTAACCTACCTTTGATTCGTTGATATTTAGAATGCGCGTTTTTTCTAGCCAATCAAATACACGTATTACGAACATTTGACAAAAACTTTGTCCATTTTGGCCATTTTTTAGAAGTGTCAAAGAGTCAAGTGACGGTTATTATTCAGGTCAGTATTTTGTGTACCTGTCATTTTGAAATTTCGAATTCGACTTCCCTTGTGTTTCACAACGTCTTTGTGCATTATTTTGTGTTTTGGTTTAGAATTTAGTTCGTTAAAAGTTAGTCATTGGCGTGAGGAGACTAGAGACATTCGATTTGTACCGAAGAGTGCTAAATATCTCATGAGTAGATAGAATAGCCAACGTGGAGGTAATGAGACACGCATAAGGAACGAGAACTAACAAATAAGAAGAAAACTGAGATATATGGGACATGTGATGAGAGATGAATATCTAATACTCCAGGTCATTATGCAAGAAAAAGATCCATAGTAAGGAGACGTAACTCATGGCTGAAGAACCTTAGGAACTGGTTTGGATGTAATAACAATGAATTATTTAGAGCCGCTGTTTCAGAAATAAAGATCTCTCTGATGATTGCTAACTTTGGAAGCGGAGACAGCACCTAGAGAAGAAGATAAAAACACAGTTTATGGACAGTTTTGTGTCATTTTTAAATGTTTCCATATTTATAAATTTAATTAACAATATTGTTTACTTTTTAATTTTATTGCCCTTTATAAGAAATACCTACATGTTAACATATTGTGTAAAAATCAAATCTACTAAATTACTAATTAGTTTAATTCCACAAGCTTTTCACCTATGGCTAAGTACGATTGTGGCATCTGTCAGATTCGTCAATAATTACATGAAATAAGTCTCGACACACCGAATACAGTATATGACGTCATAATTAATGACGCACTGAAAAATGATCATGAGAACAAGAATACAACGTTTTTTATAGGAAATTTTCCGTACTTTCTGATGCACCTAATTAGAAAACCCTAAGAGATTTCTTTCACATGTTCTTTGACATTTTTTATTGTCGTTTTGAGAATATCTAGAACAAACTCCACCCAAAAAAATAATTGTTTTGCAATATATACATGCATTGATACTTACCTCACTGTTTTTGGAGTGTGCATGTATATATATGCACATGCAAATATGTGAATATAAATAATAATATACAACTAAAATAGCTTTATCAATATGTGACTAAGTCATTCTGAAGAAATGTTTTTTATTTATTTCCTTCGATTTGCCCAAACTTTTTGTCCGACATATAACTTTTTGCGTTACAAAATATAATTTGTACATAAACAAATCAAAATTAGCTTGTTATTTATCACCAACATGTTTGTCTATATCTTACATGTTTAGAATGTCCGACTAGGAAAATTTCCCATTCATTTCGTCCGACAGAACTTCCAATTGCTTTTTTAACCTTTCATTAAACTCTCATGCAAAAATCAGACTGCTATTCATCACCAACATAGTTCCTGTGATGTGACATGTTCTACGTGTCGGACTCGTTAAAATGCCCAACATTTTTGTCGGACAAACATTTTTTCATATATTATATACCGTTGGCTATTGAATAAACTTAAAAACAACTTGCTATTTTTCACCATCATAAACTTGTCAGGACGACACGTTTATCATGCTCCACCGTTAAAACTTCCCCTGTTTCAGTGTTCCCGTGCATCAAAGTTTGTCCGACTAGACACCGTTAAGCTATTAACAAATTTTCAGCTTGCTATTAATCAACTTTTTTTTCTTACGCGGGATCCAGGTCTATTCTCCGACATAAATAAATTAGAAGCAACTAAATGTCCGGAGAAGGTAGACCTTTGAAAGATCTGGTACTTTGAATAATATGAACCTTTAAGTCGTTGTCTAATTCGGCGCTAAAATTGACCAGCTCCTTAAATATGCCTCTATTTTCTGAATTTTCTTTTTCGTCGTGACCTCTTAAAGCTAACTCGAAAGCTCCACAACACCTTATAACATTTGCAGTTTTTTTTTCTAGCGAAAAACCACCAAAAAAATTTTTTAAATACTAATCTTTATTGTCAATTAATAAATTAAACTTAAGAAATAATTAAAATATTATCAAAATACCCACGATCATGATGCACTAAAAGTTTAATTATAAATACAAAAACTTTTTAACAGAAAATATACATAATAAAAGTGACAAACCAGCACGTAAAGAAACTCAAAATAAATAGACCTGGCTTCATACCCTCGTGCCTGGCACAGAGATTCTAATGTTAAGGTATACTAATAGTCCAATATAGCTCTTTCTCTGTCACTTACATATAATGCTCGTAAAATCTTTCTCTCTTTACTCGTGCCAGTACTGACTTCGGCGCGAAGGAGATTCTCCTGTCGAATACTCTCCGCTGTCGGCAGGGATTGTATTGCGCCCATAGTTGCCATATTTTATATAATTTATGAAGATCAAAAGAAATACACACAAAAAATTAATAGGAATTAAAAAGTTTTGAAGATAAAAAATATGTTTATGGATAGTTAGCAAGGTAGTGCCATGGCTCTATGGCACTACCTCACGGGCCGCCACTGAATATGAGTATTTGTTAGAATTAAAAACAAAATTTCCGTCTTCAATTAAAAATGTATACCTACGTTTACCTACTTTTTTAAGAGCAAAGTCTTTTATTACACTGTCAATGTCTATCGCATCACACACCTCTTTCTCAATAGACAAAATAACCAATTAGTTATATTAGTCTTAGAGTACCTACTCATTGTCGATCTTAAATAAATTTTAATCAATTTCAATTTTGAAACACTTCTCTCACAGCTGGCATTGCTTATAGCAACTGCGAAAACAGAGTATCTTCCAGCTTGGATTTAACAATAAATTTAAATAATTCAACTGAGTCTGCATTAATCAATTTATTTTTGTTGCCTGTAGCAGTAACGAAAGTCCGCAGTCGAAGTCTTTCCAGCTTGAAATCCTGCTCGTCAATTTCGTCAGCTCTAATAATATAGCCGGCGTTAGATAAGCAATCTTATCCGTTAAATTCTGCACCTGTTGAAAACGGTCACGAATCTACAATATCTCTATCTAAAGAAAGCAGCTTACGTCTCAACTCATTTTCACATGACAAGTTAGCATCTCTGGTTCCGTCATCAAAAATATGCTTTTCTGTTATGCGCTTCCGAGGTTTTATGGAAATTCCAAGTTCTTCACACATATTTTTTGCATAACCTACAGCGCCATTTGCCCATTCCTCTCTTTTCTCTGTCAATATCATCTGCAAAGCATTTACTTTCTAAGCGCACAATCTTATGTCAAGTCCCCTTATTTGTAACTATTTTTATGCATCATTCACTTCATGTAGCACCGGTTGCCCCATGCCCAAAAGATAAGAAAAGGAAAATGACTGCATCGAATCTAGTAAAGACCAATTAAATGTTCGAACAAACCACCCTCTTGCAGTGAACAAAAACCTAGTCGATCATACAATGCAAGTCTCACTCCATTCAGCTGATCTGGCTGTACCTGACTGCAGAGTTGAATAATTTTTTCTTGCAATTCGTACTCAAACAATTAAGTGTTTTCTTTGTTCCACACACTGAATAACCTATAGGGTAGTAAAATAATTGCCGATGTATGTAATAGAAGTCATTGTCGCTGATTGTTAGTCATAAACGGGGAATTCCCACAAATATAGACGTTGTTGCCAGTCGCTACAAAATATCATTCAAAGAAAAGGAATTTCCCGAATTCTTCACAAAATAATTCGTCCTACCTAATGAAAAATTCCGTGCTCCTTTCAATCGGTCCGAATTTGTAGTTGTGATAAAAATATAAAGTGGTTCAAATATTTACAAAATATTTTTATTATTTATTGTTAAATTTTACCGCCCCATAAAAAGTGCCGCCCCCACTACGCTACGCCACTGGTTCCCGAGCAAATTTGAAACCTCTTTACTCTGGGTATAGAGATTTTTGAAGAGAAGAAGAACTGAATAAAGATGGGTAAAAGAAAATGATAAGAGATTTAAGACGACAAGAAGAGGGGCTTAGCTCAGAAGGACAAATTAAATGGGCAGAGAGACACTAAATCTCAAGTGGGTATTTGGGCTAGCTTCTATACACCGAATATTGGCTTTGGAGATATGAGAAAAAAAAATTGATAATGAAATGATAGTAACTAGAAAGAAAATGAGACCTGCAAACACAAAAATGGAAGAAAAATAGATCAGAATGCTAGAGATAAAATAATATCGAGATACAACAAAGAAAGAAGAAGAACAAAGGGCGCCAACTCGAACGAACAACTCAGCTCTCAGAACCAAGAAGTTGGACAGGTTCGAGATTTTTGAAGTAACTAACAACAGGAACTCTATGACACTGGTTACAACCACCTGAAATACAAAATACTAAATACTAACCGTGTCTTGCTATATTATATACTGGTAATACAGACTGAAATAAAACATCAACCTTTCTAATAACAAATATATTAACAATAACTCTATTATACATATATTGACAATGTAATATATAAATCAAAACACAATAACAGTGGTAGTGGGTGGTGAAACGGTCAAACAGGACCAAACAGCCACTAACTTACAATTAACCACTACACACTGCGCTAAGTAAATGTATTAGTAGAAAATCCAAAAGCAAAAGTCCGTGTGAATAGCACAAAGTTCTTACAACTAAAAGTTAGTAATATTTCCTAAATTGAACTCGTCTAATGAGATACGTACACGACAAGAACGCTACGGTTACCAAAAATTAAGTATCTCATCTAGCAAAAATACTAATTATTATACAATTGACTTATATAAATGAGCTGGTCAGACTCTTAATATACAATGTAAAAACCCACTAGACATATTCCCTATTTTAAAAGCTCGACAAAATTTTACCCCCGATTCCCTATCAAATTTTAAGCTACAATTATTTATGATTATTATTAAACAAGACTTACTTAATTAGAAAAAACTACTATTTATAATATGGAACAAAACAAAGACCTGAAAACCCTATCTGTCACGAAAATATGTACCTAGTTCCACTCGATTGTATGCATACAAACAGTTTACAGTGCAAGCAACTATAGAGTACCCAAAATATATAAATAATAAAAGTAAACAAACTTATCTTTCACCACAGTTCCTATTTAAGAATTCAAGATGAAGTCCATAGGAGAGTCCTTTTGGCACGATAAACTGGTTGGATGCTGTGGTGGGCAAGTCCTACTGAAAAATCCTAAATGTTGTGAAGTCAGGTACTGGTTTTCTCCAACGAAACAGCGAGCTCTATGGGTAAACCATGGCAAAGTTGCTAACAGTTACTGGTACATACTTCAAGTGACATAAATTATGCAAAGGAATGCAAAGTGACTAAGTTACGACGTAACTAAGTGACTAAGTCACTAAGTGTCTAAGTGGCGGAATCTACAGTAAAGTTTATTAAATTTAGTTATTTATGTATTTCAATAACAGTAGCAGTACATATTGAACAGGCCCAAACAAAAACATCAAATATTAGGTAGGTTAGGTATCCATATGTCATGTCAAAATTTCTGAAGTTTACTTCAATTCAGACATGACAGGGACGTGCGCATTAGATGGGCGTGACAGATAGACTGTATAGATACTCGTTAAAACTTTTTATAAATCACAGATAAAAAACTTAAGTAAAAACGTCACGATAAGGTATAAAAGATATTAGAATTTAGGTTTGGACACTAGAAAAACTTGACCTTTAATGTTCTTTTCAAATATTTAAAGGATAATATGATCTACAATTTGGAATTTAAATTTAACACTAAAACCCTGTGGCCTTGATTGATTGTTCCTTTGTAAATGGAAATGAATATCATTATTATAATATGGATTATATATGAACTTAACTACAATGATGCATTACCACGAAAAATAATGAGAAATATATCAACAGTTTACTTACTTGGACAGACGAAACACGCTGGCCTTAAACTTTTTTTATGTAAAAAAAACCAAAGATAAATTGAGTTTTGATATTATCGCTATTCCAAAAAAAAAATGGTCTTAATGTTCCTTGATTTTAGTGATATATCTGCTCCATTTTTATTCCAAATCTCGTCCAAATCCGCCACTTAAGAAAAAAAACACAGCGTGTTCGCCCTGAGTCTTGACCAAAACTGAAGTCCCGATGGCCGGATCGACAAAATCGACCGCCCAGGTTTTCGCGCGTGAGCAGAGAGATATCGTTCTTAAGTCGATCGACGGCGTCGCACACGGAATTTATTTAGGGGTATTTGATGAAATTTTATTGGGATTTATTTAGTTAATAGCGTAACTGCTACTGCCCAAGAAATCCCGTGTATAATGCATTCAAAATATGTTTTTACTCACCGAAAACTTGTACACGGCACATTCCGGGTAGAAAACATTTAAAAAGTTTTAAAAGGCTTTACCTACCTAATAGAAATTTCGAAGTTATCCCCCGCCTACCCCCTGGCATTGGCTAGGAATTGCAATTATAATTTTAAGCAATCACGCAGTTCGTATTAATTAGTAATCCAGAGTAGCTGGACACCGCTTTAGTTTAGAGTTTTTCAAGAAAAACTCTCGCGTATTTGTAGTACAAATCTAGAATTTGACCAGTCTGGTCGACGCATATATTGTTTAGAGTTTCATCTCTCGCGTTTTAGTGAAAAAGTCAGGCCTTAGAATCCAACCAGTTTTGATACTCCCTTATTTAGTTTAAACTAAAAACTCTCGCGTATTTTATATAGTTGTTTATTGACTAGCTTATAGTTTAAAAGCTACACATCTCGCAAACGCTTCTTATTAATTAAGTTTACTAAACTAATGAAAACCTCGTTAGTTCATGTTATAGTTAGTGACCTTTAAACTATAATAGTGCTATCGTGTCTGTGTTTCGTGGACTAATGTAAATGGAACATTGAATCGGCGGTTTAAATATCCTAAAGAACTATACGAAAGAACTTTGACCAGACTTTAATTTAGTTATAGTAACAAAGTTAGTCATTAAATTACATATTTGTTAATGCTTGCATCTAGCTATTCATTATTTCCCGCGTTAGTTGGTGGTCCTTCCATTTTTAATTTATTACATTGTTTATTACGCTCTAAATGGTATAGTTCGTCCGCTATAACTTTTCCCATACGTCACGATTCATTTTCAAACCAATTAAGTCAAAACATAAAGTGAAACGTACGCCGATGTGTGTAGTATATAGTATACAGTAGGGGAGAGCCAGAGCGGGTACAATTGTAACGCGGTACAAATGTAACATTGCTTATAAATATCTTGTTTCTGGTCGACTACGCTGCATGCGAAAAAGTGTTTAGTGATGGAATGTTTACCGTAGTTTGGCGATGTTAAGTGAGGGAGTTACGTTATTAGATGCAAATATTGGTTTTCACGCCTGGCGAGTAAAATTAATTAAATTTTGTATTTTTTGGATAATCGCTCTAGTTTTAGAGTTATTTTTTAGAAAGGATGGCACATGAATTCACTCATATTATACATTTATCAATATTGGCATGTCGTTGTGGTACAATTATAACTTGTAACACTAGCAACGGGTACATTTGTAACGTGTATTACTCATACCAGTTATTACATACACATTGTTTATGTATATAGTCTTATAACTTTTCCCATGCGGTACGATTCATTTTCAATCAAATTAAGTCAAAACATATAAATTGAAACGAACGCCGATGTGTATATACATTTTGTATACTGTATACTATATACTACATACATCGGCGTACTACATACATCGGCCATCGGCGTTATGGGAAAAGTTATAGCGGACGGACTATATATCACTATGTATGTATATACATACATACATGTATACATACATACACATACATACACACATACATACATGTAATATACATGCAGATAATGTGTGTGTGTTTTGAAATACATTTTTTATTTATATGTTCATTTCAAGTATGTAGTAGTAAGTAAAGTAGGTCTTTATATAATATTTAATTCTTTATTGGTTTACAAGACACCTGTTTATAAATACTTATTTTGGGATACGTTACGTGGGATACGTTTGGGATAAAATTCGATGATCTTGACATTGTTACATTTTTTGTCCCCTTTGGCCGATGCCGCAGTGCAGGAAGTTTGCTAGGATGGTGGATGGTAGATACCCGCCTGGCAACCATCCAGCTACTTATACCACGAATAATACAACGACGGTAGCCGCAGTGGCCTCCCACTACCATCTACCCACCCGGTGGTCCGCCAGGCGTCTATCCACCCATATCAGTCGTGTTTGATAATCCATCCGGGTAGCCTCGCTATGGATGAAAGCGTAGTAAGTGCTGTGTATAAAAGAAGGGCCATTTGGGATCCAGCAGACCCACTATGTGACGAAACATGGCTTAAAATATCTGTTTTATTTATTCTTTGCAGTTGCATTAAAAAAATCCAATATTCAAGTCAGGTGAATTTAAAAAACAATTTTTGCCTTTAAGTCGATTTTTCTCCACTTTCTGAAAAGTTTAGTGAGTGAGTTTTACCTCTTATATGACGATATGCTAAAAAAACAAACCAAATGAAACAAACGATTCCTCAGCAGTCAGTTGGATACTGACTCTGACTTCATTTCACTCTTTCACTGCGTCCAGGCTGCAGCGACCCTCCACCATCCACCTTTAAAATCCACCCTCCAAGCCACCATCTAGCATCCTGCAGTGCGGCATCGGCTTTTATGTGTTACAATTGTACCTCCAATGGGTGCAGATGTAACACTTGTTAAGTTAAAATGATGAATTTTTCTAGTTACCCAATCAATAAAACTTAAAAAAAAAATTGGAAATTGAAGTTAAATGTTCAACGTATACCTATTCCCCTATTTTTAAATCCCACTTATATGGAACCCATTTTTAAATAAAAATTACAAGTAAAAAAATGTTACAATTGTACCCACTCTCCCCTATACAAAATGTATATACACATCGACGTTCGTTTCACTTTAAATTTTGACTTAATTTGTTTGAAAATGAATCGTGACGCATGGGAAAAGTTATAGGGGACGAACATTAGTAACATTGTCATCCTAATTTATTGTTAATCTTCTTACATTTTTGTTGGACAAATCTTCCATTTATCTTTACCATTTTTGTTGTTGTTCTGAAGCTATTTCCTTGTGGCATTTTTGTAATCAACTAGGTATTTTAAATGGGAAATAAGCCATAATTTTACTAAAAAAAAATGATTTTATTAACATTTCGACACCCAAATCGGATTTGACAACTGTATCCGATTTGGGCTTCGAAACGTTAATAAAATCATTTTTTTAGTAAAATTGTGGGTTAATTATTTCCCATTTAAAATAGTTAAATAGCATTTTTGTTGGTCATTCGATCGGATGGTGAACTAATCTTCTTCCAGCTTCAGTACTTGGGACTGATGACTGATGACTGATGCCAGACTCAGTTTCAAGCAGCAGGTGGAGCATGTCAATGCTAAAGCATCAGTAGTAAGGGCAGCCTGTTTACGGCTAATGGCAAATGTAGGTGTCCCAAAACAAAGCACGAGGGCATTTGTCGACAGTATTAACATACGGAATATCTATTTGAGCTAATACCTTCGGAGCTCAGGAATCGCGGAGCAACGTTGCATCAGTAAATTATCTGAGAGCCTTGAGAGTTGCCAGCGCATTCCGCACATGATCTGAGAACGCAATATACATACGTTACGGATTCCCATTGAAAAGCTAACTTAAGAAAGGAAGACCCTTTATCAGCACAGAGGGTCAACTGCAACTACATTGTGTCTTGATGAACTTGGAAGGAGATAATGGCAAAACAACATGTGTACCATAGGTGAATGCCTGGCTAAACCGCAAACACAGCGAGGTCAACTACTGTCTGACGTAGATGATCTAAGGACGTGACTGCTTTCGAGAATACCTTTATGGTTTCAAACATAACAGTTCTCCAGAATGCTTGTACTATTTTGGAGTCAGTGAAGACTGTTTATCTATTTTTTCCTTAAATGATTTTTAAAACAAATAAAAACAAAAAGAGTTTCAATATAATTTAATTTCTACTAACATAATTATCTTGTTTTAATGAAGTGCAATAATTTTAACCATTCATTTATAAACAGCTGCCTCTAACATTCCTTCCAGCGAATCAAATTCTACAGAAAATAATTTATTACGAAAATTTCGGCGTCTTCAGGAAGCTACAGCTACAATAAGAACATAAATCGTTTAAAGTTTTATACACGCCATCTCAACTATACCGAACGGTACTCAAAACTCCTTTTCAATGCTGTGCACTCTTGAAATACTTAACTCTAATACCTCTAATCTCCTATGTATAAGCTCTTATGACGCCTTAAGTGCCTTTCAATTCTGGCAAAGCGAATACAAAGAGGTGCTCGCATACGAGCCCTTGAGGAATGTGTTTTGTTGGATGGGATTAAAGGGAATGTTGATACTCTGTCGGTGAGATTAAATAAAACTAATAGATTTAAATATAAATAAAGCTTGAAGATTTTCAATAATGCATACTGACAAAATTATTAATATTTTTCAGGATTAGTCAATACAGAAAATATGTTGATGAACAACACTGCTTTAGATCAGGACGATCCTGTAACGATGCAGTTTTTGTCGTCAGGCAAGTCATGGAAAAATTTCTAGAATATAACTTCCCGACTTACTGTTGCTTCATATATCTACAAAAGGCATTCGACCGTGTGGAGCTAAAGGGCCCCCGTAACCGGGCGTGCAACGCGTGCGACGCACGCGGGCGCAACCCCGAGAGGGCGCCAAACCGAAGGTTTGGTAAATAAGAAATATTTATTTTAATTAAGATAATTTTTTATAAAATTTTAATTTTTGGCATGGACTCCTAGAGAAATGTCAAAAATCAAATATTGTGTTATTACTGAAAAAATAATTAGAATCTTATTTTATGTTAACTTACTACTAGGTATTATTGTATTCTGAAAAACAATATAATGTCCGAATATATGTTTTTCTGTATTCATGTTTTCTAAAGTAAAAAATAATATTTAGGGTATGGTGCATAGTTCTAAATATTATTCAATAATTATGGACTGTACCCCAGATTCAAGTCGTACAAAGCAAATAAGCCTAATTTTGCGGTTTGTTGAATTAAACGATAATTCTAAAAAATGTTCAAATACAAGAGAGTTTTTAGCTTCTCACCTAATATTTGACGCTACATGGGAAGGGTTATTTAATTTTTTTTGTTAAACTATTACAAAATTTAAATATAAAAGACATGAGCGGTCAAGGGTATGATAACGGTGCTAATATGAGTGTATGATAAGGGTAGGATAATCCTCTAGCTTCTTTTGTTCCACGCGCTGTACATAGCTTAAATTTAGTACGGAATGATGCTGCTAAAGTGTCAAATAAAATAGTAAACTTGTTTAATATACATAGTACAAGAACTTTACGTATTTTTCTCTTCCTCCACAAAAAGATGGGATATTGTAAAACTATGAATGTTTCTGAGTCAAATCTACAACCCTTATGTGATACAAGATGGTCGAGTAGGATAAAAAGCTATAAAGCCATTGAAATTTCATATAATTAAAATTTGTGAGGATTTTACAAACATAGTAGATAATGTTTAAGTTAGAAATTGGACAGTATTAGAATAATTGGTCAAGTCCCAAGTTCGTTAAATAGAAGATTTGGTATGATGTTTGGTTGATGATGTTTTTGGTTGGTGATATTTTTACATTAAGTGACGATGGTATTTTAATAAAACTGTCTTGTTCTTCAACAAAACTCTTAATAATCAATATATATTAATTTGAAAATATCTAACTACATCTCTACCAAATATCACTAGTTCATTAAGAATCCTCCTCACTTTAACTGCGTGTCTCTTGCTTCTGATGGAGAGGGATCATTTTTAAAATTAAAGTTATTAAAAATTATTTGAGTTATACTATGACAGAAGAAAGATTATCTGGTATGGCAATTTTAGCTATATAGCAAGAGCTAGTGAATAAAATTTACTTTGATAATATAAAAGAATAATGTAAAAAAATTTGCTGCAGTAAAATCTAGAAAAACACTCATTTAATTCAATTTAAATTTAAGGTATCGGTTTCTAGATTTAAGAGGGTAGGCGCATAATTTCGGGCCAATGTTTTTTAAATGTACTCATTTTTTCGAATCCTGAGAAAACTAATAAATATTTTTGAAAAATTTAAACGCAGAATGAAGGATTACATTATTACCAAGGGCCAAAAGTCCATTAAAATAAACAAAAAGTTTTTTTGAATGAGATACCTAAAATTAAGGGTATTGGCGCAAAATCTCGCCTGTCAAAATGTTCAATGTGTTTTAAATGTATTCATTTTTTTTTCGAATCCTGAAAAAACTAATAACTATTTTTGAAAAATTTAAACGCAGAATGAAAGATTACTTTATTATTGAGGGCCGAAAGTCCCGGAAAACGTCTAGAATGTTTATTTTAATAAGTTACATGGGCGAAGAAAAAAGAGAAAATTTAGTGTGACTTTTAATTTCAAACTTCTCATTCAAAAGAAACTTTTTGGTTATTGAAATGCAATAATGGTAATAATGCAATATTTCATTCTGCGTTTAAATTTTTCAAAAATACTTAAGTACATATTAGTTTTCTCAGGATTCGAAAAAAATGAATGCATTTAACTTAACTAATATATTAATGTTTTATTTGTTTTTTTTTCATCATCAGCAAATCAGTTACAAGAAAAATAAAATGTGAGTTCTTGCAATTTCTGTTGTTTTATTACGAGTAAAAAATAAAAAAAATTAAATTTATTTCATAAGTGGATATAGTAGATTTAAGGGCGCTAAAATATATGCCGCACGTGGGCGCCGCTCAGCCTTGCGGGGCCCTTTGGAGCTGAATGACGTAATTCACCTGTTATATAAACGAAACATACCGTCAGATATTATCAAAAGTGCCGAAAACATATACAGCAGGAATAACATACCTACAGGCAAGAACTAATATCAAACTAACACAGCCGATACAAGTGGAAAGAGACATACGTCAAGGAGACTCATTGAGATCGCTGCTGTTTAACCTCATCATGGATGAAATTATGAATATTTAAGTCAATAAAGAAGAGAAAATATGTTAATTCATGTTTGGTATGATTACTTAATAAAGAAACTTTTGCTTGTAAGGGACAACAAGAAGTTTATCCAAATATACAGATTACTGATTAAAACATCAACCAAACTCGGTCAGATGCAGGGCAGAACTGCACCCCCTCCTAAACTTTTTAGAGCAAACTTTTTGAAATCATAATGCATAGGAAATTTTTTTTAAAGGCATTTTTTTTAAATATAATTATAATCTATAAACTTTAATCACATCCAACAAGACGAGGAGTCACTGTTGGAGGATATCACTGTTCCTTATACTTTGGTATACTCTTTCGTAGGTACGTCCTGGTTAGGTACTCTAATCAATTTTTAAAAAGTGCGAGTAATTTTTCGTATATAATATCATAACAGAGAAAATTTTGCCGGCAATATTTTCGACTGGTACGACTGGTTTCGACTTTAACGGCATCGGAGAAGAACATCTAATAGAAAAGAAAGAGATGAGAAAAAGTTGGATGAACGACAATATACTACAACTTACGGAAGAAAGAAGAAAATCAAAAAACAACAAAATAATGTACAACACGATTCAGAGACAAATAAGAACTGAAATAAGAAAGGCCAAAGAAAATTGGTTAAAATCACATTGTGAAGAGATAGAGTCGTTAGAGCAAAAACATGATACGTTTAACATGCATAAAAAGGTGAAACAAGCAGCTGGTCTTCATAAATCCAACACAGCTAGCAAATTGCGAGACCAGCAAAGGAACATCATCACAGACAGAAATCAAGAAATCTGCATATGGACAAAATACATACAGGAACTCTTTGATGATACTAGATCCGAACAACCTCCATCCTACATATGTGATGACCACTTACCAATCACATCAGACGAAGTGGAAAGAGCAATATCACAACTAAAAGATGGCAAAGCTCCTGGGCCTGACAATGCATATGCTGAACTCTGAACTCATAAAACTATTTAACACCGACGGTACTCAACGCCTAACCAAAATATTTAACGACATATATTTAAGCGGAGTAATACCAAAAACATGGTTGAAGTCGACGTTTGTTGCTTTACCAAAGAAAACAAAGTCCGTATCCTGCAGTGATTTCCGAACCATCAGCTTAATGAGCCATATTTTAAAACTGTTTCTAAAAATTATACATCAAAGGATATATAGACTGTGCTAAGAAAAAATCAGCCGAACACAGTTTGGTTTTCGAAATGCAGTGGGTACAAGAGAGGCTCTATTTAGTATACAAGTGCTATTTCAACGATGTAGAGACGTAAATTGCGATATTTATGCATGTTTCATTGATTACCATAACGCGTTCGATACAGTAAAGCACGACAAGCTGATGGAGATATTAACCAATATTGGAATTAACATCTGTGATTTAAGGGTTATCAGCAATCTGTACTGGAATCAAACATCCTCTATCTGGACAGAGGCAGGAGAATCCGACGATATCAAAATCAAACGTGGGGTCCGTCAGGGATGTATACTATCCCCACTGCTGTTTAACATCTACTCTGAGGAAATCTTTCAAGAAGCAGTGGATGATGTTGAAGCCGGAATTCGAATTAACGGAGAATGTATCAATAACATAAGATACGCGGACGACACTGTAGTATTCGCTGACAGTTCTGAAGCCCTAAAGGAGTTAATGAACAGAATCGCAGAAGTCAGTCAGAGATACGGACTTTCACTAAACACTAAGAAAACAAAATGTATGATTATCTCTAAGAACGAACAGCAATTTGGACGAATCAGTGTGAACGGTCAACAAATAGAAAGAGTAGAAACAAATACCTACCTTGCTAAGCTACGAGCGTCAATGAAAATTGGGACCATTTTATAGAAATCAAATGTAAGATAGAGAAAGCAAGATCTGCATTTCAAAAAATGGCAAAGTTGTTCAAATGTCATGATTTGTCGATACACACAAAAGTCAGATTACTACGATGTTATATCTTTCCTATACTGTTGTACGGAGTTGAGTCGTGGACTCTCAAAGACGCCACCTGCAAGAAAATTGAGGCTTTTGAGATGTGGCTTTATCGTCGAATCCTGAAGATATCTTATACCGACCACATTACTAATGAGGGTGTTTTGCTGAGAATGCAAAAAGAAAAAGAGTTGTTAATCAAAATAAAAACAGCCAAAATCGAATACCTCGGTCACATCATGAGGAACAGTGAAAGATATAGACTGCTGCAACTGGTCCTATGCTGGCCACTCACTTACAGATATCGAAGAGGCCATGGCATGCAGGCCAGGACTGAAGGCCGTTATTTGAGTAGTTAAGTTAACGAACTGCAGTTGAGACGCCACACATATGCAGTTTTGTGATCGAGCGTGCCAACGCCTTACGAAAACTGCGTGTATGTGGTGATTTTGGCCTTCAATTAACCTCCTGTCAGTCGCCCGGCCTCTTCGATATCCTCAAGTGAGTGCCCAGCATTACAGGGAAAAGTAAAGGGAAAGCGAGGACCAGGAAGGCGAAGGATTTCGCGGCTGAAAAATCTACGTACGTGGTTCAACACAACCACTACAAATCTTTTCAGAGCAGCAGTGTGCAAAGTGCGAATTGCCATGATGGTCGCCAACATGCGATACGGATAGGCACTACAAGAAGAAGAATGAAAGTTTGTTGCCTGGCAATTTTCGCGAATTAAATTTTGACAGTTAAATCACGAGACGTCAGTCGAGTGATTTTGTCAAAATTTCATAAGCGAAAATTGCTTAAAGGCAACAAACTTTAATAAAACCAGAAGAAAATTTTGCCGGTAAATAATTTTCTCTCGAATGATTTTCGACAAGACTATTTCACGAGACAATAATTAATGCACCATCTATATCAACGAAGCATAATATTTATTTATTTGTTAACAATATTAAATGTACAATTATTATAAGCTATAGTAGTTTAAGTTTTAAGTCTCATGGAGGAACGAAGACAGTTTAAGGGAAAATGCAAACAAAAATACAACGAGATACACAAGCAAATTAGAGATGAAATAAGGTCAGCGAAAGAAAACTTTTACAAAAGAAAATGTGAAGAAATTGAAGAACTGCAATTAAAACATGACACGTTTAACCTACATAAAAAGGTAAAAGAATTGGCAGGTATACAAAAAAGGAAGCATCCCAATGTGCTATACAACGCAAATGGACAAATAATAACTGACGTACAAGAAAAGCTTACAACCTGGAAGAATTATATAGAAGAACTCTTTGCCGATGAAAGAGAGGATCATGATATTGGTAACATACAAGGTGAGGAAGGACCAAAAATCTCTAAAGAAGAAATACTATATGCTATAAAAACAATGAAAAATGGCAAATCACCGGGTCCAGATGGACTTCCATCGGAACTTCTTAAGCTTGTGGAAGATGAAACAGTAAATGTTTTTTTTTTTTTTTTTTTTTTTTTTTTTTATTAACAAAAATCGCATCAGCCAAATTGGCTATTAGCGAAACAATAGTGGTGAACAATAATTTTTATTACATTTGTGTTTTTATATATTGTATAAAATGTTAATTGCACTTAGGAACCTCTTTAAATTTGACATATTGCACTGTAGGCCTAAAATGTCACTCAGTTTGTTTGGTATATTGTACAATATGCGCTTTGGCGTTAATGCTGCGCAATTCTCCAATAAATGTTTGATTGTTAACTTTTCTTCACAGTTGTCACATCTTGGTTCTTGTTTGTAGGAAAACACATGACTATTAGTTAATCGCGTATGACCCAATCGGAGTCGCGTTAATATTACCTGGTCTCTCCGACTTGTTGGTAATGTTGGCCAGGGTTTTATCGATTTTTTAATTTCGCGTAGTTTGGCCGATGACACTTTCCACTTTTCTTCCCACATATACCGCACTTTACGTTTGACCGCCGCTTTCACATCCGCACTCGTAAATGTTTCCGTACACTCCGCACTATCACTAGTTGCAGCTTCTTTTGCAGCGTTGTCTGCCTCTTCATTTCCTTGAATTCCAATATGGGATGGTATCCAGAGGAATATGATAATTTTTCCATTCAGTTGAGCGGTATGAACTTCTTGTTTTATTTTGATGACCAAAGGATTAGATGGGTAGACATATTGGATTGACTGTACCGAACTTAGAGAGTCTGTGAGTATGATATATTTGGTATTACTGGACGCATTGACAGCAAGGGTCGCCTGGTATAGAGCGTATAATTCAGCAGAGTAAATAGAGTACTCTGAAGGGAGTTTGTATTTATTTGTTGATGTTGGGGTTATGACTGCAGCACCAGTGCCTTCATTTGATTTAGATGCATCGGTGTATACTTGTGTATACTCCTTGTAATTGCGGAGTATATCATTGAAGGCGGATTTGATTAACTGTGGGTTTGTTGAATGTTTATCGAAAGAAATAAGGTGTGTTAGGCACTGAGGGTTCTTTATTTGCCACGGAGGAATTGAGGACAGTTTGGAAGGAAAGCATTCTGGGAACGCATAGTTTATTTGATTTAAGTAGCTTCTAATTCTTGCGTAGAAGGGTTTGGCCGTTCTTGGTTTATTTATGAAGAGATTTGGGAACTTTTCTGTAAAACAATTTTGTATAGTAGGGTTTTTTGAGTTACACCTGATTTTTGCGGCGTATGCTACACTTAAATAAACTCTTCTGTCTTCTAAGGAGGGTTCTCCAACTTCACAATACAGACTTTCGATTGGTGTTGTGCGAAAAGCTCCAGATATTATACGTAAAGCGAGATTGTGAAGACTGTCAAGTTTTTTCAGCAGCGTCTTAGCCGCTGTAGAATACACAGTAGACCCATAATCTAATTTTGATCTGATTAATGTTCTGTATAACATTAAAAGTGTTTGGCGATCCGCACCCCATTCTTTATTGGCCAGAGTTTTTAGAAGATTTAGTCGCTTGTGACAAGATAACATCAGATTTGTTATATGAAGTTTCCAGCTTAGGGTTTCTTCGAATGTCATGCCCAAGAACTTAACTGACGTTGCACGCTTTAGGTTTTCATCACATAGTCTTAGGTTGGGGATATTTGTGACGTTTCTCTTTGAAAACAGGATGAAGCGAGTTTTTTCAGCGGAAAAACAGAAACCTGTTTTTTGTGACCAGATTTCTAAGTCTTGTATAAAGTTCTGTGTGTGACGAAATATATTTTGTATATTTTTACCTTTGCAGAAAACTACAAGATCATCTGCGTAGACTCTTGCCTTTACAGGCGATTTTAGGTTTTTGAGGATATCATTGATTGCCACTATGAAGAGAGTAGGACTTATAACCGAGCCTTGAGGGATACCATTTTCTGGATACATTATATCTGATGTTATGTTATTTGTCCTAACTCTGAAAGTTCTATTTTGAAGGAAATTTTTAATAAAGAATAGGCTGTGACCTTGAATGTTCCAACTATGTAATTTTTTTATTATATAGTCGTGCCAGGCTGTATCGAAAGCTCTTGATATGTCAAAGAAAACCGCTAGACATTTACCCCCTAGTGCGAATGCTTCAGAAATGTCACTCTCCAAATCTATGATATTATCTATAGTTGACCTTTGGTCTCTAAAACCACTTTGTTCTGGAATAATCAAATCTTGTCTCTCCAAGTGCCATCTTAGTCTATTGTTAATAATCTTTTCTAGTAACTTACACATGGCGCATGTTAAAGATATCGGTCTGTATGACTCGGGACTTGTCTTAATACTATTAGGTTTTTGTATAGGTATTACTATGGATTCATGCCATTTTTCAGGAAATTTGTGTTGAAGCCAAATAATGTTAAACAGATCTAGAAGTTGTTTGTGAGCGCTCGCTGGAAGGTGTTTAATAAAAATACTAGGAATATCGTCCGGGCCAGCGCTAGTTTCTTTAATATTTGATAATGCTTCCGTATACTCTAATTGAGAAATGGGTAAATTTAACGGTTCATCTGTGTTAGGAGTAATGCTAATTTTCTTATTTTCTTCATGTTGTTTGTAATTAATGAAAGATTTTTTATAATTAATATTACTGGATCGGTTTTTGTATGTGTTAGCAAGGATTTTAGCAATCTCAGTATTACTAGTAACTGCCTTTCCATTTCTCTCGAGGCTTTTGATATTCTGATTGCTGTTTAATCCAGATATTCTTCTGACTTTGTTCCATACTTCAGTCATGGGAGTGTTTGCATTTAACGTTGATACATATTGAGTCCATGACTGGCGTTTGGCATTTCTAGTTGTCTTCTTGGCTATTGCACGTTGTTTTGTATATTCAATTTTATTCTCGAGAGTCTTGTAGCGCTTGTATTTGTTAAAAGCTCTTTTGCTAGATTCAACTGCTGTTTTGCATTCATGGTTCCACCATGGGACGGGGTTGCGTTGTTTTATGTATGAAGTTTTTCCTATTGCTCTTTCTGCTGCTTCTGTGATAATGGTAACAATGTTCTTAAGGGTCTCGTCTATGTTTGAGGTGCTTTTAAATGTGGTCATACTGCTTTCGACTAAATTTGAAAAAAGATTCCAGTTAGGTTTTTTTAAATTCCATTTTGGGGTAAATGTCCGTCCACGTTGGTTTTTGTTGTTATGAATAAAAATTGGGTAGTGATCACTGTTATACAAGAAATCCAGCTTATCCCAGGTGAGCTGTGGGGTCAGACCTGGTTCGCATATCGTAAGGTCTATACATGAAGATTCACCGTTCTGTATATTAAATCTAGTGGGTCTGCCGTCGTTTAAGACTGAAAGGTTGGACTGTTCAAATATCTCTTCCAGCAATCTTCCTCTGGTATTTATAGTAGAAGAGCCCCATGAAAAGTTGTGAGCATTAAAATCGCCCAAAATAAGCCTGGGTTGGGGAATTTGTTGTAAGAGTTCAGTTAATGCTTCTGAGTCTACTTGCGTTGATGAAGGTAAGTATAAGTTACAAACGTAGATATTTGGACTCGAGTTAACTTTAATGCAAATTGCTTCTAGATTAGTTTGGAGAGGAACTACTGTAGTTTCAATTGACTTTTTTACAAAGATAGCTACTCCACCACTGGCTTTATCTTGGTTAGTTCTGTTTTTGCAGTAATTTTTAAATTTTTTTAAAGCTTGTATGTTTTCATTTTTGAAATTAGTCTCCTGAAGACAAATTATATCTGGATTGTGTCTGGACAGAATTATTTGGAGCATTGGAAGGTTATTATAGAAACCGTTAATGTTCCACTGCAAAATTGATGAGAAGCCCATTTATAATAAATAAAACTGAAATTTGGGATTGTCACAGAAGTTCATGACTCTATTCTTGAGAAAACTCACTTTCAGTCTCTGATGCCTCAGTATCCGAGTAAGCCATCTGTAAATGCTTCAATAGTTTCTTTCTAATTTTTGTACATCTAGCTTTAATCGATCTTTGTTTGAAATACGGGTATATTGCTGTTAGCATTTTCACTAAAGCTTCAAATTCGCTAGTGTAGTTTTTTATGATGCTGACTGGGTCCTGTGCACCATAAACATTTTCAAATAGATCGGATATTTGATCAAAATCAAGAACAAATGAAGGGTTTTGCTCTGAGATGAATGCCTTGGTCGGTTCCATGAGTACGTGAGTTGGAGTCTTTCCCTTACTTTTCTTTGGTTTTTTAGCTGGAGCAACATTAGGTTTAACAAATGGTTCAAGACTTTGGTTTTCTGAATTAGCATCTTGCGCTAGAGGAGGTGTAACAATGTCATCCAAACTGCGTTTTGAGCTATTTTGTGTGGACTGGGTTGTATCTATATTGATAATTGGTTGTGAGGTTGGAGTTTTTGAGGGGTTGGTTGAAAGTATTTCGGAAGGTATGGGTTGCGAAGATGATTGGGAGTGGGGGTTTTGGTTATAATTTTCAGAAACTGATTCTTGGATTGTTTTGCAATTTGCTGCAGTGTGGCCTGGCCTTTTACATGAAAAACAGATCAAGGAATCTTGTGCAAAATAAATTCTATAGTTGGTGTTATCATAATTCATTAATATGGATTCAGGTATTGGGGCAAGCGGTGGAGTGATAAAGATTTGTCGTCTAAAACTATAAATGTGGTTGAATTCCGGCAAACCGGCGCTTATCTTGAGAAATGACATGGGAGACATGGGTTGAAGGCCCAATTTTTCAATTTCTTGAATTAATACAGCATGCGGTATGGAGGGACAAGCGTTTGACAGAATTAGCCTTTGTGATGGAGTGATTAGTTTGCGTGCTTGGACTTTTTGGTTATTAATTTCTATGGATCCTCCATAATTATTCATGAAATTTTCAACAACATTTTTGTTTGCAAGGTACATACACACTCTGTTGTTAGAAAGCCTTGAGGAAAATAGGATATTTTTGGGCTCGATCAACTTTCCTAGTGAAATCAGATAATCTTGAAGTTTAAGGTTTTCAATGGATGGGAATACAATGGCTTGTTCTTTTGTTGGAAATTGTTGTTCAATCAAAGCAGTAGAATAAGTTTTAGTAGTGTTTTCCATTTGGGCGCTCCTGTAGTCAGAAGTCCCGGCAGTCGGATTTGACATATTTTATTTATTATTCAAAACTAAGTAAATCCTGAAATACGGACCTGTCTTACAACAGGTGATTTTATCATGTCGTTATAGATAACGAATAAACGTGTTTAGGGTTTTTTGTATCAAACCGACTTCTGATAAATAATAAATTCCAGTGAAATAACTTGGCTTTATATAATTTTAAAGAGTACTTACGTACAATAATTGAACGCACTATAATACACTTATATATGCGAAAATAAAAATTTTTTACTCATTAGCTACTATCTAAATAACTATTTTGTTTGGAGCTGACAAATACGCACCAACTAGTATACCTGCCAGGACCGAACTTCAGTAAATGTTTTGGTTGACCTCTTTAACTGCATTTATAAAACAGGAGAAATACCTAAGGAATGGCTTCTGTCAACTTTTGTAACTATTCCAAAGAAAACAAACGCAAAACTGTGCACCGACCATCGCACAATAAGCTTAATGGGACACACAGTAAAAGTATTTCTTAAAGTGATACATACAAGAATTCACAAAAAACTAGACGCTGACATCAGTGATACTCAGTTCGGGTTTCGAAACGGGCTTGGAACAAGGGAAGCACTATTTGCACTTAATATCATGTGCCAAAGATGCCTGGATGTTAACCAGGATATATATATGTGCTTTATTGACTACAACAAGGCGTTCGATAAAGTTCGCCACGAACACCTGATGAGACTGTTGGTAGAGAAAAACTTGGATAAAAGGGACGTCAAAATTATCTTCAATATTTACTATAACCAGAAGGCGAATATTAGAGTAGAACGGGAAACAACCGAGGAACTCGAGATCAAAAAAGGCGTAAGGCAGGGATGCATACTTTCACCAACCTTGTTTAACTTATATTCAGAAGATATTATAAACAGAGCCCTTGCTGACCAAGATATAGGGGTTAAAATAAATGGCACTTTAATAAACAATTTGAGATACGCTGATGACACAGTATTAATAGCAGACACCCCGGAAGATCTCCAAACACTGATAAACAGAATAGTAGAGTGCAGCGAAAAGTTCGGTTTATCACTTAACATCAAAAAAACAAAAATAATGATGGTGTCGAAATCTCCACAAAATTTTTCTGACATAACCGTACATGATCAAAGAATTGAGCGTGTTAGAAAATATAATTACCTGGGAACTGTTATTAATGAAAACAACGACAACTCTGAAGAAATCAAGATCAGAATAGAAAAAGCTAGAGCTACTTTTACCAAAATGAAAACAGTTTTATGCGGAAGAGAGCTAAGTTTAAATCTTAAAATTCGCCTCATGAGATGTTACGTGCTGTCAGTTCTTTTCTATGGAATGGAAGCTTGGACACTGAAAAAGATCGATACAAGGAAAATAGAAGCATTCGAGATGTGGATGTACCGCAGGATACTGAGAATATCGTGGACAGAGAGAGTGACAAACATGGAAGTGTTGCGAAGGATGCAGAAAGAAAAAGAACTTGCGCTTACTATTAAAAAGCGCAAACTGCAATACTTGGGACATATAATGAGGGGACAAAAGTACCAGCTACTACAATTAATTATTCAGGGAAAAATAATAGGTAAAAGATCCATTGGCAGAAGAAAACATTCATGGTTAAAGAATTTAAGAGATTGGTACAAGTGCAGCAGCTGCCAATTATTTAGATCTACGGTATCAAAAATACGCATAGCCTTGATGATAGCCAAACTTCGGAACGAGGACGGCACCTGAAGAAGAAGAAGATAGTAGTTTGCCCATTCTTTTCTATCAAAGCATGATTTTGTGTATTATTGACTTGTAGCATTTGGGAACTCGAAGGTCCAGCTTCATTTGTTGTTCTGAGATTTTCGAACAAATTCTGGTGGTGACTGGAATCCAGCTGCAGATATGGTTTTATAGAACTTGCATTTGAGTGACCCGTTAATTTAATTAACTCCTGTTCAGAAACACCTTGCTTGAACAAGGCTGACACAGCTGAAGATCGATGAGAATGGTTTGTTATTTTATGTTTTTTGTGACTATTCCAATTTTTTCAGCTGACATTTTTGTCCACATAGATACGTTGTTGATTCCAAGTGGTCAGTTTTTGAACCAAGATCTATCCTTCCAGTTGAGGTGAACGGTAAGAAAGAGTCTGTCTGATAAAATCTTTGGTCCACTTTTTTCCATCAATTTCAAAAATAATCTAACTGGGCATACATTTTCGTTTGATAAATTTCTTACCAACCATTTGCTGCTTGCCAAACTTTTCGAACCGTATTGATTCGTTTTGGAAAAAATGCTATTGTATTAAATTCGGCCCGTAAATTCTACCCATAACATCAAATTCCTTCTGGAAAAAGTGAATCTTGCAGTTTATGGCCTCATTGCCTCTTCAAGCAAGTTCAAATGAGCAAAGGTGAAAAAACTTTTTTGTGCTCCATCAGGGGTTTCCTCGTCGTAGTTTTTTATGATTTTTTATAGTTCTTCGGTGGATAATGCTTTTGAACTGAGCTTTCTTCTTTCTTGAACACTCTTAAGCTGCCTCCGCTTGGTATCTCTAGCCAATCTTGCACATTTGAAAGGTATATCTGTGAAAAGGTCGATTTTTATGCCGTACTCCGTAAAATATTTTTCTTGTACCATTTTTGCTGTAGTATTCCACATTGACTTTACAGACGATTCTTTATAGTCTTCGCCATTGCCTTTTTTCATGTTAAAGGCATAATCCTCGAGAATTTTTGCTATTTCCATTATGGTCGTACATCTTTCAAGTGTAAAATTTCTCACCCGTAGAAACTCCGAAAATTGGGTCCAAATAGAGCTTCTGGACATTTGCATGTTCAATGGGACATTTTCCGAAACCAATTTTTTGATTTCTTCACCTAACTGGCATCCAAGTCTTGATTTTTCGTCTGGATTCGTTATATCGGTCCAAAATTGATTACGCCTCAATGACGTTTGTCAAACTGACAACAATAGAATTATCAGACACCTTTGTTACGGATCTGTCATAATTTTGTCGCTGAGAAATCACGGGCAGGAAAGAATTTTGTCAGTAGGAAACGTGGCGTTGCTATGACGTTTTATCAGTTAAAAATAGTCTAGTGAAATAGTCAATATAATAATATGTATATATTAATTCGGCTAAATCGGCTTCGTTGGGTGGTTAATTTATCCGTATTCGTATTCGAGCGGATTTTGGCCATTCTTTAACTTTATCTGCAGCTCTTAAAGTATTTTTTGAACTTACTATCAAAACCTTTTCTTAAAGTTAAAAAAGCTGCGTTATATTGAACCTGATGATAGTAAATCTAAAAACTACTTAAAAAATTATTTACACAACTCTTTTACGGTGATATTAAGTTTTGGTGGAGGGTATTTAGAAAGCAATAATTCAATTTCCAAAAATAAATGTTTGTTTTTATTTTCTTACTCAAAACTTACGATAACTCGTATTTAATATTATTAAAATGGCTATTTCTGTATAGGTATCTTCATTTAAATGCCGTTCAAATACAAACTTCCGATAAAAGCTGTGAAATTGATGATTTTATACGAGAAACGAAGTATTTTAATGTTACTCGCAGAGACGGAGGAAAAGGTTTTCTTGGAGTTCGGTGTTAGTAGCATCATTTAATACATCTAAGCCTTAAGCATTATAGATAATCTTTTGTCTGCTATAAATACCTATATTCAATCACATTTAAAAGGCAACAGTACACTGTATGTTGTAGAGACTGTGAGACTTAAAGAAAACACCTTTTTAGACACCCACATCCACATAAAAATCAAGCTCTCTCTCTAGTTCCATCATCCTTGTGAAGTCCAAGCTAGTGATGTTGATTACACAGCCCAACAAAAAAAATTTTGTCTTGCTGCCGAAAAAAAATCAACTGATTATAGTTAATTCATATCTGCTGATTCCAAAAATGCAAACCTTTTCTTTGTATCAGCTCTAGTTTTCGAGATATAACATACCTACTCATCAAATACTTAAATATTATTACATTTCTGTATATTCGACCACTATAATTGCAATATGTTTAAAACAAACTTAACAAATTCTGAGACAAATGGGCAAATGGACAAAAGGGCATATCAAGGCTATTTTGGAGTTCATATAGGAGATAAAGATAAATCCTGGACTTCACATGTAGTGTGAAAAACTTGTCTTGAAAACTTGCGACAGTGGACGAAAGGAGGGAACCAAAAAATCATTTTGACGATTCATCAAAGACCATCCTAACCTGTATTCAGCAATAAGACCAATTCCACATCAGCTTGAGCAGATACCCATTCCAATATTTAGCAGTCTACCTACGTTACCAGAGTATAATGTCAAAATGTTATCTGACGAACTACAGACTAATAGATTTGGGAAGACGACAGTGATTTTGAAAGGGATTCAACACATCCTGAGCGCTTTATTCAAGAAGAGCTAAGCGATCTTATCAGAGCTTTGAACCTTTCAAAGGATTCTTCCGAGTTGCTTGCCTCCAGACTAAAACAAAGGAATGTTCTTTACCCAGACACCAAAATTACATACTACCGTAGTACAGAAAAAGATCTTTTGCCTTTTTTTCTCAGCAAGATGATATGGTTTTTTATAACAATATTACAGGAGTGTTAGAAGAAATGGGTGTATCGGAGTATACACCAAATCACTGGCGTCTATTTATCGATAGTTCCAAACGAAGTTTAAAGTGTGTCCTACATAATGGCAACAAATATGAAAGTATACCAATTGGGTATGAAATGGGCAAGAAATGCTCAACAGCTTTAACGAACACGGTTGTCATATGAGAATTAAAATACCTCTACAGCCATTTAGACCGTTTCCCAGAAAATCTTGGTGACCTTAGTGAGGAACAAAGGGGACGCTTCAACCAAGATATTAAAACGATGGAAGAGAGGTATCAGGGGAGATAAGGCAATCACATGATGGCAGATTACTGCTGGAGTCTTCAAAGGGACCTTCCTTTTAAAGCCTTTGCAAGAAAATCATATAAAAGGAAGTTTTTAGGTGACGCCGAATAACACATTTTTGCTGCGACGCTGGTAAGGTTAGATGGAAAGTTAAGTTTTTTTGGGCAGATATGTGTCATGATTTTTGTAAGTATATTGTTGTACAATAAATATCTTACTTTTTATTCGTGTTTTGTTTATTTCATGGGTAACATTACTACATATATGTAGGTAGTGCTGCGTTAAATTGCCCTATATGTTAGAAATGTGATATGTCGCCGTATTTTCTGAAAGCGATCTGATGGAGCAAATCTGGTGGCATTTTTGGATTCAGCAGACCCAAATTACCTAGAAACAGTAAAAAAATTTCCGGCAGCAAACTGTGTGTTTACCAGTGTTATAGTTATTTTCGAGTAATCGTTACAAATTGTTACTTTTGTATAAAGTAATCATTTACAGTATTCGTTACTTTAATTCATTTTGTTACTTTTGTATTTGAGTACCGGTAATCACATGGAGAATCGCATTTCTCAGTACATATTTTGTATTAGTAGGATATTTTGATTACTATGATTACTTTTGTATTTGAGTACCGGTAATCATACACTATACCATAATATGCGGTGACTTTACCGCTAAAATGGGGAGAAAGGCAGACGATACAGAAACATCACTGGGAAAATTTGGTTTGGGAGATAGAAACGAACGCGGTGAAACTTTACTTAGTTTCCTGCTGGAGAAAAATCTATTTCAAATGAATAGCTTCTTCTACAAAAAAGAACATCGTAGATGGACGTGGCAGAGCCCAAATGGAAAAACTAGAAACGAGATCGATTTTATAATCACCGACAAGAAGCAAATCTTTAAAGACGTTACAGTTCTAAACCAGTTGTCAACAGGTAGCGACCACAGAATGGTAAAAGCCTCTATAGAAATATACCTTGGGAAAGAGAGATACCGCATGATCAAAAAGAAGTCCACAACTACCTGGACCGAGCCTAAAAATATAAATGCATTTGAAGAACATATCAACAGCATTCTCGAAAGCGACAGGAATACAGACCTAAATGTTAACACCCTTAATGACATTATAATACTTACAAGCTATAGAAGAAAGCCAGAAGATACACTGCCAAAAGACATCACATAACAAAAGAGTAAGCCCCCAAACACAAGCATTAATGGAAGAGCGGAGAAAAAGAGTGTGTGTACTTGTGTACGCACGTAAGAAGTTATACTTCTTTGTCGTCATAAAAAACAGTTTTTTTATATACCTCATACAAAATCGATAATATTTGATATAAGATGGTTATATTTTAGGTTTTAGATCATGCAGAACATTCTATAACTTTTCTTTCGTAAAATTAATAACAAAAGTTATCATAATTGAAATAACAGCAAATAATGTTGATGATATATCCGAGAAAAATTTTTAATTTCTTTTTCAATTAGAAGGATGTAATTGCATATTAGAATATAGTTCTAATTCCAATTAACTGTTCATAATAACAATGTTCAATATTGTAAAAATAAAGCTACTTTTCTCTTGAGTGAAATTCATATTTTTTGACATACCCTGTGTAACACCCATAAAAATTTACTATCTGATGGTTGAATCAGAGATTCTAGATATTGCAGAGCCTTTTATGTAGAACAACTATTTTTCGTAAAATGAATAATAAAAAAGTTTTCCATATTATGGTTCCAACTTACAGGGACATACTGTATATTATGACAAAAATGTTTTTAAATCTGTAGGCAAGTCAAAAGTGTAAACTCAACCTTAATTTAACAAGAGTTATATATAGTCGGTTCGCTAAACTCAGACACAACTGGCTAGTATTTTTAGTAGATATTTTTTTTTGTTTTTGGCCAATTTTGCGAAAACTGGCAAAATTACTAACTATTTAGTAATTATTTTCTTGCCAATTTTACAAAATTGGCAAAATTACTTACTAAATTCACTAGCCATTTGTAGTAACACTGGTGGTACTCATTATTTTCTTTTAAAATATCATACAATATATTATTTACAAAAGTATATACAAATCCTGTATAATATCCCTACTTTATAGCATTTTCAATATCTTCCGTAAGTCCAAACGGTGAGTTTAATTTTTTTTTTCAAGGCGTCCAACTTTCTTTGAAGCGAAGCTGAATTGTTCAAATATAAAAAAAACTCTCCTGCAGTGTTGTCCGTATGAGATGATATGCCAGTCTCTAATGCATCATTGTCCTCTATGTTTACTTTTTGATTTATCTGTATAGCCTACAAAAAAATTAATCCAATTTAAATTTTAGATCACAACTACACCTGATATGAATAACATTGTAACTCCACTTATAATGTTTTTCAACTATTGCTTGAATGATATCTATAAAGGACAACTTTCATTTTGATCTAAAAGCTTTTATCCTATCTTATGTACCTAAATATAAAGTTTTTTAATAAAATAACCTCATTGTAAGTGCAAATTTTGAATCACTCGGTGGAAAAAACTTTGTAACCAATGTTACAATATTATAAATTTCTATTATTGATGAATATTTTTATAAACACATTGTAACATCTATATAATTTACGAGTGAACTAACTTCCACTGTTATATCTGATGTTCACAGTGGATTACATGTTCAATTACAACAGCGGAAACCCCTTCCTGCATCAAAGGCATTAGTTTTATTATTAGATACGTCTGCTAAGGAAAAATTTCCAAAGAAGAAAAATCTTGGAAAGGAGAGACAAAGAGATCCAAGTGTTTCCAAAATTAATATTTTGAAGAAACTGAGGAACTCTGACCAAGAATACACTAGAAAAACTGTAAAATTAACGTAAATGAGAGAATTGGGACCTCGATGTAACGATAAATGTAACATTAAATGTAAATCGAAATTATATAAAAAAAGAATGACTCGATTCATTTAATAATTTTTGGGCAATAGCTGATCATTATAAACAGAGTGATTTATGTAGAGTTTGTAGAGCATACTTATGCAGATATAGTCCGTCCGCTATAACTTTTCTCATACGGTATGAATCTTTTTCAATCAAACTAAATCAAAACATAAATTGAAACGAACGTCGATGTGTATATACATTTTGTATACTGTATACTATATACTACACACATCGGCATACGTTCCACTTCCTGTTTTGACTTAATTTGATTGAAAATGAATCGTACCGCATGGGAAAAGTTGCAGCGGACGGACTATTCTCAAACAATAGAGAAAAGTTAAATGAGTCCACGTAAAACTGGTAAATATGAATATAATTTGCAGTTAGCAGAACACTGACACCAAGTTCATAAGAAACGTTTTTGGATACTTTACCAGATAATATATGGTTAACTACGATATTCAAAAAAAGTGGCATTGCAGCTCGACTTAAATCAGAACCATTAATGCTAACAACAATGTGATACATGAAAGCGAAAAGCTGAGGAAAAGTTATAAAATATGGATTAAGCAAATTGTAGCTGGAGCATCACATGAGCTAATGGTTTATTGCATATAAGGAGACAGTCTGCAGTTCTGCTGCAAGAAGTTGCAGCTAAATAGAACATGTTCATGCAATTTTTCTGCAATTGTTATATATAACACATATTATAATTTTCTCAATAATCCAACTTTTTAATCTAATATCTGATAACTCTACTTAAAAAATCACATTTAATTTATAAAAACAACATAACCTAAAATTTATGGTTAGGTCAAAGTGTCTGTCTATTTCATGTCAGCTTATGCAATTACTTGTACCCTGTAATAATTTTATTGCAGAAATCTAGTTGCAAGTTGCAACTGATTGCAGAAGTTCTTGCTGCAAGAACTTGTGCTATAAATTTCGCAATTACTTGCAATGTGTAAAGTGGCTATGTTCAAATGTAGGAACCAAATTTTATCAACTTATTTCTAAAACACTTACCAGTACTCATTGACAGTAATAACTGGATTCTCCGATTCTTTAGTTTTGAATAAGTGAGATCGTAAATCGTTCCGGGTTGATTGATGTTATCCACAGTTCTCCACACTCTACCTCTTCGAGCGAATAGGTTTTTATCAGTAATTTTGCGATTGAAAATCGCACTCACACAGTTTGGGCTTCCACAATGACATGCAACAATCATGTTAATAAGTCCAAAAATATAATATGAAAACTATTTAAAAAGGCAGTTAAACAACCACTCTATATTTATCAATCAACGACATAACCAAACCGTTCACGTCCAAACCACAGCTATGCTACAGCAGCCATATTGGATAATTTTTGACATGTCATTTGAACATCCAATCAGAACAAAGTTATAATGCGCATGCGCCCGGTCGCTAGGTTTTCCCATTTAAAAATTCACTCTCTATCGCCGGTAAAGAAGTATAACTTCAAAAATGCAAAGTAATAGAAATAAAGAACACCACGAACTTAGAGAGATAAGTAAAAGAATATAAAAATCTATTAGGACGGACAACCGAAAATATAAAAACGAACAAATTCAACAAACAATTGAAGATAACAAGAGCCTCAAAGTTCTAAGAAGAAAATTAACAAATGGCAAAAAAGAAATAACCAAATTAAAGGATAGAGATGGAAATATGATCATCAACAGAGATGAATTATTAAGGGTAGTAGAAGACTTCTATACAGAACTGTACAACAGCCAACAAAACCATGATCAGTCACTAGAAGATTCAGGAAAAAGGTTAGTCAACCAAGGATCGGAATTGATGCCTGATATATCAACAGACGAAATCAGGAACGCATTGAGAAAAATGAAAAGAAATAAAGCTCCGGGAGAAGACAATATCGTTATAGAAGCCGTAAATATTGGAGGAGACAGACTTTTAAACAACATAAAGGAATTGTTCAACTTATGCCTGCACCAAAGTGAAACACCTACAAGATGGCACAGTGCACTTACCATCTTATTACACAAAAAGGGCGATCCAACAGACCTCGAAAATTACCGGCCCATAAGCCTATTAGATCACCTCTACAAGTTATTCACAAGAATAATAACAAATAGACTGGAAACAAAATTGGATTTTTACCAACCACCTAGAGAACAGGCGGGTTTTAGGAAAAACTTTGGCACTAACGACCACCTACACTGCATAAAAGGAATTATAGAAAAATCTATCGAATACAACCGACCATTGGTCCTGGCTTTCGTAGACTTTCGCAAAGCATTTGATACGATTGAAATTAACAGCATAATGAGAGCATTGGAGGAAAGTCGTATAGATTATCGGTACTCCAAACTGATAGCGAACATATACAATAATGCAACCATGGCCGTCCGACTACACAAAGATACCAAATCTATAAAAATCAAAAGAGGAATTAGACAGGGAGATACGTTATCTCCCAAACTCTTTACGGCAGTCCTTGAACATGCTTTCAAACAATTGGAGTGGGACGCCAAAGGAATAAATGTCGACGGTGAAAGGCTCTCCCACCTACGATTCGCAGACGACATAGTTCTTATAACAGACAACTTAAAAGAGATTAGAACTATGCTTACTGAGTTAGATGCCGCCTGTAAAAAAGTTGGTTTAAACGTAAATTTTGGAAAGACACAATACATGACAAACCTGGTACCAAGCGAAAATCCAAAAGTCGACGTCAACGAAATAGCATTGGTCCATAAACATAAATACTTAGGGCATGAAATCCAAATTGCCAGGGACAATCAAACTGCTGAATTACAGAGAAGGATTACCTTAGCATGGGCCGCATATGGAGCTCTATCAGACATCTTCAAGAGCAACTTGCCAATTTATTTGAAAAGGAAGACGTTCAACCAATGTGTGCTTCCAGTCATGACTTACGGCGCTGAAACATTATCGTTAACCCAGGCCACAGCAACGAAACTTAGAGTGGCCCAAAGAAGAATGGAACGGTCACTACTTGGACTGACTCTCAGAGACAGGGTCAGAAACGAAGAAATCAGAAGAAGGACAGGCGTCACAGATGTCATAGAGCGAGTAGCATGGCTGAAGTGGAATTGGGCGGGCCATGTAGCCAGAATGAAGGACGGGAGGTGGACCCAAAAAATTACAGTGTGGAGACCAAGTGAAGACAGAAGAAGTAGAGGTAGACCACCTACACGATGGACAGACGACGTCAAAAGGATTGCTGGGAATTGGTTGCAGAAAGCCCAAGACCGACAAAATTGGAAGAAATTAGGGGAGGCCTATGTTCAACTTTGGATGCAGAAGGCTGGATGATGATGAATCATACCGAAAATCGCATTTCTCGGTATTTCGTATAAGATCCGATATAACAACAACCACCTATCTATTTAATGGATAGAAATAAATTAAATGATATGTAATCTATATGTTAAAAATTATTAAAAACAAGGGGTGCCCGACATAATTTTGTCTAGAGTAATTAATAATTAATAATGATTTTTTTTATAAATCCTACTAATTTTTTGGCCCGGGCAGATATTATTTTAGATTTTTGGATCATAACAATAAAATACACATATACCAAGGCATTTAGGAAAAATAAATGATTTTTAGGGAAATAGTAAAACAGGAAAAAGTTTTCAACGCATAATTGCAGTATAAAATGCATCCAAAAGCACATAAACATTCATCCGTGATTAAATTGAAGAACATCGGAATCAATGAGTCTCCCTGTCTTATTTCGCTGCCTATATCTATAGATTCTGTAAGTTGTCCATCTATTCTGACTTCCATTTTGTTGTTACGGTAGATTTTTTCAATAGTTTTTATGATATCTAAGGGAAATTCTCTATTATACAGAAGATGGATTACATATGTGAGTCTTAACTCTACTCTGTCAAATCCTTTCTTCAAGTCAATCGGACATAGAAATGCTGCTCTATTATACTCTAGTGATTTCTAAGTAATTTGCTTTAGGACGAATATTGCATCGTTACACGATCTTCCAGTACGGAAACCCTGTTGTTCATCTGCTAAACTCTGATTCATTAGGTCTAGTAAAAATTTAGTTGTAAGTTTTAACATTAGGGTAGTATTTAACAAGTTAATACCTCTGTAGTTTTCTGGGTGCTTTTTATCTCCTTTTTGAATAGTAGAATTAGTTCGCTTGTTCTCCACTCTTCCTGTACTTTATTGTGTTTTATGATTTTGTTAATTAATATTATTAATTGTTCTGTCATTGCTGCTCCACAATATCAGTAATCTCGAGTAATCTGTTTGAATCAATTAAGTGCCAAAAACAAACCCTCGAAACTCTAGATGACGTACCTTAGCAGTATCCCTGGACACCCAGGTGTTTCGAAGGTCGGTTCTGATTGCATATTTGTGTTCAGTGACCCCAAATACCCCGAAATAAGAAAATATGGCCCTTAATATACTGATTTTAACATGTTTATGCATTTTTCGATGCGTTTTATACACTTTAATGACTTTAAAATGTAATAATGCATTTCCACCCATTTTTCTATTGTAGACTTTTTTCCAGACGTCATCCTAATCCTAAATAATACAATGCAAAAAGTTGCAAGTCTCTAGGTATGTACCTACCATGTTTAAAAATATATTTATTCCTGTGTTTTTAGTGTTAAATGCCGTTGTCTAATAAAAACAATGCCATACCTACCTACATGTAAAATTAAAGTTGATGATCATAGTCTAGAAATATTATCATTTCTACATTTTTTTCGGTCAATTTAAGCTAGATATTTTTTTTAGGCCTGATAAGAATAGTGTGTATTTATTATTAAAATCTAATGTGTTGCATTTTTATTTTCAAAGGAACAAACATCTGTGAATTATCTACCTCGACAAATCGTATTTTATCGTATAGACATCTGTTTCTGGGTGCATGCTTTGTTAAATGATTTACCTCCCTCTGTTTCAGCTACTTCTCAGCGCCCTGTAATCCTGTAAAACTCTTCATAGCCTTCGCCCTTCATAGATAAAATTTTAGTTAACTGTACTGATACCGAACACTCGTGGAATACCGGTCCGATTCCGATATCAACCGATTGTTGTAGATACAATTATAAAAATAGGTACTCGCTCTGATACGATTGGTACGAAGTAACGAAGTAATCAGATCAGAGTAAGCAAAGTAATCAAAGTAACGATTTGCCTCTCTGTATAGTAATTGTTACTTTCGGTATTTGTAAGTAACGAGTACTTTGTAACGAATAGTTACTTTTTCAACATTACTAGTCCAAGCTATGGGAGCTTATACGTTTCTTGGTCAAAAGTGTAAGATTGCTGTCTAGCCGGGACAGCGCATCTTTTTTTTGTTTTTATTTTATGGATAAACTGTGTAATAGTTTCCTCAATTCTCTTCTATTTTTTGCTCTGCATTTGACTTCACCCCATCTTATTCCATGTATTTCCATGTTTCCATATTTCCATTTTTCTGCTTTGTAAAATAGTATACTTTTGATTTAACTATTAAATCGTTTCGTTATGTCAGATATTTAGTTTTGTTGGCTAAATTTCATTTAAAAGTTGAATGCATGTTGAGCCTTTATTAGCCTCGCCTGATAATCCTTCTTACACCTCCCGTTCCTTTCCATTATTGATCCCAAATATGTGAACTTGTCTACCTTTTCTATTTCCTTAGGGTTTATCATTATTTTATTATTTGTTTGGTTATTATTTTTTAAGAGAATGGTTTCCTCTGTGTTTATGCCAACTTGTCAATTTTTATTTACATAATATGATTTCGGTGTCCACTTAGCAGGCAGATGTCATCCGCAAATTCAAAACAGTTTAACTGTTTGAATAGCTTCCATCTGGTGCTTGTTCCGATCGTCAGTTACTTAGATAGTACAACCCTATTTTCCTCCACTTTCTAAGGATATTTCTTTTTTACTTCACCCGAGTGTTAAAGGTTTACTTTGTATCCTTCGTAGAAAAGTTATCAATTTTTTTATCATCTGCATAACAGTGAATTTTAATTTCTTTGTTTCCATTTTGTATCAGCTTCCTTTATTGACGCCCTTTATGACTTCATCCATGATAAGATTGAATAATATAGGACTCAGTGAATTCCTTATTTCATTGCATATCTGCATGTATCTATAGGTTCCGTAATTTGTTCACATATTCTGACTTCCCATCTTATTGTTTTGATAGACGTTTTCAATTGTTTTTATATTATCTAGCGGGATCTCTTTATTATACAAGAGATGTACTTAATACATCTATAAATGTTACCTACTCTGTCACATAATTCGTTATGTCGATTAAACATAGGAATGCAGGTCTATTGTATATACGTGATTTTTCTGTAATCTGTTTTATGACAAATATATTGCATCTGTACACGACGTTCCCATACAGAATCCTTGTGACTCATCTGCTAAGTTTATGAGCTGATTTATGCGTTCTAACAAATAGTTTTAAGTTTTAGGGTAGGGCAGGTTAGGGAACTTCGCATAAAAATTGTTTATACAATTTTATTTATTTATCCACCAGGTAGTTTAGGGGAACAGGGGGCTAGTTGTAACAATTTTCATAAAATCAAATATATCTTGACAGCTATTTTCCCAATTATCACTAATTAAAGACTTAACGCTAGTTTAACTCTTTCTGAATAAAATTGAACTAAAGAAAAGTTAAGAAGACTGTTTTTTTTTAATTAACTAGCATTTTACCAAAAAAAAAAGTGCATTGTTACAACTTACCCCGCGCTTGGGGCTAGTTGTAACATTACGACAATTCGATATTTTTGGAATATTTCGAAGAAAATACCAACGTTGGTCCTGTTGAAAGATGTTGCTCGACTTAATAAGGTGGCTTCTGGTGTTCTTAAATATAAATGTAGATTTCTACTCATAAAATTTTGGACACAATCTGGACCAACTGTATAATTTTGATACCAAGAAGAAGAAAGTTGCTAGCACTGAGTTTCACAGCACATTGGTAAGGCAGTTTTCGCATCTTCATGGGAATTAGTCCAAAATACACTTCGGTGCACTTCAGAATATACGAAGCCATTTTACTTTCTTCTTCGGCTGTAAAAACTATCCCTGGTTTAGTAGTAGAGCCCACTTGTAGACTCCTAATGTTTTTCTTTTTTTCTATATCGTTATAAAGGTACATGGCACAGTCCGTGCTGGTGCTGTTTTACTTGCTTGCTTTATGCTACATTGCTTATCTAAAATTTCCGCTGAACCTAACTCGTCGACTTCACTTCCTGGCTTTGAGTTGCCCTTTCTGATTTTTTTATGTTGTCTCGTTCTGGACTATTACTAAACTAAATAATACGTTTTTATATTGTAGATCATAAATTTAGTACTTAGATAAGATTCAGCGCAATTTGTAACATGTTACAACAAGCCCCAACGTTTTGTTACAACATACCCCGTAGCACACTTTTGTATATTTATTAAAACAACTGTAAAAATATCTTGATAATCGTAGAATCGTTAAGCAACATCAAAGTATAACTAAATTTAGAAAAGAAATGAACACCGAAAGATTCATTTCCGTTTAAAACAATAGCGATAACCAAAATTTTATGAGAGTCAAATTTTAAATTACCTCATCCAAGTGAAGCACTTACTAAGATGACTTACAACGCCTACTACAAAAATTCAAAATAACCGCCGAAAAGTATAACCTGACACTATCCAAAGAGAAAACTCAATCGATGGTAATATCCAGGAACCCAATTAGATGTAAGTTAGTAGTGGACGACCATATAATCGAACAGGTAATGGATTGCAGATACTTAGGTGTGGAAATATCTAGCGACAGGAATCTGTGGCAAGAATCAAAACAGCAGGCAATGAAAGCAGCGAGAATATCTGGTTTCCTGAGGAATAAAATCTGGCGGAATAAATATATGAGCACCGAAAGCAAAGTCCGCATTTATAAGACATGTGTTAGACCCGTACTGACATACGCAGCTGAGACAAGGGCCGAGACAACAAAGACCAAACAGATAATGAGAACAACAGAGATGAAAACCCTAAGATCCATAAGAGGTATCACACTCAGAGATAGAGTACGAAACGAAGACACATTGAGAGAGCTAGGCGTTCAGGACGTAGTGAGATGGACAAGAGCGCGACGACGCATGTGGAGGGACCACGTAGATCGGATGGACCCTGAACGTATGGCGCATTGGGCGAAAACACAGAAGCCCAACACCAAGCGACCCATAGGAAGACCCAAAAAACGATGGTACGAGAGTTGGAGCTCCGGATCGCAGCAAAGACTGTAACAGAAGAAACAGGACATAGTCCTATTACAAGAAGAAGAAGAAGAAGAAGAAGAATAAGAAGTGAAGCACGTGCACAAAACTACTATTTGCAACTATCGGAGGATGCGGATGGCTGACTAGACGATGTCATTTGTAGGGCGATAAGAGAATAAGATTGAGTCAGCTAAATTAGTTAAAAACGGTCAAATAACCTATGAAAAATCCGTGTTACTACTTACCCCTCTTACAACAAGCCCCTTGTTCCCCTATCTAGTATCTTCTGTTTTTTCCACAGCTTCGAAACAGAATCAATATATTCTTTGCCTTCTTCTTCTTCTTCTTCTTCTTCTTCTTATTCTTCTTCTTCTTCTTCATTTTGTGTAGACGTAACTCTGTCTGTTTTTCAATCTGAATCCAGTAATTTGTCGTTAGATAGAGAAAGGTTCAATATTTCGGCCATATAATGAGAGGACCTAAATATCGTTTACTCTGGTTGATCATTTAGGGCAAAATCGAAGGAAAATGCTGGGTTGGAAGAAAATAACTGTCCTGGCTACGTAACATTAGACAATGGACAGGTCGAACGGTCGAGGAATTGTTTCTTATAGCTGCCGACCGAGAAACATTTTATCAGTTTGTTAATATGACGATAGGCAACGCTTGAAAACAAGCACGGCACACAAAGAAGAAGAAGTTGTTCTGGTATATATTTTGTTTAACTTTAATTATGTTATATCCATTCATTCAGATAAGTTTCTTGTAAAATTTTATTTACTTCATGTTTTAAGTTCAACTAAATTTTATTTAAAAAAATTTCTTATCCGCCGCCTCTGGCCATCTTTCCATATACGTCAGCTAATCATTTTAATTTAAACAGGAGCTTCTTAATGTCAGTAATTTGCGAAAGGATGAGAGAGTAAAATGAGAAGATGAAGATGATCTTCATTTCCGTGCCTGCCTCTCGGTGCCATTCAAACATGATCAAAGACTTTCAAACGGACGACGATTCTCTGTTAATTTTACTTTTGATGTGTTCTCCTCAGTTCCTTAGTTAGGAAGTTGACGAGCAACTTGAAAAGATATCTCTGAAATCAACTCCTTAGATTCTCATTTCATCGGACTCATTCTGTTCGGCCACTAGAGGAAAAATATGTCATCTAAATGAGTTTTATATGTACGTTCAGATTAAATAAACTTGTGTGCTTTTGGAGAAAATTGCCAACTAAAAGAGAAATGTGTCTTCTTTGAATACTGATTAGCTTTTTATGTTATAGATACCACACACATTTTAAATAAAAAAGAAATGTTATGTTATAATAACATGCTAATTATCTTTTCACGTTAATACGCTTTTGCACTATTTAGGGAAAATATGTTTAGGTTTTGATTTTTCAGTTACAAGAGCTAGTATCCGAGGTTCTAGAAGACTATCCACGTCTAGAAGACCCCCGATTCATCTAGGTTAAAAACTCATTCGTAGCTTAGACCATTTGAAGAAAAGAACTCTTCTAACTCAGTTCCAAATTGCTCAGCTTACTCTTGGTCATCGCTGAGTTTCTCTCCTGAAGCCAATCATCTAATGATGTTTCTTAAAGCGAGCCAACCTCCACCTCTTAAATCGAAGGGATTATTCTTTTTGAGTCTTCTAGCCAGATCCGTTTTATCGAACCAACCTTCATTAGTGGAGTTGCACTAGAAGAAGAAGAAGATCCATGTCTAGAAGACCCCCGATTCGTAATTGTTATAAATTCATTCGTAGCTTAGATTATTGAAGGAAGGATCTCTTCTAACTCACTTTTAAATTGCTCAGCTTACTGTTGGTCACCGCTGAGTTTCTTTTCTGAAGCCATTCACCAATTGATGTTTCTTAAAGCGAGCCAATTTCCTAGATGATGTATCACAATCTCCTTCTAAGCCCAATGCGTCAAGATGTCTAAAACTGTTTTTTGAGACATCGAGCTTAGGGCAAAAACTAACGAAATCGTCTTTGTCTTCTAAAATTACTTGATCATCGGCAAACAAACGACTATGGATATAGTTGTCGTAAATTTTTACTCCCATCTCTCCATATTTCTTGTTCCAGTTATTAATGTTTTATCTATATAACGTTTAAATAAGGTTGGCGACAGTCAGCATCCTTGTCGAAGTAATTTATCAACTTTAAACGGTTCTATGCAGCTTTGTCCGACTTTTATTCTACATTAATTTTCTTCGCAAAGTGATTTGACTGCATTTATGTAGGTGTTATAGGTGTTATCTATTCTGCGATTTTCCATTGCTTTGAAGTTGTTGAATGGGTCATCATAGGTCTTTCAAAGGTCTTAACAAATGCTACTGTTTTTTTTCTATGAACTGTTTTATAGAAACTATAAAATTATCGGTACATGAGCTTACGAGACGACAGCCATTTGAACAGAAGGTTCTTGAACTCCTAAGTAGAGCATAGAGAGAAAACGTGCCATTGAGTTCTATTTTACTCTAAGGTCTTCTCGTCATTTAATGACATATCCTATGTTGTTGCTAGTATTTATTCTCATGGATTTGGTTTTATTAGGTAATAGGTAATATTGATTTTCAAACTTATTTTATTGGATTAAGTGGAAAGTGTTACCAGTTGGTCAGTCACATCTTGGAAACTTTGTCTTAAGAGGCAGAAATCATCGGCGTATTCTAGATCGCTCAGGAGTATGGTTAATGTTTAATGTCAATTGTAAACCTCTTATGTTAAAATATGTTAAAAAGAAACGGACGAAGCACGCATCCCTGTCTGACTCCCGTAATCAACAAAAACCACGTATAATGGTGTGTTCTATTTAATCGATTGTTCCATAATTAGCATCACAGTAGCGATGTGGTCTATGCACGAGGAGTCTGGTCTAAAGCCTGCTTGATTAGCTTGAAATTCAACTTTGTTTCTGAATCTCTTCAGTATGATGGTCGTGAAAATTTTATTTATGGCGGTAAGCAATGTGCTCTTTTATTTTTGCACAGTGTGAGGTTGCCCTTTTTGGAAGCTTGATAATGTTTTTTTACAGCCCACTGGAATGCGATTTGTTTCCCACATCTCTCGGATTATGGGGAGCAAAAGTTCAGCAGTTAGATGCGGATCAGTTTGTAGCACTTAGACAGCAATATTGTCGATTCTCAAGGACTTATTTTATGCAAATCTATATTCCGCAGGTTTTCGACAATTTCATCTGCGTTATTCCTGGACGTACCTAGCATCTCCTAACATACTTTCTTTATCTCTCTACTAGATCATCTGTTGTAGTAAGTGATTCACCTGTCTTAGATCTTACAATGTTCAACCTGTGAAGCCCATTTTTATTTAGTCTTCTAGTAATTTGGCCTGTTGTGTTGTGCAGAATATTTGTTTTATACACAAAAGTGTCAATTGTGGTCAATTTAAGAATTATAAAATAGTGTGTATAAAGAGATATAGACTGACGATGTGTGAGATATAGACAGACGAGATTTACAAATTTTCATCAATCTGTATTGAAATCAAAAGGCCAATATAAAGATAGAAGAACAAGAGTCCGAGAATATTGATATAAAGAAAGGAGTAAGACAGGGTTGTGTTCTGTCGCCGCTACTGCGTGTACAGTGAAGCAATATTTCAGGAAGCGATAGCGAAACTAAGTGATGGAATCTCTATAAACGGAAGAATAGTAAATAACATAAGATTCGCTGATGACACCGTTATAATGGCAGACACCCTGGAATCGCTACAAAAACTGTTAAATAGAATTAACGATTATTGCATTCGATATGGACTAAAAATAAATAAGAATAAAACTAAATTTATGATTGTATCAAAAACACAACATGGAAATGAAAGGTTAATGATAGATCAAACCCAAATAGAAAAAGTAAAGACATACAAATATCTGGGTACCTGGGTTGATGACAAAAATGACCAAAGAAAAGAAATTAAAGTCCGAATTGAAACTGCAAGGCAAGCATTTATAAAAATGAAGAGACTGCTTACAAACAAAGACCTTCAGTTACCTCTCAGATTGAGGGCTCTAAGATGCTACATATTTTCTATATTACTATACGGAATGGAAGCTTGGGCATTAAAGAGACAACACATAAGAAAAGTAGGAGCGTTCGAAATGTGGTGTTACAGAAGAATATTGAAAATTCAGTGGATTCAAAGGATTACTAATGTTGAAGAGCTACGACGTTTAAATAAGGAGTTAGAAATTATGAACAGTATAAAAACTAGAATATTTGGGTCACATTACTGGAATATTATGCAAGGAAGGATCAGAGCCCATTTTATTTCAAGACAGGCCCGAGGCACTACACAATGTTCGGACACCTAAATGTAGATTAATAGTAATAATAATAACTTTTAATGCATTAATTGTTTAATAGAAATATAGTTGCACCAGAAATTTAAATTTTTATTATCAATAAATAAAATTTATATTTAAACAATTACAATTTAGTGGTCTTTCCGGGCCCCATTAAAATGTGGGCCCGAGGCAGGTGCCTCACGAGCCTAGTGGTAAAATAGGCCCTGGGAAGGATCCAAGGAAGAAGAAGCATAGGAAAAAGACGCATCTCCTGGCTGAGGAATCTTAGAGAATGGTTTAACTAAAATAAAGTGACCATAGCCATTATGATATCCAACCTCCGATAGGAGATGGAACTTTAAGAAGAAGAAGAAGTGTATAAATAAAAATTGAATATATACAATACTTTACTGCGTAGTAGTGATTGAAAATTTTTATGACATATACGACATTATAAAATTTTGGTAATTTTACTTACTTACTTAGTCCTAAGCCTTTCTATCTTTAGGTGTAAGGCTGGTGGAGTTGAGTTTGGCATTGTAGTCTCCATGCTTTCCGATCTTGCGTTAGGTTTCTTGCACTTTCCAATGTCAGTCCCTTCTTCTCGACTTCTTTCCTGATTTCATCTACCCACATAACTCTTGGTCTTCCTCTTTTGTTTTTCTCCTGCACTCTCGTTTTGAACACTCGTTTTGTAAGCCTCTCGTTCGACATTCTACAAACGTGCCCGAAACATCTAAGTTGTCCCTCCACTATTTTTTCATTGATTGGTTCCAGTTTTAGGTTTTGTCTAATTGTTTCGTTTCGTATTTTGTCTGTCCTCTTTCTGTTTGCTATTTTCCTCAGGAACCTCATTTCCATAGCATTGACTCTGGATTTTTGTCACCCCGTCAATGTCCATGTCTCGCTGCTATACATGATTGTTGGTCTAACTACTGATTTAATGACTGCCGTTTTTACTTTCTCCGGTATCTCTTTTTTCCCCAAAAATGTTGTTTTCATAGCGTTAAATAAGCTTCCTGTTCGTCCCATTCTCTCGTTTATTTTCATGTCTTGTTTACCATTTGCTTCGATTATTACTCCTAGGTATATAAAATATTCCACTTGCTCTAGTTGTTTCCCGTCTAATTCTATTGCGTGTGTCTTCTTCGTATTTGAAATTATCATTGTTTTTGTTTTCTCTGTATTAATTTTCATATTTATGTTTGATAGTTCTTCTTCTAGGATTTCAAGATTGTTCTGTAGGTCTTCTCTGTTTTCTGCTATCAATACCATGTCGTCTGCGAATAGTAGCTCCGATAGTTGAGTCCGTTTGATTTGCCAGTATCCTAATGTTAGTTTTCTCATTCTTCTCTTGGCTTTCTTTATAGCTTCATCCAGTACCACTGAGAATAGCAGTAGAGTCAGCACGCATCCCTGTTTGACGCCTTGACTTGTAGTAAATTCTCTGGATTCCTCGTTATTGTTTCTTATTGTATTTGTATTATTCTGGTACATATCCTCTATTACTTCTATTATGTGTCTGTCGACTCCCCTTTCTTTTAGTGTCTTCCATACGTCCTTTCTTCGGATTCTGTCAAATGTATTTTCCAGGTCAATGAAGCACATATGTATCTCTCTATTCTTCTTGATTACCTTCTCACTTACTTGTCTTAATATGAATATTAGGTCTTGAGTGCTTCTGTCCTTCCTGAATCCACACTGTGTGTCTTCCATAGTTGTTTCTATTTGGGTTTTTATTCTTGTCTCTATTATTCTTGCGAATACCTTCCCAGGGATACTTGATATGGTGATACCTCGGTAATTATTACAGTTTCTCTTATCTCGTTTTTTGTGTATTGGTAGTATAATCTAGTCTTTCTTCCAGTCCTTTGGTAATTCTGCTCTATTTATGATATCATTCATTAGTTCTTTCATGCTATCCATTCCCTCTGTCCCCATGAATTTTATCATTTCCGGGGTAATATGATCCTTGCCTGGTGCTTTGCCCAATTTTACTCTTTCTATTGCTTTCTCTAATTCCTCTCTTGTTATGGATTCCACTTGTTGTTCTTCATTACTTTCTTGTATTTCCCCTATGTTGTCCGTGTCTGCATGAGTTAGCTCTTTGAAATGTTCTCTCCATCTTTCCAGTATTTGTTTTTCTTCTGTTAGTACATTTCCATTCTTGTCTTTTATATTCGTCATCGTGTGCTCTTTCTTTTGTCTGAGTTGTTTTAATGCGCCGTAGAAGAGTTTTTGGTTTTCCCTATAATTTTTTGTCATTTTTTGTTCAAATCTCTCCCATGACCTTTCCTTTCTTGCTTTCACCGCTATTTTAACCTCTTTCCTTTTTTCTTTATATGCCTCGTAATCTTCCGGGTGTTTTGTACTTAGGTATCTCTTCCATTTTTCTTTTTTGTTCTTTATTTTCTCTCGTATTTCTTCCGTCCACCATTCCGTTCTCCTCATGTTAGTTTTTGCTATTTTTGCTTTCCCACAAGTTTCCTCAGCTGCTTTGATTATGCTGGTTTTTAGATATTCCCATTTTTCTTCTATATTTGTATTTTTTGCCCTACCTTTCAGGGTATTATCTAATTTTTCTTGGAATTTCTTCTTATATCTTTCCTCTTATAATTTGTAACTTTCTATTTGGTAATTTTATTACAAGAAAATTATATTCTATTCTGTTCTATTCTAGCATACTGGCACACATCTTATTTCATGTATGAGGGGATCACTCTCTCGATCCCCTTGTATGATTACTGTACCGAAAAAGCATATGTCAAACTGTAATACTCATCATAGCTATCAAGCTGCACAACACATTAAAGGATTAAACGACGAAATTAATAAATGTCCACTGCCCTGTTTCCGTTTCCACTTAAACCCATTGTAACATCCATTATAAAAATGACAAAAGTTGGAAGATAGATACCATACTAATAAGGCAGATGTTGCAGCACAAAAATTGTACAGAATTATAGTTGCTATCGAAATTTTTCGCTTAAGTGGTACACGTCAATATGTTTTACCAAAATCGCGAGATTTCATAAAAGGATCCCGAAAGAGAGTTGGTCTAGACCTTCAAATAGGGTTTAACCAGGTGGAATAATTTTCTTGTTCTACTCAGGACCATAGATGGCTGTAATATTTTTTAAAGAGGGTTTTGCCAAGAAATAAATTATTATTTTTTTCAAAAATAAATAACCATTTTCAATTTCGTTGCAACACGAAACTACAGCCGCATCATTATACCAGTTCAATCAGAGTCTGCAGCAAGCACCTCTACCGTTTTCGAAACTTATTAGTCTCTCATCAGGAGGCACATATGCTGCTCTCTCTGAACCAACTAGGACAAACCCCGTAGTGCAGTCACGGATTGCAACGAACGAAATGGCAGGGATGCCCTAGCGGCAAAAGACTAAGTTTTCAATCTAATAGCACATAAAACAACATCAATAAATGTTACTCTACATCCTACCAGATTGAAAAAAAAAATGGAAACCTTCTCTGGTAACACCTCCGAGGCTTCTACAATTTGCAAGAAATAACGGATGCTGAGACTAAGGAAGATGAGGGAATTTTACAATTTATAATTCACGTCCCATCTGCTCAGCGCGGTAAAGTTCCAACGAAAATAGTTCCCTTCGTACTCCAATCAGAGTAAATATGTAAATCAAAAATGAATAACCATTTTCAATTTCGTTGCAAGACAAAACTACAGTCACATCATTATTCCAGTTCAATCAGAGAGTGCAGCAAGCACCTCTACCAATTTCGAAACTTATTAGTCTTTCATCAGGAGGCACATATGCTGCTCTCTCTGACCCAACTAGGACAAACCCAGGCGTGCAGTCTCATTAAACTGGAATAATGATGCAACTGTAGTTTCGTGTTGCAACGAAATTGAAAATTTTTGATTTACATATTTACTCTGATTGGAGTACGAAGGGAACCATTCTCGTTGGAACTTTACCTCGCTGATCAGATGGGACGTGACATAAATTGTAAAATTCTCTCATCTTCCTTAGTCTCAGCATCCGTTATGGCTTGCAAATTGTAGAAGCCTCGGAGGTGTTACCAGAGAAGGTTCCCAGTTTTTTCAATTTGGTAATATGTAAAGTAACATTTTTTGATGTTTTTTTATGTGCTATTAGATTGAAAACTTAGTCTTTTTTTCTTATTTTACTCTATTGTACAAATAGGTGAATCTTCCCAATTTATATAGAGATATTCCGAAAATCTAACTAAAATTTCTTACTCTTTTATTAGTTTCTATGTTTTTTTTTAATTTCCAAGTTGCCATCGTTTCATGTATTCTCCGCCAATGAACTCAAAAGTGAATTTTGATTCCCACCGTTTATTCCACTCAAATAAACAAAAATCATGAAAATCGTTGTCTAGGTTTTGCTAAAGTCTGAAGCCGATGCTTTAAGAATTGGTTCTGTTTTAACTCCAATTTTGCAGGTAATAGGAAGTAGACTGAAGATTATAAGGATTATGGTAAATGTTCATTTTTCGGTAGTTTAACTCAGTTGTTTAGTGGCGCCATCAGTATCAGACTGTCTGCCCCCCTAAATATCTAGATTTTAAAGATTTTAGTTCTGTTTCGGTACTTATTGTTCTTATCTTCGGCGGTGTAAGACAATACGAATATTATATTTCTTTAAGAATGCATTGTCTATTTGAATTAATGTTTATGCAGTACAAAATTACAAAAATAATATTACTATTAGACTAGGTATGTGACAAAAAGTTAATTTTTACCTTTTCGTTTTTTGATAGTTTCATAGAATTTAATAAGTAATACCTTATATGCGGTTTGGAATAATATTGCAAAATATAATTTGAACAACATTGATTTGCATATACTCTGTGATAAACTTGTGTTTTGTTGGCAATCCAAAATACATGGTATATCCAAAATACATCAAAAGGTATTCCACAGGGAGCTGCTTTAAGTGCCCTTCTTTTTAATCTATATAAATATGATTTGCACAATTTATGGCCTCACAATCATGTTTGCTTACAATATGCTGTTGATATTGTCATCTATTCAGAGAAGAAAACGTACATCGAATGTACTAGTGAATTTAAACATATGATGCATTATCGCACACATCTTATGGAAAATATAATGTCACTCAAATTCAATAAAATTTATACGATTAGATTCGTTTTAATATAACGATCAATTCTTATCATTGCGCCAACTCTTAATTATGATTAATTACGGCGCAAATTGCAATTAAAGTTTATCGAAATCACATTTTTGGAGTCCATAAAATGTTAGTTTACAATCATTATTGCTCTGAGTGCTATTCATAACAGCTTAAATCCCGCTGGGCCTAAGCGGATTAGTGAAACTAATCCGCTGATTTATGGAGTACCGAAAATCTGGGTATTTTAAAATATTTTTTCTCTCTCTAACTTATGTACCTACCCATTTGATTTCAGATTTATTTATATCAATTTCTGCTCTTATTTTTGAAAATAGAGTGTTGGCGCAATGATAAGATTTGATCGTTAATTTAAAACGAATCTATTGGTATAAATTTTATTGAATTTGAGTGACATTATATTTTCCATAAGATGTGTGCGATGTCCGGACTTGGTTAAATGGCTTCACTATTTCGTACCAAAAGTGTACTTTGGTATTTTTCTCTAGAAAACACCCTATCAAATATCACACTGTACCCTTACAGGTCAATGTCATTCCAATCGCTTCGGAATTCAAATACCTTGGTATCATGCTTGACAGAAAACTGCTTTGGACTCAACATATTTATTAAGTACACAATTAGTCGCTAGAGAAAATTTATTACCTTATTTAAAATCTCTCTCTCTTTATCTCTCTCTCTCTTGTCGTTTCCCCATTACTGAGGATCGTGATTTCTTCCAATATTCCTAACAATGTTTCTCCATTGGTCTCTATCTTCAGCTGCTCTAAGAGCTTCACAGAATGAGTTTCCAGCTGAATTCTTTATTTGGTCGGACCATGTTGTTGGTGATTTCAGAACCTGGAACGTTTCCAGAAACAATTAATTTCTCCAAACTGTCGTCACCTCTGCGAACCACGTGACTAAAGAATTGCAGAATTCGTTGCAGACATATTGAGCCTTTTTTAAATCTTGAGTTGCTTTAGATTGGAAACGTTTGTTCTATGAGCTATCCAAGGTATGTGCAGCATTTTTCTCCAGCACCACATCTCAAAGGCATCAATTTTTTGGCACTAGTATGCGCGAAGAGTCCAAGTCTCTGCTCTCCGTATAAAAATATTGAGAATACAAGGGCATTCACCAGTCTCATCTTGATATTTTGAGAGATAGATCTGTCTTTCCAAACTTTAGTTAGGCGACTCATTGCATGTTTTGCCATACCAATACGTCTCCGAACTTCTGCTTCACAGTCAGAGGCGTAGCTACCGCCGTATCAGCCGTATCAATTATACGGGGCCCCCGACATTCAGGGGCCCCAGCGCGGCATGTTGAAACAAAATTCCATTCAAAAAATTGAACAAAATATTCTACAAATTTACTTTACTATTAAAACGCTTTGAACAGTGTGTATTGTTTGGGTATTAAATGGATTCTTTATCTATATATAAACTATATTTTTATGTACAGGTACCTATCTATTTTCTGCCTCTCGCCTTTCTATAACTACAGAGCTTTTTGTTTTCAAGCTACTTTTTATTGTCTATTCACCGTTGGCTGTGTGTGAGACATTGTATAATGTGTAAGGCTAAATTGCAATATTTGTAATCGCTTTACCTTTGAATATTTGAAACACTGTGTATTGTTTGCTTATATTTTCGTGTAATCTGTTCTTTATCTATAAATTATATTTAGGTATATCTATGTATTTGCCGGTCGCTCGCCGTTAAAGTACAGAGCTTCTTTGTTTACGTTCATTTTCAATGTCCATTTACCACCGGCGCCCATAAAAAAATTTTCGGGGGAGGGGCAGACGTGAAGATGTTGCACATTATATTCTGTATACTTTGGATAACCATATATAGTTTACAGCACCAAAAAAGCTAGGGGGGGCCACGCCCCCCTGCCCATTTACCCTTGGTTTGAAAAAACTGAATCTGTTTTAAAACAAGGAGTCTCAACAATAATTCAAATCTAAGTTTTCGACTTTGGTTTATTAGAGTTTATTAGGTTTATTATTATTATCTATATTTGAGAACTTATTAGTTCCTAAGGTTGCGTTACTCAATTTGCAATTTATTTAAATTTATTTTAATAAATTTATATAAATTTTGCAGTTTACAGGGTGTTTCATTAATAATTGAAAATAATCTAACGGTGGATTTCTGGGCTCAAAATATTAAGATTCAACCCAAATCACCTAGTCCGAAAATGCTTCCTAAAGGAGCTAGAGCTCTTTGAAGAAGGCGTCTTGTAATTAGTTTTTTTAAATACCTCCAGAACGCTTCTATTTAGAGCCTTTTTGTTAACTGTCCATAATACATGTCCAAAATGAGTCCGGCAATGCATAAAATGACTAATTCTAAGCAACTTTTGTTCCATAGAGTTTTTTCGCCAAGTCAATACTTTTCGAGTTATTTGCGGGTGAATATGTTCATTTTTCAACAAAATAACCACGTTTTTAGACGGTTTATCGCAAATAACTCAAAAACTAAGTATTTTCTAGAAAAAAACATTCTTAGCAAAAATATAGCCTGTAAAAAATTGAAAATAATGGTGCATATGTTAGGGCTCTATACCTAGCAGAAGCAAAGTTATAGCTAATGAAAAATAGGTTCATATTCTTCAAATTCGAAATCGAATATTTCAATGAGAAATAATCAAAAAATGAAGCACTTTTTGAGTGACTCAAATGAATCAATAATCAAAAAATGAAACTCATTTCAACTTTTTTAAAGTGTTTAAAAAAAGCTTTATTTCTGCTTTATAAAAAAATTTCTAGCATCAAAAGTAATCAAGTTACGCTCAAAATAAAGTTGGTGACATTTGTTTTGATAAAAAAATCGGGAAAATCACCCCCTAATTAGCATATCTAATGAACTTAATCGTTACCACTTCACAAGTTATTTACTCGTATATGTATTGTTTATATGATCTGTAGGTCTCATCGGTTCAAAGTTTTTATTTTTGAAAGGGCTGTAGTTAAAAGGATTTGAACGAGTCACTAATCACGAGTGTATGCAAATTTAGAAACACCAAATCTTAACTAGTTTTTGTCTTACAGAAAAACAAAAAATACAAAGTATTCAGAAAAGCATAGCCGACTTTTTTTGTTCCTTAAGATTTTTGGTATCTCTGACAATTTTTAAGTTATTATGAAACAAACCATGTTTTTCAAAATTAAAATTTTTTTAAATTATATTTTAAAACCAAATTTTTTCAAAAATAAGCACCTTGAATTAATGAAACTTACAGATCATATAAATACAGCATAAGTAATTTGTGAAGCGGTAACGATTAATTTCATTTAAGTTGCTAATTAGGGGGTGATCTTCCCGATTTTTTTTTTGCCAAAACAAAAGGGACCAACTTTATTTTGGGCGTAACTTATTTACTTTTGATGCTAGAAATTTTTTTATAAAATAAAAATAAAAATTTTTTTTACACTTTAAAAAAGTTGTAATGAGTTTTCCCCAAAAAGTGCTTAATTTATTGGATATTTCACGATAAAATATTCGATTTGGAATTTGACGAATATGAACCTATTTTTCATGAGCTATAACTCTGCTTCTGCTAGGTATAGAGCCCTAACATATACACCATTTTTTTCAGTTTTTTACATGCTATATTTTTGGCAAGAATGTATTTTTCTAGAAAATACTTACTTTTTGAGTTATTTGCGAAAAACCATCTAAAAACGTGGTCATTTTGTTGAATAATGAACATATTCACTCGCAAATAACTCGAAAAGTACTGACTTGGTGAAAAAACTCAATGGAATAAAAGTTGTTTAGAATTAGTCAGTTTATCCATTTCCGGACTTACTTTGGACATATAATTTTTCACCCCCTATAGGGGGTTAAATTCACCCCTATGGCAAAAGCACACATCGGCACAATATCACTTTTTTTCTTTGACATGTTAGCTATCCGTGTGCCAAATTTCATGTCAATCCAAACGGTTCTTTAAAATTTACAGCAAAAACCGTGAAAGAGTGTACTATGTTACTTTTTAAAATTATTTTTGTACGTACAAACTACGTTTAGTATTTCTACATTTTAGTACAATAAAACAATCAAATCGAATATCTGTGTGTAAACTAGGCTAATAGATTCCGATCGAGAGACCTTTTCAACCGTCTGAACATCTCATCAGCTCCTCTCTGTAGCGCACTTATTGAATTTCCGTCGACTAAACTAAAATTTTCAATTAGAAGATCTCTCGGTGAGTTACATAACATAAAGGCAACATTGAGCGCTCTCAACTCAACTCAACTAACGACCAACAGTTAAGGCAAAACGGATTGGTAGCCAATGCGATCCTCTCGGTCGCTTTCCGCTTTAGAGTTGACCTGTAGCAATTGGGTTCAATCAGTGGTAATTGATTAAGACCACGAGAGAGGCTTTAAACTATCCATTTTATCGATTATCCTGCTGCTGCGAACTGCTACACTAGTTACTTGACTTGAATATTTTAGGTGGAAAACGATAGAGATATCGACTACCTTAAATTGAGTCTATACGAGGACTACTTTTATATTTAAACCGTCTCTTTGAATCTAAAGTTTAATATATCAGTGGTAGATTTTAGGTTTATTTATTTGACAGATATGTAGGCCTTTTCTAAAAGTAGGTAGTTTCAAAGGCCAGCATTTTTCAATAAACCTCCCTAATATGTTTAAAAACATTATAGTCTGGGATAGGCGTCAAATTTTTACGGTGATTTTAGCACGGATTCTATGAATTTATTTTGGTAGATAGTACTTGTTTGATAACGAAAATGTCTGTCAGCTGGCGCGACTCCGGGGCTTTTAGGCAAGAAAAGATAAAATATGAAAATAGATGGAAAAACCCTACAACTTATATGTAATAGCTATTTGTATAACAAGGGAGGAAAGTGCTACTTTTCCTCCCGAGAATGAAGTTGCCCGACGCGTAGCGGAGCGCAGTAATCATTCAAGGGAGGAAAAGGCACTTTACTCCCATGTTATACATATGGTTTTTCCACCTTCCTCAAATAACAAGTCATTTTTTCATTTTAACTTAATATGTTTATGTAACTAACCAACAAAATTTATTAAAACTAAAACCAACAAGTAGGTACAATCTAACTGTCAACTGTCAAATATACGTCAAATTATTAATGTAAACATTGTTAAATCAAAATAACAATTTACTGTTTTTTACCATTCTGCAAAATACAGGGTGTTTTATAAATAAACGTCGTTAAAATGTATAGATACTGAGATACTTACGTAATAGATAATAGAATATTGTACAGGGCGTCATTAAGTTATATTTCATGAATGAAATACCATGACGTCACTTTTACTTTTCCTCCCTAGGAGGAAAAATATTTTCTTCCCTAGGGAGGAAAAGTACAACTTTGCTTCCTACAATCAGGTCCGGAAAAGTATACTTTCGGTAGAGGTAGGTGGAAAAATATTTATCTCCGTGCTTTACATCCATAATGGCCTAGTGGTTAGAATACCTGGCCCCGGAGCGGCGTCGCAAATACTTTTCGTTTTTAAAATTGACATTTCGATTTGAAAAATAATTGTTTTTATAATACCACGTTTTTATTATTTATACGACACAATATAAAAAACTATTATAAAAACAATTATTTTTCAAATCAAAATGTCAATTTTAAAAACTAAAAGGATTTCCAACGCTGAGAATCGAACGCGACCCACCTGGGTGAAAGCCAGGAGCCAGGGGTTCTCAACCTTCTAGTAGCAACTGCGTACCACCTGAAATATTTTGAAAATTTTGGCGTACCACCCAACAATGGGGGGGGGGGCGCATGAAATGGAAGGATCCCCCCCCCCATCCTAAATTTTTTAGAAATATATCTACTAATTATTTCTAATTCCAATTCTTGTCGGTGTATGACACAATGTGTACTTCGGCATTCAGGAGCAATTTTCTTTATTTTTGCTGTCAATTTACCTGACATATGAGTTCCTCTGTAGTGTTCGATTCAAGGGGTTTGCAGAACAAAAACTCTTCTACAACTTCTTCATAAAAATCAAATCGTACAAATACAAAAAGTTTTTAGTTGTACTTTAATATTGGAAGACGTATCAGTAATTTGCCTTTTCAGTGTGTTGTTTAACAATGGTATTTTTTAAATTTCTTTGTCTGCCGTTTCTCCTAACACGGTTTGGGCCATTTCCACATCGGCCAGTTGTAAAAGGGTCTCACTTATTGTGGCCTATATTCCATTATTTGCAATTCTGCATCTAGCAAGGTAGGATGCCTTTGTTAAATTAAGAGTAGTATCATATTTACAAAGCTAGTCATGAATTTATTTTATTTATCAAAAAAGTAGATTCTCTTTTAAAAAATGAGTGCTTTGGTGTTAATAACGTATCAGCATAGAAGGTTTCATGCTTTGGTTCGAAAGCGTTTCGAAACAAGCAACATATTGAGGAATAGGATTGTCACTATTTTCTGTGCCAGATTTCACTATAAAACGACACTGTAAGTAAATTTCGTGGTACTTATTTCTGATTGGCCTGCGGTTTAGATTTTTTAACACTATCCTTTAAAGTCCCAGGGTTGACCAAAAACTGGTTTATAGCTTAATATGGGAGCACAACAACTTCACTGGCACTATCGCAGACAGAGGCCCAGCGTAATCGCTTGTTTCACCCACGTGACGCGTACCACCTGAAATCTTCCCGCGTACCACCAGTGGTACGCGTACCACCGGTTGGGAACCCCTGCACCAGGCCATTTTGCATGTAAGGCACAGAGATAAATATTTGACATATAGGTTGTAGGGTTTTGCCATCTACTTTCATATTTTATCTTTTCTTGACTAAAAGCTCCGGTTTTGGGCCAGCTGACACATCATTTATTAATAAGCTTTGGAACAACTGGACCACGAAAATCAACTTTAAGGTGAATTACCAATTTTAATGGTTCTTTATGTTTTCGAGGTCGCTGGA